>NC_089517.1:24576919-24914419 GCF_963924715.1 Thunnus thynnus | reverse complement strand
CTACATCAGAGTGCAGGCCTGTCAGATTGGTAAGTATTTAATTATACAACATACATTTTATATAATTAATTAAACTTAATAAGACAATAAGATGCACATTAAAAAACAAAGGTACAAAAATATATAAAAGCCTCACCATTAAATTGAGGAAATTGTAGAGCTCAGCATAGAGAGACTGTAGTTCTTAGCCAAATGATTTGTGTTTAACATGACATTTCTGGTGTTCTGTTTACTCAGGTAGGCTTCACTTTATAACAAGCTACGCTGTCCTCTGTGAAACAACACACTGCAATGTGCCTGCACTTACACAGTAAATTGGCCAGTTAGATTCAAACCTTGAGGGTGGTTAAAGTGGCTTGATTTATTCTGTGTCGGCACTTAAGATGGCCAAACAAATTTGAATACTGAGGAGGCTTCAGACACCTTGTTTCATGTACATGTGATGTGAGTGGTGAGAAGATCTTTACCTGTGATGGAAGATCATTAAATAGAGATGTTTAACTGTAGCTAAAAGCCTTTTTCAATGGGCTCAGTATAACCCTTTGGCCTCTGTGGGGCATGCCAAGCCGTTACCACTTTCATTTCCATGTTGGCCTCTCAGCAGGGGATAACCATGCTGATCTGTGAGATGACGGCCTTACTAGCTACAAAGTGCAAACAGGGTCACTCTGTGTCCTCAACAGATCAGTCATAGTCAATGGTTTGGCCCAAAAAATGTGCCAATGTGCAAGCGCTGAAAAGGGGGCATTTATAGAATAAATATGCAGTGTTTGCCAATTTTTTGTTAGGGGTAAATTGTTGTTGTCGTTTTTTAAAAGTTTTTGAGGCAATTAACTGGTGCACCAATGAGGTTCAGACACTCATTCCTAAGATTCAGTGTGACCTCAAAGGCTCTGTCAGAAACCTACAGAGAACATTGCAGAGAAAGTTTGTAACTTAAAGTTTTAGAGCATTTCTTCATCAGAAGTCTACACTCCATGTGGATAGTTATGTACGGTAACAGGGCAACATATTTTCAATTCAGGTCAATTTTATTTATATAGCGCCAAATCATAACAAAAGTTATTTCACGGCACTTTTCACATAGAGCAGATCTAGACCGTACTCTTTAATTTACAGAGACCCAGCAATTCCCCCCATGAGCAGCACTTGGCGACAGCAGCAAGGAAAAACTCCCCTTTAATGGGAAGAATCCTCAAGCAGAACTGGGGTCTAGGTGGGCAGCCATCTGCCTTGACCGGTTGGGTTGAGAGAGAAAGAAGGAGGCAGAGAGACACAGAGAAGCATAGCAACAACAATAATAACAATAACAACAATTATAATAATAGAGATATGACTAGTAATGTCATATGATGACAGACAAACTAAAAAAAATCAAACCAAGCTTAAACTGTTGAACTACAGAAGTTTACTAATGCTACCCATGTTTTAGCAACATTGTGTTTGGTAAGCACTACGTTAACATTCTTAGGTGTTGCTGGTAAAAAAGGGTTGTATTTGTTCTATGATATGTTTGCTTTCAAACTGAATGAAAGCAAATGTAGAATGTAGGCATGGCAGCCTGTACTGTATATATTGTTTATCTGATTTGTTCCATTAATGTAAAAGAAATAATCCAATAAATACGTGTTCCTAGAAATGTGTGTGTTTTGATATAAATTCCTCCTGTTGCATCTCTTGCAGAGGGGTGTGGAGTAGGAGCGGGTGTGTATGTTCGGACTTTAGAGACCGCCCCAGAGGGTCTGCTGCCACCCACAGTAAAAGCAGCTGGTGCCAGTGTCCTGGAGATCCACTGGTCACCCCCCCAAAAACCTAATGGTCTGATCACCTCCTACCATGTTTTCAGGTAACATACACACAAAAAACACAAATATATTTTATTCATACACAAGTAAAAAATGAAAAATAGATGTAGAAAAGAAAAGAAACCAGCATTGTTATTAGGTAATTATCTTTGATGTCATGCTGACTTTCTCCCTTAGACTTTTTGTCAGTTCTCTCAAAACATAAGAAATATAACAATGATGCATCATAACAATTTTTTTTTTTGGTATGGACAGTCATCTGTATCGGGTTTATCAGGTATATGAATGTAACATGAGGAACAAGACAACTTAAACCAGCACCAACCTTTGTTGTTTAAAACATACAGGATGAATATACTTTAATCACTTAAACCGTACAAAACCCACCATCAGTATGTTTAATCAGAATTTTGGATTCACTATATTAGGCCACAGCTAAAGTCATCAAACCCACTAAGACTTTATCGTCTTGTTCTTAAAGCTTGGACTCATGCTGCTGTGCAGGAGTTGCGTGCTATGAGATACACTTGATGCACACCATTGATGTACTCAGTCAACCCGGCTCTTAACTTCACACATTTTAGCCCTTTACTTAACCTGTGAAATCAACAACTTACTTTTACCCCACAAAATACCAGTCGAGCAGCCATTTCTGAAGAATGAACACATAAAGCAGACACAACAACAACTACACACCAAACACGGAGCTGCATTCACCTTCTAATGTACTGATACATACCAGTGTGTTCATGCGCTCACATTAGATCCTCAGTTTATCACTAATGAACCAGAAGTAACACACATACAGGGCTGTATAGTGCGAAGTTTTGATCGCATGTGCTATTAAAAATTATTCTGTGCGAAGAGAAATATGTATCTACTCACACATGTGCGCACACGGAGCTCAGCGGAGCAGAGGAGAGACAACATTCGTTACATTACTGTTACTCAGTTGTTGGTTAACTTGGCCTACTGTTGAGCCACTTGGTTGCTACACTTGCCAGGGTTGCCACCCAGGTGGACATCTGCACCTGCAAACAAGCCTATTCAAAGTAACAAATCAAACCCATCAAGGCAACCAAAATAATGTTTGCCCAACATGGTCCTCCCCGTAGCGGAGGGCAGATTTCATAGAACTATAAAAAGTACCTGAAAAAAGTATTTCACTGATATGGTGGAGTGGAAAGAGTGATTTAGTGGATCTGTTAATCCAAAATGAAAAAGGAGACAATGAGTGGAAGAAAAAGTATTAGAAGAAGAGGGCAACATAGAGAAAATGGAGGAAAGGTCCTTGTGACTTCTCTCATGCAAAGGCGACGCCACCTTCCCCACACACCAGCCACAGCAGCCACAGCAGCACAGTAGTCCACATCTTGTCCTGATCATTCTGCAGTCCCACAGTCAACTGCCACAAAGGGACAAAAGAGAGGGAGATGCAATTTCTGCACAACAAAAAAGGACTGCAAAAGTAATGTCTTTTTGCAATTTGTTTGAAATTTGTAAACCAGTTTGTTGTTCTGTTTTATGACTAATACACTCAATGCAGAGTTGATTGTGTACAATTGACAGAAAAGGTGGGCTTCCAGTTTGCAAGCAGTGTTGATTGACGGTTTTAATGTTTAAAGTGAAACCTACCATTCAAAATGTTGTTGCATCTTCACTTTCAAAAAAATTCATAGAAATAATTATGGCTGTTTTGTTTGTTGCAGCTGAACAGTCAGTCTGTCTAGTTAGGTGATAAAGGCAACTAAATACCAGAGACACAGTATTCTTTTGCAGTCCAACTGCCTTTAATAAATTACTAAAGCGTATGCATACAGGCTCCCTGAGCTCTGCAGCAAGAGGAGCACCTTGAACACTTCACACAAACACTTTATACTGTCAGCCTCCACCCAACACAACCATCAACACGAGGACCTTGTGTGCAGTCACAGATCTCTGTCTGCAGACACCTGTTTCCCGTAAGATAATCAATAATAATTCCATATATGGAGTCATACCCATCTTGTACAGCTTCCAGTTCTTGCATTAAGTTCCCTTTTTCCAACAATCACCTCTTAGAATCAGGGTCACCATGTATCATGCACTTCAGATAACCTTATCTATCTTCTTCTTTCCTAACAGACTAGACATTAATTTGCCTAAACAAACGAGGTGTGAGACATCTTGGCAAGACATCTTAAACTAAAACAGGGTCAAGAGTGCATCATGTTCTTTAAAGACAAAACTGATCAGTTGATCACACTTCTACACTGGATTAATGATCATCAAAGTATTAATAAAATAATATAGTAATTTCTCCAACAGTACACTTCTAATATCATTTTTTCCTCCACACTCTTGTTTTAGATAATATGAGATCATAACATAGTGTGATTGTGAATGTTTTCTCTATAATTGAATGGTGTCAAACCTAAAGAAAACACTCTCTCTGCTCTCTGAAACAGTAATGAAGGATAACTCACCCATTTTTTAATGGCTGATAAGATGTCTCTGGGTGCAAAATACAATATTGGTTCAAAATTTGGTATCGGGACTAATCATAAAGGGATACTTGAGTCGGAACAAAAATTACCCGCTCCATACTATGAAGGGTCAGGATATGAACAGTATGTAAGTGTTAACCATCCACCTGTGTGTGCCACTAAATTTTTCTTTGTGCTACTGAAATCTTTAGCTTGCACCAGTGCATACATATAATATACAAAGAGAATGTATATACAGAATAGCCTAGAAGTTTTGGTGATGCATCTTCTGGCAAATGTCTACTCACCAATCTTCTGTGTGTGTGTGTGTGTGTGTGTGTGTGTGTGTGTGTGTGTGTGTGTGTGTGTGTGTGTGTATCTGCGCATGTGTATTAATGCATGCTGAAGGTCGTGGTCTGCTTGTTGACCAAAGAGTGTGTGATCTGTATGCAGGGTCAGACCAGACTAAGCCCTTTAAGTCCTCAGGAAACACAAATTAGCATAGCAGTACACACACACACACACTGACACACCTGGCATGATTAGACTGAGGCAGACAGGGACTTGGATAAAATAGGAAAATCTCTCTTTTTCCCTCTCTCACACACACCAGAAACCCTACATAATCACAGACATAGGAGCTTACCAAGACATCAGGGTGCTTGCATCAGCCAGTGACTTACACATGATGTTAAAAATGTGTTACATCTTTCATGTAGAGGCGGAGGTGTGGCAACATGTCACTCCCAAAGTATTTTGAGTGTCTTTTTGTTAATATAAGTTTTCATCATAATCAACATTTAGTTATAGGAAATCTCTATAGACCTCCATCTGTACCTAAGGGGACTTTAATGTTAAAAAAATGTTCTTCTTCAAATGATAAAAACTTATTTGATAGCATACATTTAACTCATCTTATTACTGAACCTACCAGAGTTACTGAAACATCATCATCTTTGTTAGATTTGATCTCACCTAGATAGGATTATTAAGTCAGGGGTGCTTTCTGATTGTTTCATTTTCATTTTCTGTGTCTGGAAGATAAAGATCCCCCATCTTCCTCCAAAATACATAAGTATGAGGCAGTGTAAAAACATAAATATTGATCACTTTATTCAGAATGTTACTGCAATAGACTAGAATAGGTTTCAGTTGAAACTTTATGTCGAAGACGAATGGAATTTTCTTTTGAGTGAATTTATTAAAGTTGTCGATAAACAAACCCCTTGGAAGACAATGAAAGTTAAAGGTGGACATTTACCATGGATTAGTTCAGAGGGCGTGAGCAAAATATTGAACAACTAGGGATCCAACTGACTGGGAAACATACAAATACTTATAACACTTAGAAATTTCTGACAAAAACAGAACAAAAGACAAAAAACAGGAATGCTAAGTCCAACTATTATAGAAATAGTCTTTCTTAAGATTTTCCTAAATCGTTTTATCCCTATTTCAGTCCGGTTTTTGTTCTAATTTTTCCCCTACTACTGCCCTTGTAAAATTTACCAACAAAGTATTCTCATCCTTAGACAAAGGTCAATTTACAGGTGCTATTTTTATTGATTTAACCAAGGCTTTTGATTTGGTTGACCATTATCTTCTTCTTAATAAACTATACAAAAGATACTTGAGTATACTTTTTTTCTTTGTTTTGAGCACAGTGCAAGAATATTTCGAACATATTGCAATTACACAAAAAGTAAAATGTATAGACTTGAATATACCTTTTTTAATTTGGGTTGTAGGGAATAAAAAATGATCAATGGCTAATCCAAGTGTTTATTTTTTGAAGGCGTCCAGTAGGAACAGAGGAGGAGCTCTTGGTTTTCATCTGGTCCAGTGGGCCACTTGAATTTTTTGATGCAAGCCCCGCCTTGCAATCCTTCAGCTTCTTCCAGTACAGGGTTCGTGCCTACAACTCCAAAGGCTCAGTTCTGAGCCAATGGGCTTCAGCCCAGACCCTGCAGGCAGAACCACAAGATATGTCTCCTCCCACTGTCACACCCACTGGTGAGTTTACAGAGTCACATGAAAATTGGTACGATTAAAATATTATTGTGTTGTATCACTGTAACACTGTAACAGTGTAATAGCGCCACATGCTGTGCACAGGTGGATACTCAGTCCATCTGAAATGGAGTGAACCAAGACAGCCCAACGGACTCATTTCCCATTATAGACTGGTTTACAAGAAACACCAACAGGACCCAACGCTCAACTCAACTGCTGTTACTGCTCTCACTGTGGAGGTAAATACACACACACACAAACACACACACACACATAAATGCACACACACACACAGTGAATGCTGGATAATGGGAGCATGCGTGCATTTATCTGCGAGAACAGTCTCCTCCTTAATCACGTTTGGTTTCTGTTGCTATTCATTGTATCTGGCATCTGGTGGATAAGTTTACTCACACATAGAAAAAACTTGGGATCACAAACTTAAACACATGCAAACACCCCTGTAAATGTCCATGTATAAAATTCCCAAACATTAAAAAATGAATAAAGTGTATAGTTCATATATGTAATATACAGTGTCTGTGTGCATGTGTGTTTATTGTCCTTTGCGGTGCATGTGAAGAAATTTGGACTCTACCTGTGGTGCTGGTACCATCTGTTTGCCAGTAAGGGGCCTGAAGACACACACAAAGACACACACAAAGACACACACACACACACTGGCCCATGGCCTGCTATTCTCCAGGGCCCTTCCCACAATTCCTTGCCACTGTGCCATGCCTGATGCACCAACATAGACAATAACTATGAGCAAGCTCCCTCAAACCGAACACACAGACACCCCCTCACACAAACACATACACATACTTTATATACACATATCGTATACTGTAGCCCATATAGCCATACAAAAAAATTAAAACACAGATGAATACATACTCAAAAACAGACTAACACCTAAAACACGTCTTTGCATACATATAAAACTAACACACTTAGTTAGAGTCATACCTACATTCAGTGCGTATAAATAGGGATTGGTTCACCCAAAGCTGCAATGGGATAATTGCCAACAGTGGCTAGAATCCTCTCTGGACGCCACCACACACCTGTATATGTGAGTTTGTGTGTGTGTGCATTAGTATCTGGAACTCAGTCTTGTATGATGCTACTTAGACGTAGTAGTAATCCATTTTGTATTTTGTTTTAGAATTTATCTATGCATGACAGAAAATGGAAAAGGAGAACAAGAAAGAAAAAGAAACATGATCAAACAAGAGAAACAGGGATTTGAGACAAAGATGACATGGAGGAAAAAATGAAAAGAGGATGGAGGACAAACACACTTAGAAAGAAGAATTTGGCAAAAGACAGTGGGACAGGTTGGTAGAACAAAGAGCAATAGTTAATGGAGAAGGTAAGATGGAAAAAACGAACGAGACCAAGAGTGAGTGAGACTAAAAGGGAAAGTAGAGGGGCAAGAAAAAAACAAGTGAAGGAACAAGAGGGGGTGACAGAGTGATAGATAGGGGAAGGAGGGAGGAGAGCGAAAGGGGGAGAGGAGGAAGAAGTATAGATCTATATTCTGTCCATACGAGTGGCCTCTTCTCCCTCTGTGACCTTTGGCTTGTCACTCATAATTAATACAAGATGTAAATGGAGACCTTTCACCTTCTCATTGATATGGAACACTCTGTGTGTGTGTGTATGTGTGTGTGTGTGTGTATGTGTGTGTGTTTGTGTATGTGCTTGTGTGTGAGAGGCTCATTGACATGGCATAGACTTATTTTGGTGGCGGTCATTTGTCACACAGTTGCCTTCACCACATGCACTCCGTTGTTTAGGAATACACAAAGAAAGTGTAAATGAGTTCAAAGTTCTTGGCAAACTTGAAAAAAGCAACCTTTATAAGAAATTTGTAACATTTGTCTTGATTTTGTGCTGTTAAATGTGTGTCTAGTAATGTACAGCCAAAATTATTATTTGATAAAAACAATTTAATGGTGTTGTTTAGTTAATATTGTTGTTTTTAGCGGCCTTTAACAAACACAAGACAATTGAAAGATGTTCGGCATAGAGAGCAGAGATTACAGCTCAGAAGTCGAAAAAAAGTGTAGGTGGATATTGTGGAGAATTGTTGTTGAACTTTTGAACTATTAAAATCACAAAGGTCTCAAGTTTTAGTAGCAAGTTCTATAGTCGGAAGTGACGTCAGGACTTCTTCTCTTGTCTGCTTTGTCCTCACATTTTCATTATCACCGAGCATTTTCTCCTTCGTTATGTTCATGAAAATGACTTTTAATTTCTTTTCAGCTCAAAATTTCTTAGTTTTTGGATCTATTTTTGCATGTGTGTGTGTTTCTGTGTCCATTTGGTACGTGTGTATTTATGTGTGTATTGATCTCAGGCTGGCTTGGGAACCCTGCTCTGTGCCAGCTTGGCTGATTAATGGGGTCGTCATGGCAATCGGACGGAATGAGGGTACGAAGCGCAGGCGGCCTGCCTCACTAGACCCCTATGCGCCGCCTGGCACACACACACAGTCTCTCTCTCACACACACACACACAAATTTACTCTCCATGCCTTACACCTTTCTGACAGACATGTTAGTCACTCACACAACCCTGTCAGCTTGCCTTTCTTGCATTGTGGTTCCCCTACTTCCTTTTTCCTTCATCTTTCTCTTCATTATTTTCTGTCCTCCTCTTTCTTCCTCTGTTCTCTTTAATGTCTTCCTCTCTGCTGTTTACTCTTTTTCTTTTTCATCCATCCAGCTCCTTTTTGAGGCTCTTTTTTTTAAAGAAAATCATATTTTCTCTCCACTCTTTCTATGTCCCCCCCTACATCCCACTCAGATTCTAGCAAGTGAGGATCATTTTGCTCTCCCCAAATTCTAGGCAAATAAAATCCCATCTTTGTTTCATGCACCTTCCCCTCACCTCATACTTCCCCATGACCCTCTTCTCTCACCCAACTCTCACCCTTTCTTTCTTTTCCCTACTCGTTTTCTACTCACATCCTTCACTACCCTGCAACCCTTCCACCTGTTTCTGCCCATTTTCCCCTCCATCTCAGTCTCTGCTGCCATTTTTCCTTCATTTCTCTCTCTACATCTCCTTCCTCCCTACCCATATATCTTAATTTCCTCAGCTCTTCTCTTCCATCTTGTACCACCATTTTTACCACCTTCTTATTCCTTTTCCACCCTTATCCCTTCTCTACACCTCCCCAGTCTCCCCAATCTCCCTTCCCTTCCTCGCTTCCTTTCTCTCTTCCAGTCACTCCTCCCTCTTCTCCTGCATCTTTCACTGATGTTTAAATCCTGCATTTCTACTACCTTCCTCTTTCTCCCTCTTACTTTTCTGTCCTTTCCTCCCTCCCTTGGCTCTTCCAGATGTTACACTGTGGCCCTTGGGATCACTGGTGAAGGGAGACCATGTGCATACATATGTGTGCTTGTGTGTGCTCGTGTGTTAGGTACTCTACGTGGATACATATGTCTGAATATGGTTGCGTGTGTGCCTGTGTGCATGTATAACATATTTTTGTTTGTGTGTGTATGTGCGTCAGTGTGTGTGTGCGTGTGTGCTGTATTAATACATCCCATTGATCAGAGCAGGACCCCTGACAGTCATCATCCCTGAGAACCATCTGGCCGACGCCTGACGCTCCCTCACCCAAACACAAGCTGACACCCTATTAATCTGCTACCGCCATGCATACATACGTGTGTGTGCGTGCGTGTGTGTTTCTGTGTGTGTGAATGAATGAATCAGTGAGAGCGTGTGGAAGATTGTGTAATGTGTATGTAAGAGTTTCTGTGTGTGTCTACGTGTACGCATGTGCGTGAATGTGCGCGTATGTGTGAGCTCCAAATCCAAACCGTGCACACACATACGAACGTGTACATGCACCACTCCACCATCCGCCAACAACAGCCGGCGCTGAAGGGAGCTGAAGGGTGCTTGGAAATTAAGGTTATTACACAAATTGAGCCATATGGTCTAAATATTTCAGAGCTGAAATTTACTAGGCAATAAAAATGGCCCCTACCTCGGTAATGGTGTAAATTACAGCTTAACCACCAGCGCTAATGATGTCCTTCTGTATGCCCCGTAACCAACCGTACATGAAGGACACATTGTTTAAAAAATATCCCAGGAAAAGCGAGAGAGGGAGAGAGAGAGGGAGAGAAAGGAAAAGGCAAGAAAGAATGGGGATAGAGGGGGGAAGGATGCAGTGAACAGGGGGTAAGAAGGAAGTGAAAGAGGTGAGGGAAGAGGAGAGTTAGGAAAGAAAAGAGAGAGAGATTGATATAGGGAGTGGAGAGAGAGAGAGTGAGAGAGCTAGCAGCATGTTTACAATCTGTTAGTTTACCATTAAGAGCCCGTCAGAGAGTGCAGGGACAGCGAGGGCCAGCCGGCGAATTGTGTCTCAAAGCCAACATGAGGTTTCAGAGAGCGTGTGTGTCAATTGCACAGTCAAAATGTGTGCATTTAGGCATGCGCAGTTGGAAGACGTATATATGTGGACATGTTATCAGAATATGTGATGTGTACATAGGCAGAAATGGTCTGCAGGTGTGTTGAGTGATTAGATAGGAACAAACAAGTAATAGTGTTAAACACATGGTATGAACGCATAGTATGAATACAAATGCATAGTTTGGGAATACTTAAGCATGTTATATGTTGGCACATGTTGCGGACACATGGTATGGTTTGAATATGCTCAGTAAGGACATGATGACATAGAATACAGTTTTCATCCGCTCACAAACAAGGCAACGATGTGAGCATCACCGAAAGGAAAGAGAAGAGCTCAGCAGGCATGGTTTCTGTTTGACACGCAAGTGAGCTTACCTGAAGTACAAAAGGACATCACATTGTTGAAAATAAAAGTTAGCTTTTACCTGATGAAGTGGGTGGCAAATCAGTTCCATGCCAAGTATTTGATTGCCCACAAAGAAAACGTCCTGCCAAGTGCAGGTCATTGTCCGAACAATTCGACACATGCCAGACTTCATCACTTAACGAAAAAGGTTGAATAACTTAAAGAAATAATTCAACATTTTGGTAAATATGCATATTCACTTTCTTGCTGAGAGTTAGATGAGAACATTAAAACCACTGTCATGTCTGTATGGAGATATGAAGCTACAGCTAGCAGCAAGTTAGCTTAGCTTAGCATAAAAACTGGAAGCAGGGGGATAAAACTAGTCTGGCTCTTTCCAAAAGAAACAAACGCACCTACTAGCACCTCTATAGCTCATTAATTAACATATCATGTCTTCTTTGTTTGATAGTTACAAAAACTGAAGTGCAAAAATGTCAAGTTGTAGTTTTACGGGGACTATTTCTTGGCCGGATGCAGTGACTTCCTGGAGTCTCTGCTGGTTGCCTGGTAACCTCACGGTCACCACAAGACTCTCGGCAAGAAATCAAATGTGTAGTTCACTAGATGTCCAACTATTCCCTTTGGATGTATCTCAAATACAGGTCTCAGGGGGACACAAAAAACTGAAAGACTGATGCTATTTGTAAAGCCAATACCTCCATGATCAGAATCATGCAGTCAGAATAAAATTAAAATAAATATCATTAGTGCATTTTATGACATCACTGACTGACATCACTTTTTAATGTCCCCTGAAAAATTCTGTTGTGTTGGACTTACAGGGTCTCTGTATAGTATTTGCTTGTGTTTTCTATATTTGCAGCAGGTCTGTATTTCGCCTATGTGTTGTCAGTGTCAGTTTGGCTGTGTTTTGTCTATGTTTTCTTAAGTTGCAGTCCTTTAAACTCTCTCAGCCACTTTAGTTTTCATGTCATCATCAAAAGCAAAATGTCACGGCTATAGAAATATATTTTTGTCAAGAGATATATGATTTTTCTTTATATACTATAATAGAGAGATATGAAAGAAAATATTCAGTTATCCATACCTAAGAGCATTAAGGATTTTGAGTTTGGAAAACAGCTTTACTCCTTCACTTGTTGATTTTAACCCAGTATCCTCTTTGCATTGCTTAGCCACAGAAGAGTGTGCAGAGATGGAGGGTGGTCAGAGGAATAGGAATGATGAGGCTTCGCCCTTGCTCTCAGTGACACCCTTTAACAAATGAGGGAGACAAAGGAGTGGAGGAGAGAGGTAGAAATGCATAGCTGAGTGCACAGAGGGTGAGGAGAGTGGGATGAGGAGGTTGAGATGGGAGGAGGAGACAGGTGAAGAGAGGAAGGAAGGATTAGAGGAGAGGATAAGGAGACTCAGATGCAGAGTTCATTAGGCCCTCGGCCTATCAGACCCCTTAGTTAGAGGTCTCCAACTCTGATTGGAGGGCTCTCAGCATTCTGCATAAACAGCCAAATAATCAGGCTGCAACACTCCCTCCTCTCCTCACTGCAACCTTTCTCTCCATCTCCTCATCTTTTTCACAACTCCTCCCTCTTTGGCTTCATACTACTCATTCCTCCCTCCATCTCTACATTTCCATCTGGGTTTTCTCTACCTCGGTCTCAAATTACAGTTTTTTATGTTATTCACTCCTACCATCCATCCCTTCCTCTTCTGTCTCCCTCTCACTCTTTCAAGTGATTTTTTTTTTCAAGAGAGTTTTTATTCTCCTACTTCCTCTTCCTCCCTCTCTCTTTCTCTCAATAATGACAGGTTGTGTGTTATTGTGTGTCTGTCGGCGAAGAGGCCGCACCATCTAGTGTAGTGCTCTCCACTTGTCTTAATGGGTGTTTAGTGCCGCAACCACGACATGATGGTCATCACTTTAAAGGAATGCTGAGTATGTGAGTGAGTGCATTTAAGAGAAAGAGAGAGAGAGAAGTGTGTGTGTGTGTGTGTGTGTGTATGTGTGTGTGTGTGTGTGTGTGTGTGTGTGTGTGTGTGTGTGTGTGTGTGTGTGTGTGTGTGTGAAAACTTGTAACTGAACCCTTGTCAAGTGTTTGTTTTGGAAGTGGGCAGTACTTCTGACCATAGTCGGTCTGGAGGAGGCGTTCCCGCCAGCCTCCTTGTCTGATGCAGTCTCACAGTCCAGACATGAATGCAGAGTCTTTGTGTTTGTATTTGGCAATCTGCATGAAGCTGATTGATTGGTGGCAAAGGTATTAAAGATGACAGGGATGCCACAGAAGGATAAATTACTTGTGTCTGCATTTTGGAAGATTAACCCTCCATCGAATTGAGAATTTCAAGACACACCCTACGCACCACATCTAATGCACAGAATGTCTCATTAGTTCAAAGAATAGGCTGTATACCTTTGATTATGGGCTAATACAGCACCATATATTGGCCTCCAGGTTATCCCCAAAACAGTTACATGAAAAATGTTCAGTGCCCCAAAATGAACTCCACATCAGTTTTAATGTACTTTAATGTATCCAAATACTGGAACATGCCAAAACAGAGGTAGAGGATTTTCATGGTATAATATTGGTTCAGCCCTTCATAGTAAATTGAAGGGAACTTTTTTTCCCCCTCTACTTTTGATTTGTGTTTTTTACCAACTAGTCAATAATTAAAACCAGCAGACCTGGTATATTATACATTTTATGAAATATTTTTCATATTGGATTGCCCTACCTGATTAAAAAAAAAAGCAGACACATGCTCGCTCATTTCATTTTCTGGAGATATTTTTGTGGATTTTAAGCACGCCGTCCCTCTCTCACCAGAATTGGTTGTCTGGTCTTTGGCCACATATCACACACACAAACACTCACACACACACACACAAACACACACAGATGCATATGTACACACCAAATATGCTGTTCCTGGGGTTTGGAGCCGCCAAAGCCAATCATGGCTGTCGGTGTGAAGTGGGCATGCCTGTTCCAGACCCCTGCAGTCCCTCTCTACTTCTGTGCTGGCCACAGACAAAACACATGCCTAATGGCACTCTGTGTGTGTGTGTGTGTGTGTGTGTGTGTGTGTGTGTGTGTGTGTGTGTGTCGCATGAACGTCTGTATGTGTCAGGGTTTGTCTAACGCACACTGACTAGCAGGGACACCCATGCAGGGCATTTACAAACAGACACAGGGCAATTGTTCCAGCAGCATTGAATTAGGCATGCACACATAAATACATACACACACACACACACACAAACTTGGCTTGCGAGCTTGGCATGGGGCACGAGAGAGCAGCGTGTGGTGCTCTGGCTCACCTCAGAAACCTCCGAAAACAATTACTGCTCTCACAGCGCTGGTCAGGGCACAGCTTGTACTAATAGACTGGACTACAGGGTTGAATTGAATTGAATTGAATTGAGCTGAATTGAATTGAATTGAATTGAGCTGAATTGGACTGAATTGAAGTGAGCTGAATTGAATTGAATCACATCTGATCATAGCATGTTTTACTAGACTCTGAAGATACATAATGTAAGAAAAGGTGAAACAGCAGGGTGCTTTATTATCTCTCCAGGACTTAATATGACAGAGCAGAGAGGGCTGAGAAGGCCTGTGGAGAGAAACATCCCTGAGGCAGACCAGTTGGACCCCATTCACCTATCATTAGACATGGGTCTTTCATGTATGTTCTTAGGCAGTCGCTTTACTTTTACCTATGTGTGTGCGTGTGTGCGTCTGTGTGTGTGTGTGTGTGTGTGTG
This sequence comes from Thunnus thynnus, assembly GCF_963924715.1. Lineage (NCBI taxonomy): Eukaryota > Metazoa > Chordata > Actinopteri > Scombriformes > Scombridae > Thunnus > Thunnus thynnus. The sequence continues at coordinate 24,899,549 of NC_089517.1, read as the reverse complement.
TGTGTGTGTGTGAGAGAGAGAGTGAGACACAAAGAGAGAGAAAGAGTGTGTGTGTGTGTGTGTGTGTGTGTGTGTGTGTGTGTGTGTGTGTGTGTGTGTGTGTGTGTGTAGCCATATGCTAATGTTGGTCCGTCTCTCTGTCTCTCTGCGGGGCCCAGTGCTGGGGCCTTTGTGAGATAATCAGCATAATTCTTTTGACAAATACACATGGTTATTCTTAATTAGTATCACACACTGTCCCCCCGGCCGCACCATGCCTCTCCACCTGAATATCACACACACACAGATGTGCACACACTCACATTTCTGGGGACAAATGAGTACAAAACAAGATCCTTGCAGATGTTGGCCTGTTAGGATACATGCAGATGCTTACGCATACAAGCATTTATAGGGATACCGTGCACAAGGCTCAAGAAACACACACGCACACTGACCCTCTTATATAGGCAACACAGACAGAAACACACACTGTCCAGAGGACCCCTGCTGTAGCTCAGCTCACACACCAAAGAGAAGACAGATTGAAGAAATAAAAGATTGAATAGATTGCTTCCTTGCCCTGGATGCTAACTTGTGTTGAACCATGTAAGATCTGAGGACTCTTTAATGTATAAATTAGTAAGACCTCATCTTGTCTCTTCTCTTCATTCCCTATCATTGTCTGCTTTACTCTCTCTGTCTTGTTTACACTTTCTCCCCTCCATATCTCTGCAAATCTCTCTTGTTCTCTCTCCCCCCCCCACCCTCCCCCCTCCCTCTTGACTTCGTGCTCTCTTCTCTGTTCTTTTGCATTTGGCATGATTAACTACTGACTTTGATCATTCTCACACACATGCACATGCTCGAGCACATTGATTTTTAGGTTGACTCTAACCTTTTCCTTTCATATCTTACGTTGTTGCTGTTCATGTGGTCTTCATAGGTTGGCCTTTTTTTTTCAAAATAGGCTTAACAGAAAAATACCATTTATCAATAGCAGTTTTTTAGCCCTTTAGCCCGGAAATTGGTATGAATTGATATGTATTCAAATTAAAAAACAACCATTTAATAACTAACTGTTTAATCAAGGTCAGATGCTCAAAGTACACATGTCCTGTAGTACACATGACAGAAGTTAGGGCACTTTTCGCACAGAGCAGGTCTAGACCATACTCTTAAATTTACAGAGACCCAACATTCCTCCATGAGCAAGCACTTGGCGACAGCGGCAAGGAAAAATATAGGATACTGTTAATTTCTTAAAGTGTTTGTTTTGTCTGTGCACATGTGTATGTATGAGAGAGAAATAGTTATTGAGGGAGCTGTTAATGCAATGTAATAGTAGTGTGTTTCAGTGTTACACCATTTGATTACTGCCTGTCTGTGAGCATGTGTGTATGTGCAGTTAGCAGGCTGATGTGGTGAATTTCATATTGCTTGATTGTTGGGTATTTGTGTGTGTGTGCGCGCACGTGCGTGCATGTGTGTGTGATGTAGCGAGGAGGCTGTTAATGTGGTGTGTTTCAGTGATAAAGTGTTTGAATGTATTGCCATCTAGAGGCGTGTAGCAGAGTCTCCATGCTCCTATAAAAGCTGCCAGCGCCAGATGCTGCTATTGACAATGTGCATATGTTAACCGCTTTATAGGCCACATGCCTCACATATTTCACTGGCTTTTAAGGTAGAGAGATCTCTCATTCTCGCTCACTTAATCTGTCTCTCCCTTTTGTAACATCTATCTTTTTTTCTCTCCCACTTTAGCTTTCTCTCTTTTTTACCCATTCACTTAATCTTTCCCTGTCTTACTCTTTCTCACACACTCCCCTCTTCCTCTCTTTGTCTCTCCTTTTTTTATTTCCTTCATCAGTTTTCCTCGCTCACCTTTTACTTTTTTCTGTCCCTCTTTTCTAATTCTCTGTCCTCTATCTTATTAGTTATATATACTTCATTTCATTCCGATCCCTTCTTTTTTTTTTGGTCTTTATTCCTCCCTCCCTCCACCCCTTTCTCTCTATCTTTCTCCACCCCATGTCCCTCTTTTTCACGTCCCTCCCTCCCTCTCTCCACTGAGAAGTGCTGTGATTTGCAGGAGGATTTAGCTTGTGTCTAGGTGTCTAGGGGCTTATTAATCCTATTTTACTGTGGATGAAAAACACGTTGGCTCCCAGACATGAAAACTGTGAATACATGCATTCTGGTTGTTGTTCAGACAGTTCATCCTTGGTGCCACGCTACGGTGATTTGTCAGGGTTTTCATTTGATTCAGTTTGAATTGGAGCCTTTTTGATCCTCTAGCCGCTGCATTGAAGTGGGTTACCAGTTAATCTCTTTACATATGCTTGCTTATGTGAGAGCATACAGTCCTGAACAGACAATTAATAAAAAATGCAGACTCAACACATGAAAAAAATATAGCCTCATTTGTTGTACATTCACATAAATGTGTTCACTCACACACACACACAGAAGTTGGTTAATAATAATAATAATAATGATAAAACTTTTTTTTATTTATATAGCACCTTTCATGCAGGGGATGTAGCTCAAAGTGCTTTACAATGAAGTGAAGAAACAAGAGAATAAATAAAAACAGGCAAATTAAAACAAGTGAAAATAATGTGCAATAAAAGGAAGGCATAAGAACAATAAAATATGTAAAAAAAAAAATAAGAATAAAACAAAGAGAGTGACAGTTAAAAGCAATGTTGAATAAATAAGTTTTCAATTGTTGTTCACAGAGCTTACATCCCTTGGGCAGGGAATTCCATAGTTTTGGTGCATAGTTTTTGGTGCTTTAAAGCTCTCAGTCATAAACAAACAAACAAACAGGCAATGCTACATCCTGGAGCCTGCTGCTCCCTAACTACCATGTCATCACATGCCAGGGCCTTTTGAAACAACAGTGTGTCTCTTATCAATTAGTAAATGGTGTTCCCACTGTATCACACACATACACACTGTCCCTGTGTCTGCCAGGGTGCTGGGCTGGGTCCCACTGCCTAAAGCTACTGGCAGACTCACTGTGCCTGCGTCTCTGTGTGTTTGTATATGTGTGTGCGTACGTGTGTGTGTGTGTGTGTGTGTGTGTGTGTGTGATTGTGATATGAAAGGGTGCATGTGTGACATAAACACTCAATCTGCAAGCTTTGAATTCACCCATAAGGGACGGCAGTTTGCCTGCCAGTCTTTCTCTGTCTCTGCCACTTCTCTGGTGTCTACTTACTTTGCCATGGCAGAGCCAGTATGTTGAAATGTTGATATCACAAATCCCATGTCATGTCATCTTAGCTTGCCATTGTTTCAATGTTCCTTTTCATTTCCCATTTTAATGAGTAACGTACAGTTTTATATTCATCAATGGTTTGTTTGTCTAACTAATTTCCTCTTGCTCCCTTCTCTTGCTGTGTTATACTGTACGACCCTCTTCCCTGTGTCCCTTTCCACCATCTTTCTTTTTTCTTTTAACTCCTGCCTAATCATTTCCCCTCTTTTCTCTTCCCTATCTCCTCCTTCCCACAACCATCTCCCTTTTATCTCTCTCCCCTACTTTCTCACACATTTTCCTGTTTCCTTTTCCTACTTCTCTGCACTCGTACTCATTCAATCTCTCTATATATCATTTATTGGTCTCTCTTTATTTCTCAGGGTTCAGTCCTAGAAGCAACAGTCTACGGTCTTGAGCCTTACAGTGAGTATAGTCTACGAGTGGAAGCTGTAAATGAAGCAGGTGGGTTGATTATGATCAGTATCTCATATAAAATATGCTGGATAATTGCTGTCTGCACAAACCACTGAATGTCTAGATGTTTTGTAACTCTTCAGGCAGTGTGTCCAGTCCATGGGCAGGCACTAGGACCCTGGAGGCTTCTCCTGCTGGACTGGCTAACTTTACAGTGGAGCAGAGAGAGCAGGGGAGGTCGTTACTACTAAGCTGGGATCAGCCAAGTGTTCCAAATGGAGTCATCATGGTACATACAATACACACAACAAGGAAGAGCAGATAGATACCAACAGTATACATAGACACACTCTCTAAAGCCCAAGTACGCTCATAAGTGCAAATACACACTACAAAAAACAATCAATTCTCCCATGTAATTGAATTTAGCAACTCTTTTGTTCATCAGTCCACATACTTAACATGCATTCTGAGCCAAAACTACTTGCACAGCAATAGGCCTGCACCTGATGTCAAGCAAACGCACATTGCCCCATACTTGTTCCTCTTTTCCAGATGTATAACTTGTACAGTGAGGGGAACCTGGAGTTCAGCGGGCTATCACGCAACTTCCTGTTTCGTCGTTTGGAGCCATGGACCACTTATACTTTGATTCTTGAAGCTTGTACCTCAGCAGGCTGCACACGCACCCCTCCTCAACATGTCACCACTGCTGCAGCTCCACCTGCTTCACAGCCCCCTCCCAAGCCGACCCTCATTGGTCCAGACCATGTGTCACTTACCTGGGGACCTCCCACCCAGCCAAACGGGCCAATCAGAGAGTATTTCTTACTTGGGAGAAGTCTTGAGGAGGTGGGGAGGGGAAAAAGTAATGAAGAGGATGCTGAAAGAGAAAAAGTATGTGAAACTGAAGACACAATCAAGAAATAAGCAGCCATTCCTAAATTAATGGTCATTGTGCCTATTTGGCAGATAGCCTGATATACATGAAAAAAGTGGGGTTTTTTGTCTTGGCTTCTTTCTACTCTTGTCATGCTAACTAATATATCTATATGTAAAAATACAATAAATTTTACCAGGCTCTGTATGGCTTGGTTTTAATCTTAGTAGGAATTATCAAATGAAAATCGTGTCACAAATGTGTCATTTACAACATCACCCTCAACAATCCACCACTGTCTCCAACAGGTGCTGTTCCAAGAAACATCCCCACAACAAACTGACACTTTCTCCTACACAGTGACTGGTCTGCGTCCCTGGACTCAGTACGAGTTCAGTATCCGTACTCACAACCTTGCTGGCCACACCCGCAGCCCCTGGGTGACCGTAACAACAAGACAGGCCCCGCCTCGTGGCCTAGTGTCTCCAACTCTGAGTCACCTCAAAGGCAGACCTAGTGAAGTGTTGGTGTCCTGGACTCCTCCTCTGGAGCCCAACGGGGTACTTCAGTCCTACAGGATTCAAAGAAACAATATCAGTTTCTCATTTAGTTTTGACCCTACTGTCCTCAATTACACTGATGAAGATCTCCTGCCTTTTTCAACATATAGGTATTGCTTGCCTTCAAACATACTGTTTTGTAGTCTAAAATGAGCTAACCTGAATGCTTCCTTGTGGGAACTCAAAGTTACTGCCACAAAGTAATGAATAATATTTAATAAAAAAATATTGAACTTTCATAAACTCTCATTCTATTCTGTTCTTTTCCACAGCTACGCAATCATAGCATGTACGTCTGAGGGATGTATCACCAGCCCTTATACAAACATTACAACCTTAGAGGCTCCCCCTGCAACAGTGGAAGCTCCCACAGTGGACACCATCACATCCAATAGTATAAACATTTCTTGGAGGAAGCCACTGACACAGAACGGGGAGGTGACAGAATATGTGCTGAAACTGAACAGCCAAGAGGCTTATCGTGGAAGAAACCTCAATACAGAGCTGTCAGACCTGCAGCCTCACACATCATATCAGCTGGTCCTGCTGGCTTGTACCAGTGGTGGGTGCACTACCAGTGCAACAATGTCCACTGTAACTGAGGAGGCTCCTCCGACTGACCTATCTGCCCCGACTCTGAAGGTGTGTTTGACTTTAAATCAAACCTTAGTTACTCTGTGTGCAGTATGTGAATCTGCAGATATCCATCCAGAATGAATCAAGGGAAACTAGACTTAGTGCTGAAGATATTTTGCATACAAAAGGCTAATTTTAATTTCACCTCTGTACAAGTTTGCAAAACATCTTCGACTGTCATTATTCAGAGTAATGTACAATATTTGCAGCAGTAAAATAATCAGTAGAATCATTTAATGTCAGTTATATGAAATGACCTTTGACCTTTCCTCTGAAGGTCACCGGCCCAGAGTCAGTGGAGGTTAGCTGGGGACCACCAGAGCATCCTAATGGCATCATCACAGGGTATGAACTCCGCAGAGATGGTGAAGTTATCTATGTCGGCACTGAGACTCATTACCACGACTTTACACTTTTGCCAAGTGTGGAATACAGTTACTTTGTCAGCGCCAACAACAGCAGAGGGACAGTGAGCAGCACAGCAGCCACAGCAAAGACTCAACCATCAGCTCCTTCTGGTGTCGGTCTCCCCACTTTATCACCTCTGGGACCCAGCCAGGTCGATCTTTTATGTATTAATTATATATAAGAAACAGCTGAATCATGATATAACTAAACTTGAGGTGTTTGCAAAATTACCAAACTGCCTGTTAAAGTTCAAAAGTTTTCAATGCTGGGTGTTCTTTGCCTTTACAGGTGAAAGTGGAGTGGAGCGCTCCTGCCCGTCCTAATGGAGACATTGTTAGTTACACTGTGTATCAGCGAGATCCAGTCCAGCTCAGATTGACCACCTCTGTGTACACTCCAGAGGACAGTGCCTTCTCTGAGCGACACACCACCCTGCAGGGCCTGGCTCCTTACCGCAGGTCATTCAAAGCAGATCTCCACCACAGTAAACTTTTTATGGTGTTTTTATGGTGAAAAATATGTTTTTATGGATGCACTGTATGTATTTATATATAGGTAAAAGGCAGGTACATATATAGATTTTGTAATTTAAGAGAAAAGCTTAACAATACAGTTCCCTATTTTCCTTTGTGGTCAATTTTGTAATGAAGGGAAATATGGGGAGGAATGTAAGATAACAATGCGAGTTAGAATGGGAACAGAGTGCCATCTCTTGGTAACTGAAAACATTGTGCTAGATGTTTTACAAACCAGCACAACCCAGGGACTGTCATACCACAGGTCAGTTAATAGCAGAGCAAGGTTCACTTCACTCTCTTTTCAGCTAATTAAGACAATCAATCAGTGCAGTCTTTCATAATGGATAATAACATTATACATATCTTTTAAAAGGATTGAACTGAAAGGGAACTTACAAAAACTGATGTAAAATCGCCTCATCGTGCAGTTTGTACTCTGAAATGCAACAACAAATTCTTTGTCAGGAGACATCTAAGCATTTATGAAATAAGTCAAAGGCTGCATCTATGAAGCCTCAGTATAGTAATGCATTTGTCAAAATGCAAATATCTTGATTTGGTGAAAAATAACCATTCAAACAGGCTGTGAAAAAGACAACATCAAGACTGTGGTGGTTCAAAGCAAGAAATAGAGAAAAAGAAAAATAGAAAAAAAGAAAAGGGAGTCAACTTTTAAGCAGAGCAATATATCTATCACTCTCTTTCTTTCAGACAGTAGCATAGACCAGCAACTTTATGTGTGTGCTTGAGTGTGAGGGTGCATATGTACAGCTGTGTGTGTGTGTCTTTGTGTGTATGTGGTGATAAGATTAAGATAATAAAAGCAAAGGGAGCGATAAAAGATTGTTTAACCCATTTTCATCTCATTCTCACCCTTTTGCAGTTTCTGAATCATGCTTTGTTTTGTATTTGTTGCACCTAATTTAGGCTGTTGTAAAAGTTTCAAGAGGAAGCCGCTCAGGTCATTATCTAAACACTACCCCATTGTTTGCTTATTTGCACATTATCTGGTTAAGTGTCAGCAGATGTTCTCCAGGTTACATCTTGTAGTGAAAACTGAGCTCAGGATGTCTCTTTCTATTGATGTCAGACATGTTTGAAGTATCTTAAGCATGTAGTTTTTCCCATGATTGTCTCTTAAACAATATACAAACATCACTGATTACTGCATTTAGAAATATGTGCCTCTGTGTGTGCAGGTATGAGGTGAGGGTGGAGGCTTGCACAGCGCTGGGCTGCTCCTCCAGTGACTGGTCATCTATACTCACTCTGGAGGCTCCCCCTGCTGGACAGACAGCGCCACTGTTAGACCTTCAGCCTGACACCCACACCAGCCTACAGACCACCTTCCTACTCACCTGGTCCCCTCCAGCTCAGCCAAATGGTAGAATCCTGCATTATGAGGTGTACCGCAGACTGGACCACACCACTGATACTCACAGAAGTGATGCAGCAACACCTGTCTGCAGGAATGTCTCCACTACTTGCAAAGATGAAGGACTCCTTCCGTATACTGTATATCAGTACCAGGTATAATGCTCTGCGCGTTTTGATGTGTGTGTCTGTCATTCTAAAAAACAACTGTAATATCATGGAGGTAATGTTTTGGCAAGAAATACTGTAAAATAAAAACTGTAGAATTGCGATACTAGAAATAATATCAGAACAGTAAACAGAAAAAGTGCAAACGGCTTCACCATATGCAGCAATATTATAACTAAAAACACTGTTTACCTGAATAACAACGTTTATGTTTTTGTCCTCTGTATTGGACGTGGAACCAGAATTAAATGTTTTATTGTGATTTATGAACCTCATTTTGAGATGAGATCTGATGTGACTGACACATTAGGGGATGTAGCCTGTTTTCAAAATGAAATGTTTTCCAAAAGTCCAGTCACACACATACACACACACACACACACACGGATTATACACACGCTTCAACTGAGAGTCATCCCTACATGCCAACATACACAGACATACACACACACTAACACAAAGTAATCAGACAGGTGTTAAATAGTGCAGTCCATATTCATGCTGTTGTGCTGTGTGTTGATACGCTAATTGACAGGCTAGCCCTTTGGAAGCAACAATAACATTAGCATTCCTGCCTGTCAGTCGTACGAGCCGAGGCCAGAGAACCTGTGTAATTGATTGAGTTTGCCTGATTGTGGTGCCGTCTTTATTTATGAGGGTCCTAATTTATGACAGGAGGAGGGAGGGAGGGAGGAGCTTTGGGAGATGACGAGCGGGCAACAGAGCCATTAATCACTGGGCCCTCAGAGCACCCCACTTCCTGATTACCAGCCAGCCAATCGAATTAACTGTTAGCCCCCTTGGTAACAGAGCTTGTATTGGAAAGACCTTTTAATGGTGACCGCTACACGTCCCCTGAGGATTCTCCAATGGGGGATTGGGGTACGTGGACAAGGTGGTGGTATGTGTGTACTCCTCGTGTTTGTGTGTGCATGTAAACACGTGTATGTGTCAGAGACAGAGAATTAAGTGATGGTATAAATTTTTATTCTCCTTGCTGTTTCACTTCATTTTTAAGCTCTGAGTTATATTTTCTCATCTATCAGACTGTCCAGCTATCGATGTAGCAGTCGATCCACTTACTCACCTGCCTCTCTTTCTACCTAACTGGCTTTATTTTTATTTAGCTGTTAATCTGCCTACGCACTGCCTCTCATTCTTTCTCTCTCCATGTTTCAGGCATACACAAGGACGATAAGTCAGTTCAGTTTAGCACACCACAGTGCAGAGAGAGAAATCATATTAGGCTAATTACACTGGGTCATAAGCTACTATTGACAGCTTTATGCTTGGTTTTAATTACTGCCCACTTTCACACAACTTAGCCCCTTCACCCCAAGTAGATGCACCCGCCAAGTAGCTCTGTTGGCCTATCGGAGCGCTTAAATCGGGTCCGCAGTCCAACCATCCAATAAAAAGGCTTGAATACTGTCTGGAAGTTTCCTGAAGTCGTTTGTTGCCATGGCGGCTCATTTGCTGCCATGGCAGCTAACAGGGTATATTTTTATTTTGTGTCTAATAAGCCAAATCATGGCCCAATAGGAGAAGAGAGGACAAGAGAGGAGTGAAAGCAGTAAAAAGTCTGTAGATGATATAAGGACGAAGAGATGAGTTCTACCTTTTAGCACTGGATCAAGGGCAAGGTGATCTAGGCTGGCTTTAGCTTTGAACTTTTTCTCTGTCCTGTCTATGTGGCACAAACTTTTTAATCAAGTCCAAAGCCTTGCGTCACGTTTAGGCTTGAACACTGTTGCTACCGTGGGAAGAACATGGTTGTTGCTGGGTAGAAATACTTTATTGCAAGTTATAATTTTGTATGATGGCAGTAGCAAATTAAATTGAAACCCTTTAAAGCAAGAAGTCATAATTCCAATGCATTAACTTCATATGTAAGAGAAACTTTTTTTCTGCAGCCTGTTAAAGTAGCCATTTCATATCCTTCCTAATGGCTCTGTTCCATTAATATGGTGCTGCAAGTGTCGTTACACTAACAGCAAGTTTGTTGATCATAGGTTGACAATGTAACAATAAAAGTTACAACCAAGACACGAGTGATGTAATTACAGAACTGATTGATAACATACAGACACATCTGTTGGAAAGTTTTGAATGCATGAATCACCTCCACTATGTGCTATTTATATCATAGCAATAGTATTTGCTTTTGTAAAGTTAGTTATAATCAGGAACAATATATGTTAATTGACATCATTATGACATAAATGTGCCAGATTTTGCCAAAGGTCAAGTTTTGTCTGCAGGCCCTCAACAGGTTGATGTTAAAAGTTAAAAACAAAGTGTAGTATAGTCATCATTTTTATAGATACTTAAAACCAAAATAATTGACACTATCGTGAGTGTACTTTAATCACACGCAACCAGAGGTAGTGGCACAAAAACACTATTGACCTGTTCCTTACCAGGGTGACAGCATGTCCTTTACCTTATGTATCCTCTTCCCTCCATACTTCTTACTTGTAGACATAGGGTCCTGTCCTTTCCTTCATTCTTCTTCCTGCCATCACTCCCACCGTTCCCCTTTCTTTATGCACCATACAACAGTCAAGAAAATGGCCCAGAAGCCTAATAAAATATTAAGTCTGTGTGGTCACATTCACATATACTGTGGCATTTGCACTCTTTTGACATTTACATTCTTTTTCATTTTCTGAGAACTTTATTTACAGTGACAGGTACAGATGTCTGCTACATTCGTTTCTCTAAAAACAGGATGAGTAATAGACATCTAGATAAATTTTCAGGCCTCAATTTTCAGTATCACTACACTTTGAGGTATTTTCTGGGCTTGTTGACATTAGGTGTGTCTTTTTACTGAACTGCACCGTTTCAGCTCTCCTTCACTTATAGAAGGCATCTGTAAGGCAGTCGTTGTCACTGATCATGTCGAAGGCACTGCTACCTTAGGTCATGTTCAGTGCAACATGTTGACCAGGGTCAGCCTTTGCCATAGTGCAGTCTTCCAGCAACAGATTGTGTTGGTAAGTGAAATGAATGCATGTGTGTAAAGCAGGAAGAACACTTTGTAGTGTGTAAATTAAAAGACTAATTGGACTGATTGGGCTGTTTAAATTTCAAGCATCAAGATGGAGTGAATACTCTGTAATTTTTAAATCCTGCCTCAAATGCTGTGTGGTTTCTGTGTGTATGACAAACCTTAAAATAGGACGTCCCGACTCATATTTTGTCCTTTCACCAGTACCCCCAAGCCAACACACCGTACACCGATGCAGACTGTTGACGTCTTTGGCCAGAGGGCTTCTGTTAGTCTAAATTTAGACTAAAGTTAGTTAATCACATGATAAATTCACTCAAGTTTTGAGTGGCAACACAAATAATATTTGGCAAAAATTTGTGTGGAAGGTGGCCAAGACAATGTAACAGGATGAATACTTTATTAGCAGGAGTAATGCAGTGTCAGCTGGTTGAGTCTGGGTGGGCTACAATAATGGCCAATTACATCAGCTCCTCTCATCCCCTTTAAAAGCTCCAGACAGTTTCATGGGCTGGGGGACGAGTCCAGGTCTCTAAGGAGAATCTGTGGGTGCAGTCACAAGGCACACACACCCAGGATCCCAAATATTATAACACAATAACCTAAATGTGCTTTCAAGGACATGTAGCATATTTTTGACTTTACATTAGATGAAGTTATGTCAGAAGACACTGATATCTGTACAATTAGGTAACAACTACAGTAACTTGTAGTGCAATAAAATGTGTCTTATTTATATATCACAGATTTTTAAGTGATTAAAAATGTTGCATTCACTTATATAACTGGAGGATACATTTATTTATTTGCACAATAATGCAAGTAATACAAATGCTGTGAGAAAAGCAATAGTAAGAAACTTACATGATTGTAACTAAAAGCATTAATGATCTCTTAAATAAGTTGTTCACACAAAAGAAACATTTCTGTTGATTATCATGAGAAAATTGTGTTTTCTTAAAGTGAAAATGACATCTTTGATAGAGCTCAGGACACCTACTACCTGCTATACTATGTAAACTATGACTGTGTTGGTTTCCCAGACTGGTAAACAACTGCTCACTAGGTTGTTTACCTATTTTATTGAATACCAGTAGTGTGTTGTATTTAGGCTTTTTCACCAGTACAGAATTACATACATAAGAATTAGGACCTTAGAAGTAGTTTTGGTTGACGATATTGGTAAGAATCACCAATTAGTGTAAACTATCACAGTACAGTAATCAAGTGAACATGTCTGATGTATTTAAATATGTACTACAGGGAACAAACAATGTATAACAACAGGAAAGAGGCAATGTTCGGCAAACATGAAGAGGTTTTTTGTGATGTTGGTGATGTATGTGTTTGCACCACCAGCAACTAAAGCCAAGGTAATTGCTGTTTGGTTAACTGCGTTTGCAGCTGGAAACGCCAGCACAGTTTCATGCCAAAACAAATACCACAGTTGTCTGTCAGATCTGAGTGAGAACAATCTTATCTACATAACTTAACTCACCTCTATACAAGCAGGTTCATTTAGAGCCACGAAATTACAAAACAGCAACAAGCAAAATATTTATCCTGATTCTCTCCCTTTCTTTGTGTCTTGTCCACCCTTCCTCCTCCTCCTCTTTCTACTCCTCCTCCCCACACCCAGTCTCTCCATCCTCCATTCTTCCTTCTCCTCTCCCATCTCAGTCCATCTGTGCTGTCACTTAGATCAATCAGTCTGATTGATCACGGCCTAATTGACTATTATTGAGGTTAATTCAACTCTTAACACACTTGCATGCACACGCATACACGCACAAAACTCGCCATCGCTGCCGCAAACAACACAACACACACGCATAGACACGCACACACTCTCAACACTAAAGCTCAGACCCATCCATCTGCCTTCTGCACTACTTCTGACAGGCTACAGATGACTTACACATGCAAATCTCCACCCTGCCTGACCCTGTGCTGTGTACACCCTCTAATTATACCCAACACAAGCACACAAATAAGATTACTGTGTGTGTGTGTGTTGGTCTGTGCATGTGTGTGTATCTGTGTGTGTGTGTGTGTGTGTGTGTGTGTGTGTGTATGTGTGTGAATAACTCCTTGATGAAGGTGAAAAGTAATTGTCATGCAGATATGTTAGTGTTGGGTTGCATGGTGAAAAGGTTTTGCTCTCGCTGCTGATGGTAGTTTTGATGGATGATCCAATGAATTGACTTATATCCTTTGGTTGGTCAGGTGGATGATGGGTAATTAGGAGATGCTTTCATTAAGAGTTGATAAAATCCAAATGACAGGCAGAAAAAAAAGTTCATGCTTGTAAAGTCAATGCCATGCCAGCTCTGGTGAATCATGTAACATGTGCTTTGGAAGTTTGACAGGCTCTCGCTTTCACTCTGTTCACTCTGTACTATTTACTGTAACTTAGACATGTGAGTTAAATTTTACAGTATTCATGACTAAGATATGCTTTTGACCAACAGCTGTGGGCAGTGAACTCAGCTGGTCGTTCTGCCAGTCCGTGGACCAGTGGGAGAACAGGACCCGCCCCTCCTGAGGGTGTCGGCCCGCCTAATTTCCTGCGTGTTTCAGCAACCTCAGCAGTAATGGAAATCCATCCTCCAGCCCGACCCAATGGGATTGTTAGCCTTTACCGGGTGTTCTCACTAGACCACAACAACCACACTCTGGTAAAGAATGTAATACTGTATAATAATCATTTGAATAGATTTTTGGGTTTGATCTCTGCACTGTCCTCCTCTCCAATCTTCCCTCTTCTATAACTACAACCTCCTTTTCTGTAATCACTCATCCTCACTCCCTCCCCTCCTTCTCTTTCCTGTATTTTCCTCTTCCACCCTGCCCCACCCACTACTTGTTTCTTAATACTATGACCACTTAAAACTGAAACAAACCTCACCCACACTTTATCCCCTTGCTGTAGCTCTCAGAGGGTACATCCCATCAGCAGACACTCCATGGTTTACGTCCTTACACCCAGTACTGGGTAGGAGTAGAGGCCTGCACCTGTTATCAGGTAAATATAGTATAATACAGAGTAGCATGTCTTTAAAAAAGATACTTTTAGACTTTTACCTGAGTATTTTCCAACACAGAAAATTACTACTGCTTGAGTTATATTAAATACTAAATAATATTTACCACATTTTATGGTGAAATACTAGAGCAAAGGTTCTTGTTCCACCACTGAGTGTGCAAACAACTCTCTGATCTCAGTGTTTATATATAATTTGTTTATATAGTTTTATATATTTTTCTGCGAGGATACTGTACTTGTATACTTGGAAATACTATAAATCTTTTAAGTTTCCATTTTTAACATTTGCCAGTGCTGCAGCCAGGGACCACTGAGTGAGCTGCACACCCTGGCTGCCCCCCCAGCACATCAGCCCCCTCCTCATCCCATCACCCTGACCTCCCGCTCTGTTCAGCTGGAATGGGATGAGCCTCTGGCACCTAATGGAGTCATTGAGAGGTGAATAGAAAAAGTATCTGCCCTCAGATTTAATTTGTGAACACATAGCATAATCTTACTCACTTACTCTCCCTCTCCCTGTATCCAGCTGTGAGCTACATCTCAGATCACCTTGCCCACAGCCCCCCCAGCCTGTGACCCTCCCTTGTGTTGAAAGACCAATAGAAATCTGTTTCTTTGGCAAGAGGCGGAGCTACAATGTGACAGGTAACTCAGGAAGTCCTAAAACCGGAAGCAGATCTATACAGAGACAAGCAGCAGCAAGACTAGAATAAAACCAAATTATAAGAAACTGGAGATATTCTCACTTGGTGTGTTGTCTCGCTGTGTTACTGTTCAGGTCTCCAACCATACTCCACCTATGAGCTGAGAGCTGCCTGCTTTAACAACATGGGCAGCACTGCCTCCAACTGGACTACTGTTACCACACTCTCTGAAGGTAACACATTCATCCTGTCTCTCAACACTGTCAGCTAACCAGTTATTGGAAGCATATAAAGTTGGCGATATCCAATGTTTCTCTAATCCCCTCTTCTTCTCCTCCCAGCTCCCCAGTATGTCTCTCCTTTCTCAGTGGACAGTAACCTGACAGTCATTTGGCTGGACTGGGCCGGGTCCTTCTCCCTCAATGGCTACCTGAAGGAGTATAGTGTGACTGAGAGCCAGCTCAGAGTCTATACTGGCTTCTACAGCTATCTCCATATTCCACGCACCTCTCAGAAAAGTGAGAGCACACACACATACACACACCTATCTACTTAGAAATTAATAAAAGGTGTTAAAATAAGTAAATACACACTTTCGAGGACAAGTGTCCTCCTCTACAGGCATAAACATGCAGCACGGATAATTGGAGAATTACACACTTTAGCAGTACACACCAAACAAAATCAAATTTTATGTTTTTTTTAAAGTGCTGTTGAATAGAACCATGAAAAAATTATGAGATTGAGACTGGGTAGCCGTCAGACATATCAAATTAGTATAACCTTAGCCCACTGCCCCTGGAAAATAAAATCCTCAGGGAAAGACTGGATCTAAGAACCTAAAAATGTTTTGAAGCTAGGTCTACAAACTTCATTTTGGCATAAGAACATAATTCAGTGGCTGCCAGGTTGGTAGGTTAAGCCAGGTGTTTGACGCTGCTGAGTATTTCAGAGAAACAGGAGTCGCCATGACCGAGTGAGTTGTAATTGAGAGCCAAGAGAGTTGAAGTATCACTAGAAGCAACAAGAAGGGTGTGACTGTAAAGGGTAGTTTTTCTTTGTCCCCTCTGCTCCAGATAAAGGCCTTCTTTGTTTCCCTTTATGTTAAGTCTTCCAAATCTGACTTCATTTCAGGTATATAAACAGTCTAATAGGGAGCTGACAGCCTGATTAAGAGTAAAATCTACAATGTTCTAACTTCATCTTAACTCAGTATATCTTGTTCTGCGTGTCTCCCTCTGGTCTTCTCAGCTCTGTCATTTCAGGTGACATGTACCACAGACAGTGGCAGTGCCAGTACTCCCACCATCAGATACAGCCCTGCCACAGGCCTAGGTAACACACACACACACACACACACACACATCTGAACCTGAATATTGTTAGATTCAGGTTAGTGATTCAGGAATGTATATTTCTCTTTGTCTCTGTCTCTCGCTTTCTCTTCTTCATTTCAATCAGTTTTTATTTGCATTAAAAAAAACATGTTTAATGAATAATTCATTTTTAAATTCTTTATCTCCAGATCTTCTTGAGCCAGAAGACAGTGGTAAACAGGGCGTCAGCATGTCAGCAACCCCTGTTTACTCTGAGCTGTGGTTCATTTTGCTGTTAGCCCTGCTGGGTCTGTTTCTGTTAGCCATACTGCTGGGTCTGGTGCTACAAAGGTACTCTAATGTAATATGCAGCATGTATGAGTTTTAAGGCAACAGACATTTTTATATGAAGTAGAACAAGAACAACACGGTGACAATTTTTTTTTTCTCACTTCTAGAGCTCTGAGGAAGAATCCGTCAGCCAGAGAGCGCCCTCCGCTGGTCATGCTTCAGAAGACAAGGCAGGCTGGAGGAGAGGCGTACACGGTGAGAGGAGCAGAGACAAGAGGCAGCACAGGAGAAAGAGAGTGACAGGATGGTTTAGAGGGGAGGAGAGAGAGATAGTTTGGGGTTAGAAAGAGGGAAAAGCAGAGAAAAAATGGGCAGGTGGAGGGAAGATGAAGTGAAAGAGGAAACAAGACTGTTTCACTAGTATTTGTTTGATTCCTTGAGATCACTACAGTAGATGACTGAATCAAAACTTTACTCTGATTGATTGAACACATTTAAGAAATTCTCCTCTTTACATAGCCAGTTGTGAGTTAATCTTTGTACCACCAGAGGGGGCTGAAGAAACAATGTTTCCTGCAAACTTTTTCTTATAATAAGAATTTCTTTGACTGTTTCCACTGAATGACTGGTTCACTTTTACCAATGAGAAAAGGGAAACCTACTCTTACACATTTGTATGACCTTGTTTAATATTTTCTAAACAAGGTGTTGGTGTCTTTAGCATATATTTAGCATATCTGTTGTATAAAGGTGAATAAGAAGAACCTTATAGTTCTCATTCCAAATATGCATACACAGCTGTTTTTCTCTCGCCTATAACATTTCAGAAACGGGAGCATTTTATCTAATATAAAGTTGTTACAACTTGAAACACCATCCATCTTTATCTCTCAAATCATTCATCATGGCAAAGACACCACACAGCTACCCAAACAAAAGTATCCACCGGTTGATTGGCTGGTTTATTCATTTAGTTTCTAACTTTTTTATTTTTTTTTAAATTTTATCTTTCTTTCATTCTTTCATTCTTGTATTTAATTTGTCTCCCTCATATCATAAAAAATGTTATACTTGTCTTTCATTCTCTTTCAATCTTTGTCTTTTCTTCTCTGTCTCGTCTGACTCCCATCTCACTCTCTCTTTGCCTCCCTCATTGTGTCTGTCTGTTTTTCTGTCTCTCTCTCTCTCTCTCTCTCTCTCTCTCTCTCTCTCTCTCTCTCTCTCTCTCTCTCTCTCTCTCTCTCTCTCAGAGGCCCTGTCCTGAGTTATGCTCTAAACATCATTCCGGCTCTGTGCTCCTTCCCGATCGTCTCACAGTAAGACTTTTTTCTATTTTTACTGTCAAAACCCTAAATATTTACTTTATTGTCCCCCTGCAGTTTGACACTGTAGCAGACTGTGTTGAGATCAGCAACGTTATACTTAAAAGCTACACTGTGTACACTGAGGTAGGGGATTGTGAATGTGTGTGGGTGCCTCCCTGTGCATGCTTATTTTCTTTGTTTATGCATGCTCTGTGTGTGCTGTCTGTGATAGAGAATGTGCACAACCCACACTGACAGAGGCCAAATTCAGGCTGCATGGTTTGTATTCACATCAGCAAGGACAGAGAAAAATGCATAATTTGATCTTCAGACTTCATCATATGAAACATTATATTACAATGGGTGGTTTGTTTTTGTTTGTAAAGAATAAGACAGATTGTGCAGTTTGTCCACAAATACAGTTTTGACTTTGAATATCTTTGAAAATCATCTGACTCAAATGTTTTAACAGGAAGCATAAAGTTAGGGTACATACATCTGCTGCTGAAAACTGTTATCTTAATCTTGTACTTTGTGTTTGGTTAATTATATACTTGTATATATAATATATATAAACATCCTTTGGTTCAAGAAAAGAATGGTTGCATGTGTGTCTGTTGTGTTTTGTTTATTCCTTAAAATTGTTTAAAAAGAACAGATGGTTTTTTTCTCTCCTCTCTCCTGCATGAGCCAGAGGACTGATTCTTTATTGTTGCACTGTAGCGCCCACTGTTGAAGCAACTGTTTAATGAATCAACTTACTTGAGGACCTTTTTACTTTCTGAAAGCTTTTATATTAAGGACAATGTACGGATATTACAACAACGACAGCTAGTGTGGATTTCAATTCAAATAGCAATTCATAATGAGTGTTGTAAGAGTCATAGATCGTTTACATTTCAAAAATACACTTCATAGTTCAGAAGCAACAGAATCAAGAATTTGTTCACCTCCATGTTACCCCAAGTTGAGCTTTGAAACTATCTTTATTTTGGGGGAAAATGACTTAGCACTATATACAGTACTTAACACCACTGCCAACTATTTTCCAGTTTGTTTTCCTTCATTTTCAGAACCACATGAAAATCAATTTGGTAGGAAAATACTTTGTTGCTGTAATCCATAACCGTGAGCATCATGTCTGTGTTTATTTTTTCTTCATACAAATTAAGTTGTTGTTGCAGTGCACACTTAAAACTCTAAAGAATGCTTTAAAATGGTGAACAGATGTGAGACATATGATTCGTAATAAATAGGTCAAACATGTAAAAACACTTGTATAGTCCCTTAAGTCACTGTCTCACCAAAAAAATATATTTTTCAGGGTCTGGCTGACACAAAGATAGTTGGCAGCAGCTCACGGTTCAGCCCCATATCTGTCCTGCGGGTTCCCAGCCAACCCGACATCAGTCAGACTTACTCCCAGCATTCCCTGCACCGCAGCGTCAGTCAGCTGATTGACAGAAAGTCACTGATGATGGAGGAAGGGAGCTGGGACAACCCACTGGGACATGATTCTGGACTGGTGAGGACAGAATATATGTTTATGTTAAATTAGTGTGTTAAAATGACAGTTAAAATACAGTACAGTTTTATAATCACCTCATGTTGGTGTATTTGAGGGAAATCATTCGAGGGAAATCAGCCGTAGAGTTACAGTAAGTGATAAACTCTGCTCTCTACAGATTATTTTACCTGTTGACATTACCTGATCTTTGTAGATTGTTGCAAACTCAGTGAAATTGTGGCTGAAAACATATAGAGCCTTATAGCCTCTCTGTGATATTCTGTCAAAAGAATAACAGACAAAATAATAATAAAAGTTAAATATTAGATAAATGGGGGCCAAAACCAAATACGAATAAATGTAGTATATATATACAGAAGTAACAAAGCTCTCTGATTAACATACCATACAAGCTTTGGTAATTTATCATTTGGTGCATGTTGTATTGGAACATTGGTACACATTGATTTTGCATCTTTGAAGGACAAAGCGTCTGAAGCAAACTAAGTTGAGCACACAGAGAATATGAATAATCATCATACACCAGTATATCTGTCAGAGGAATTACTTCTCAAGGAGCTGGCATATTTCTCTAAGGAGTATCACAGACATGTTTTGTGGATTTTGACGTGTCACACATGTAAATAATGAAATTAATGATTCAGTTTCCGGGTCCTGGGTATTGTGCATACTGCCTCCCTGAGTGCATTTACATGCACATTATAATCCCAGTTACGATCGGGTTGTTGAAGTATCCTGTTTTTGTGTTTGCACATGTAAACATCATATGACATTATGTAACTGTTGCAATTACATACTATACTTAAGATCTGATGTTGTGATCTGATGTATTTTCTTTCAGTACGTGGAGGAAGATGAATTTGTCGACGCCATCAAGGCCCTGAGTTCTGGGAAAAAGGAGCACACCATGTTCACTGACACTCATCTTTAAAACAAGATCCCTACAACTAATCAGGTACCACAGTCATAATTCAGAACTAGTTTCAAACAAAGATAATTAAAATATTCATACTTCCTATTGGATGTTGGCTGAGGACAGAGACCGACAGGGCTTGTATACGAGGTGTGGAAAGTTTGGAAAAGGGATGTGGACAGTTTCCAGTGGTTGAACATGAAGGATGTCTTGAAAAGTAAAAGAGATGAAGTTAATCTGTTTTGAAATATGATTCACCACCAATGACTAATAAACAGCTCTACCCAAACAAAAACCAGGAGCAGAAAGCAACAATTAAAAAAGTTGTTCTGCAGGACATTTACTACAGTTTTCATTAAATACATTACCTGTCAGTCCAGTCTTGGGGTGAAAAGGGGGGGACAAGTGTTGTTTAATTTCAGAGCAGATCTGAGTAGGAGCGGGGTCTAACATCCATACATACAGTTCAGATATGGACCCAGATGGCTGTGATTGTTGGAGAGTGTGGATATATTGGTTCTATACATTGAATTGTTCCATATCAGGATTGTAATTATGCGCCACATCTCAGTCCCTAATCAGATTAATAACCAGAATATTCTGGGTGTATTATGATTCACTGTCACTGTATGCCAAGTGTTAGTAGTTCAGTTAGTTTGAAAAATGCAGAAAGATTAGTTGTTACAGGTTTATTGTTCACTATTCAGAATCAAACCAGGCTAGAAACAAACGAAATGTCGAGGAGTTTCAATCACACATCCTGCTTCTACAAGTCACTGTGCCTAGTGAGATTACAGATGATCAGCAGCATTAGTCTTGTAGTTGTAAAACAACAAATGGCCTTGGTGTTAGTTTGTTTGATGTCAAAAATGCCAACTGTTTTTTTTTAATGTCTTAAATGTGGCTGGGAATCACAGATGTGCCGTCTGATTGTTGTGATAATGTGATGTAACTTAAAAAAAAAACACAATCTGAGATTTTTTTGACTTTATCATTTGTGGACATACAGTAGAGTTTACTGCAATTTACAGTTAGAAGGAACTGAATTAACAGAAATTAAGCTTTTTGTGACTTCTGTGGTAAAGCTAAATGTCTGGGTTTGATTTGATCGTTTAGCTGTCAGTGTCGAGGCTCACTTTTCATCTTTTTATCAAGAACACAACCAATGAAAGAAAATATCTGCAATGTCCTGTTTTGTTTTTACTGCAGCTATTAAAGTTTGTTGTATGTGGATTTTACAGATTGAGCCTTTAAAGTTTAGAGGAAGATAAACACCACAGATATTGTATTTATCTGAACCAAATGTTGAATTTCTTTGTAATGTCATTGAGTTTTGATGTTTTTCTGTACAAAACTGAAGCCCGATGTATTGTTATGAAACCTTTTGTTTTTTTACACTGGCAGTATTATTTATGGTTGTTGTATTATAAGTCTTATTCATAGATGATTAATTGATCAGTGTTTGTGTTTTTGGAGAAATTATAAATAATGGCCAATGGTCTAGATAATATCTTCTTCTCTTGCTCTGTTATTTTCTTTACTTGAAACTCATTCACACACAAATTGAAACGCGTTGACACTGATTCTTAAAGCAAACTTTCTTTAGCAAGATTTTGTCCATTTTATATATTCATATATCTGCCCCATAAATTCTTGTCCACTTCCTGTTGCTTATAAAGTTATCTAAGAATCACTCCTCATACATCATATGCGCTTTTTCTTCTTTACAGTATAAACATGAGGGCAGCGTTTCTGTATGATTTTTTTAAAAAAAAGACAGACAGACCAGTTGTAGCAGGTTAATGTTATTTTACTCCAACGTAAACAGAGGAGATGTCAGAATCTAAAGGCAGCAGCTCAAAGTTAAAGACACACAAACGTATCGCTTTCACCTTCGAGCCATGAACTTCAAAATATCAACGCATGAGGACATAAAAGAGTTACAATGACAGACGACAAAAACTCCACTCATATAGTTTTACATGAATATTTCTTCCATAATGAGGTTATTGTAATATTATGCCGCAGTTTAAATATTCATTTAGAGATACATTGATGAAAGCAAAACAGTTTGCATGTACAGTTTAATGATTTGCGTGTGTGTGTGTGTGTGTGTGTGTACAAGAATGAGAAACACACGGGGAACACAACTGAGAAAAAGACGACTTCTGTTATAATTACACGAAAATTTAGAGAAGCTGCGTAAATGGTGCATCAAGCAACATGTTATTACTTATAAAGATTCAGCTGAATTTAACTAAATGAAACTCTTGTATCAAACTTTCTTCCTGACAAGAACTCAGACTGGTCGTGATGGTCTAACTGAAGATGAAGTGTCATTTTAGGACTCTTTTGCTGAGTTAGTGAAACACAGATGTGCCATCAGCTGTACAAAGACTTACTTACACAGTCACACACACACACACACACACCAGCACGTACACAGAGAGGGCCGGTATCTCCATCAAAACTATGCAGCAGTAATTTAGTTTTGCTCCTGTGTCCCTTAAGGGGACATCAAGGCAAGTTTGAAATTAACAAACTGGCAGTAACAACAGTGCCCTCGTTCAAGGACACCAGTCTGACAAGGGCACTTCTAAAACATTCACAGCCACATTCACAGCTACTGTCAGCCATGGAGGGAGGGAGGGGTTGTGAAAAGAGAGCTTGTGGAGTGATTGTAAGGGACAGTATGGCCCTGAGCTACACACACACACACACACACACACACACACAGGGTTTTATTAAACTCATAAATCACAATGACAACAGACGGCGTCTCAGAGAGGAGACTGTCTGAATGGGAAGGTTAGTGAAATGAAAGCACTCGGGAAAAACACACACACACACCTCTGTGACGCACAAACAAAACAGAAATTGTGCACTTTGGCAAGTTATCCACACAAACCATGTGCTTAAAAACCCAGCGATGACTGGCAGCCTTTCTTTCAGTCTGTTTTTTCCTCTTGCTGAGTCCGGTTTTAAAGGTGAATTGCAGATCAAAGAGGATATTAACACTGAGCACTAATGGTTTGTGTGAAACCAGCTTGTCATCATTTCCAAACATTCACACATCTCAGCTCCCAAATCACTTCTGAAATGTTTTCAATTACTCTCAGTCTGTTTATGATATTTGCCTGGAGTGAAGTTAATGGTCCCGAAACAATCTAACAATGTTTGTTACAATAAAAAGAAAAACCAAAATAAATAAAATTCCTGTCTGCAAACTGCTACTCCTGATTAAAGCTTAGTAATAATACAGAGTCAAAGCATTTTCTTTGTAATGAGCTGAGTGTTTACTCTTTTCTACATATAGACAGTGTCTGCATGGAAAAATGACAATGCATGACTGTCAGTTTACCTCTCTTAACCTTATGAGTGTCAAAGAAAGAAAAAAAGTTCAAAGAGGTTTTAGTGAATGCACTTTAAATTGCTTGAACATTGAAAGAGTTGACATGTTTGATCATGGGTCAGTACTGTAGGCAACTGTAAATAATATTACAACATTATGCAGCATTTCTAACATACACAAAGTAAAACAATGATGTGCAGAGCAGTTTAAACAAACAGATATGTATTCCTTTTTGCTCACATCAGCGTCTGGCTGGACTATAATGTAAACGTAGCCAGAGAGGAACTGAATGACGAATAACAGATATGGACAGACAGACTGTATGTGCCTAAATACAATTTAGATTTTATATTGTTTTGTATAAAATAAACATTAGCAAGTTACTTAATAATATTAGTCTTAATAGTGCAAGTGCAATTGCAGTTAGGTCCAATAGCGTCAACATAGGCCTTATATGATTATCAACAATATGTAATGGACAACAGTGTAAGTATCAACAAAGCATCACAGACATCAATGCATCCATAATAGGATTTTGTTTTGAGTATGTATGTCTACTTTCCGTACAGTTAATTGGGGTATCAAAATTTACATCTCTGTACAGGCAGGGACCACGTGGTCAGTTATCTTTTTGAAACGATAAGCAATGTGCTAAAAAAACACTTAAGATATGTTACATAGCTGCTGCATTTGGCAAATGATAATTAACATTTCAGGACAGCCTTTGTGTTTACCTGTAATCTATTTCTGTCACACTCATTTTTACAGCACGGTGTCACCAAAATGGTTCTGAAAAAGTACCGTAGATCAAGCGCTGGCCTGGTTTTCCTTAAACAGCTTGTGGAAATCTCGCAGCGGATTTGGTAGGTTCCAATAGTTAAGAAGCAGGTTTAGCTCACAAACTGAAGGTTGCCATTTTACTTTTAGCTGTCCAATCTTTTTAGGTCTTCACAACTATATAATGTTTATTACATAGGTTACACTCATGTTTTACGTCTACATGCTCGGCAGCAACTGTGTTGATTCACCTCAAACTACTGTAGAAAGAAGCTACAGGTAAGAGTTCTCAAGTTGTTGGGAAAAAGGATGGACTTTCCAGTTATAGTCTACTATTTACAATTCACAATAGATATTCATCATTTAATGTCTACTGCCTATCATTTCAAGCGACCACTCATCAATCTGCCACACAGTCATGAAATCTAATTTGGCCTGATATAAATCTGTCTTATAAGAGGTCCGCTCCACAACGAGCTCAATCTTCACGAGCCTTTGGTCAGAATCCTTTTCTTTAAAAACACACAAACAGGTTGATAACCGTCAAACAAGTTAAATAAGGCACTGCAACAGTCATCCAAAACAAAACCAGACACATTAGAAAGGACGATAAGTAAAATAACGCAGTGTAGGTACTTGGTTTCGAGTTGAGCGTAGTGATATTGTGATACTGTAAAAAAATAAATTATAGTTAGTGTGATCTTGCACAGGCACCACCGTGAAAAACAAACCAGACTGGATTTAAACAGGAGCACAAATTGCTTTTTAACACAATTGTGAGTTTTTTTTTCTAACTGTCTGAACAGAAAACTTCTTTCTACCATTAAAAACAAGTTCTGTTCCTGTGTAAATGTGCTGTAGATTAAAGTGATCTGTTGTCACTGTTGGTGTGAATTAGTGAGCTTTCTAATGTCTCTGAGAAAAAAAAAAAAGCTTAAAACTTCTCTCAAATTCAAATTCACATTAAACACGTTTTATGAAAATGCCTCAACTTGTGTGGTGGAATTCACTGCATGTCGTGTCGCTGACAACAGGTCCGATTTTTGTGCCTTTTTCTGAGGAGCAAGGAGGCTGTTCTATTATTAGTATAAGAGAATAAATGAATAACTCAATTGGCCTGTAACTAATGAAGTAAGATTTTAAACAGACAGCTGCAGTGAAAAGCAGGCACACATTCACATGATGATTCACTGTTCTTGCAGGCTGAGATACGGCAATCCTGAAGCGTGTTAGTGTCTGTTGTGCATCTTAACTCCACTGTTGCATAGTTGTCATTGAGCTGTTGAACAACAAACCCAGAAAAGTTTTACTGCTGTTTACTGACTTTACTGCTTGCTGACTTTTAGCTTTTAGTGTCACTGCTTGAGCAACAATAACCACCGTGTCTCTGGCTGCAGCAAAGTACAGATTAGGATTCAAGTAGCTGCCAGGAGTCTGGCGAGGGTTACATGTTTAAGGTCAGTCAAAGAGCGACAGATTGCACATACTGTCAGAGCCGCTTGATATCATCATGAATTCTGTGTTTAAAAAGGGGCCTGGCCCATTTCACAAATCTATATGGAGCTGTTATATGTGAATTCAGTTTAAATGTGGATGTTTCTTGTGAGCTTGAATGGTTTAAGTCAAGTCATTCCTACCAGAAGAACAGTCACTGAAAACACTATCTGATAAAAGAACAAGGTGTGCCTTTGTTTACTTCCATTTCCGAGCTGTGATTTTTAGATTTACTGATAGATTTTTTTTTTTTTCCTTTTGACAAATCTTGATGAGATAATGGATTCTTCGAGTGAATGGACACTTTGTGCTTCAGCAAAACAGGCAGTAACAACACACCCTTGAATACCTGCACCTAGAGGACGTCTCTCTGAGATGATTCCGCAGATGGGATCAAAAGAAAACGGGTGAGCACGCTGCAAAGTCACAGGCTGCTGTCATGATTGGATGAGTCAGAGGGGAGTTTCCTGTGTCGTGGCGAGGTGGAGGAGGCCAGTTTGGTTGGGGAGGGAGAGGCGGTGGAAGAGGAGTCGCTGCCACCCCCTTCCGATCCAGAGGGGACAGAGGTTAGGTGAGGGACTGGGGGAGCCCTCTTCCTCCCCAGAAAGCCTCCTTCTAGTACTCCCCTCTTCCTTACACCTCCCTCTGCCTTCACTCCGTCTCCCCCGGGTCCCACACCCTCTCCCTCCTCTGGCTGCGGGTGCACTTTTCGCCTGACGTCACCTCCAGGGATCGGGCTGTCGGGGGGTTGCCGTGGAGGCTCTTGGCTGCCTTCTGCCTTCGGTCCGTGAACACCAGCACTAGTCAAAGCTCCGACATTGTTGTTAGAGCTTGCACCGATGCTTCGGCAAGCCCAGAGCTCCATGGCTGAGGCCCTCCTCTCGCTGTCCTCGGGCCCAAAGTCACAGAGTGAACGGCGGGCGTCGAGGGTCTGGCTGGAACCCTGGGTGGATGTCTGACCTGTGCTGTCCAAGATACCTCGACTAAGGCTGAAGTTCTGGAAGTCTCTGTTGAGAGAAAGATGGAGGTCAGCTGATCAGGATGGAGAGGTAGATAGACACACATGACATAATGGCAACAAGTAGAGTTCAGCATTTACCAAGTGTGAATGCAGGGAGTTGATCAGATTGTTTATTATCTATGGGGCATTTTTCCTATCTTTATTCAAGAGCATGCTCTTTCAATTTGAGAGCATGATTTATTGGTTTCACGCTCAGATTTTGTAATTCTTTCCCTCAAATCCTGCCCTCGCACTAAACAGCCCCTGCTTGCACTTAGATTTGCTCTGTTTCTGCTCTGTGCTTGCACTCAGATATATTGTTGCTTGCACAGATTTCCTGCCCTAGCTTCAGCCCTTCTCCTCACACTCAGGCTGCTTCTGTGCACTCGTCAAATGTCTGCTCTCAGATTTCTGCTCTGCTCTCGAATTGTTTGTGCAACAACCTCGTCAAAATCCCCCAACCAATAGAGGGCCAGGTGTAGTGTTGACCAATGAAATGATCCCTGCCTCCTTACAGGCGCGTTTACTTTACTTTTTAGATCGTACCCTACAGGCGGTTACTCTTCAACCGGGTTCATCCACTCCCGCCCTCCAGTGCTACATTCCTTGCTTTCTTGTATGACTTTTGGTATAAAAGGACAGTTAATGTATATACCAGCACCCGTACTTTTTCTCTGACTATAATTACTATAAAGGAGAACCTACGGTGGCCGCGAAACGCGTGAAAAACATGAACGGTCCTCTCTAGAGCCAGTGTTTGGTTTGTCTGCTTTGGGCTACTGAAGAAACATGGCGGGCTCCGTGGAAGAGGATCTACTCCCTATGTAGATATAAAGAGCTCATTCTAAGGTAACCAGAGTACAACAATTCTTATTTTCAGGTGATTCTACACTAATCAAAACATACTTATGAATATTATATTCCATTTCTGCCAAGTCCGTTCGGCCAAATGCCACTAAACTCAACACACTGCACCTTTAAGTTATTACATTTGAAAAATTCAACAGCAGCATATCTTTTCAGAAACAGTTTCCCTGTTACTCTGGACAGACCACTAGACACTAACACTCAGTTTTCATAGAGACTATTTCTTTGATAAAAAGTTGAAAGCAGATATCTCAAAATCAAAATAATCTGCATGGCTTGGTACTAATAAGGGTCAGTGGGGAAATATATGTATATGTAATATGGGTGAGGCAACCCTTTTAAAATAAAAGTATCTGGACAATAGTGCAGAAATGCTATCTCACCGGTAGCTGTGGAAGGACTCAGTTCGTCGGGCACGGGCCAGCAGGGGACTCTCTCTGTAGGGTCGCACAGCTCCATAAGTGGCCTGGCTCTCAGGAATGGGCTCCTGGGCCTGTAGCTGGAGACTGAGGTTGATGAAAGAAAGAGAGGAAGGCAGGTAAGAGCTTCAATGGTTGGTCAAGACCTCCATCACATGTATGTGTTGGTTATTATTGTACAAAAACTGCTCTTTGCTGTATAATGTATGAGCTGTGAGGCTTGATATGTCCTTATTTTGTGCATTAATGTATATAGACATGTAGTTGACAGAAAGAGATTCAGGAGTTGAACAGTAACAACAGCTGCTTTGTCTCCCATGTGTGAACTATCTCTCTAACCTGGAGCAGGATTCTCGGAGGCGTGTGTGGTGAAGCACAGAGGGGGCGGGGCTAATGTTTGGCGTGGCACAGCGGGAGGTGCTCAGGTCGCACTGGTCCAAAAGCTGCAACAATTCCTCCTCTGTAGGTCCGCCAACATCTATCAAACACAAAAGCAGCTTTAGACCTCACACACACATATTTCATCAAAATGAAACATGTTATTAAATTACATTTGATCTTACAAATAGTCGTCTGTATTGTCAGTTTTTATTGCCACGGCATGGTGGTGTTTGTCAAACATAAAAAATGTTTTCTGCAATACATATACGAAACGCTGAGGAAAGAAAAGAACTACTCTGTGCCCTACATTTCTGTCTCTTCCTCTCAATTTCCTGATCTGTCCTCCTCCTCTCCTTCCATCTCTGTTTCCTCACCATCTTTCTTCCTCTCCTCTCCTTTGTTAGCGGTGTCCATAGCAGTCGTCAGGTCCCACATTTGGATGCTGCCGTTGCCATGGCCAGTGAACAGGTAACGTCGAGGTCGGGACCCCATCCGGCTGGAACCCTCACACTCCCGTACCATGAAGCAAGAGATGGTGGTCCCATCCACTGACTGCACCTCACAGATTCTAAGACACAAACACACACTTGCCTGTAAACACAAAAGCCTCAATCAAGTAGCAAAAGTCAAAGACAAGTATCAAAGACAAGCGTCTGGAAAAGTTTAATAAAGCTGGGGAAGAGAAAGATTTAGTGAGAGGAAGCATCCTCCCTCCTCCCAGTTTGTGAAAGTAAAAGACAAAATCAGATAAAGGTCAGAAGAGCAGAGGTGAGCACAGAAGAGGAAGTGATAGATGGAGGATATTATACCTTTTTCCAGTAGATGAGAGCCTGACAAACAGTTTGTTGGTGATGGGGATGACCTTCTGGATGAAAACCTGCTGATCGTCTCTCTCTCCAAATGGACCTAAGAGCAGAAAACACCACCAGTTTCTACCTGCACCTGGATTCACCAAGACTACACAAAAGACTGTAGAAAACATTTAGTTGAACTAGGATAGGATACTAGGATTTGAAAAACATAATAAGCGCTCAATTCATTGAATTTTGTAAGTGATGTGTTCATTTGCACCACCTCTCTGATCAAGTCACAGTATGACTGGTGGTATGTAGTGTGTTTAGGTGTGTCTCCCTCTCTTCCTCCTTATAAATGCATCAGTCCTCTCATATTAATCAGTATTGCCTTCCTCTGTTTCTTCTCATGTTCCTCTTTATCTCACCTATATCATTTCCTGAACAATAGCTCCCGTGGCTCTCTGTTTCCTCCAGGGACAGTATTTTGAAGGAGGCCAGAGGAGTGGAGCCCGGCTGGGTGGAGATCATCCCTCTGAACCGGGTCACCGTCCACGTCCGAACGTGGTTGTTATCCGCACACACTGACACCCAGAAACATAACAGAGAAGACACATGTACAGGAGATGATTTGACCATGTGTCAACAGTTGTCTTTTCTATTCCTCTATTACACATGTCACTTCTCTCCAACATCCCTCCTGATCCTCCCACTTGTTCCACCTTCCTCACCTGATACCAGATGTTTCTCAGACAACATTATCTTCGTCACAGGGCTCCTGTGCACGGTGAAGGTCTGGAAGAGCTGGGGGCCTGACCCCACAGTCTCTGGGTGTTGCACAATCACTCTCACTGCACCACTACTGGTCCCATAGGCTATCTCTATCCAGTTTCCACTCACACCTGAGAGCAGAGAGGAGTGAAGGGAAGGCAGAGACACACAACACAAAGAGACAGAGAGTACTTTAAAGTCTGATCATTAAATATATTACATGTGATGAACATGAAGGATTACAATTTTTAAAGTTAATTTTCTTCTTTTTAGTGGCTACTGTGGCTGAAAAAAGGCAGCTTTAACTGTAGTTGAGAGAGTGTGTGTGTGTGTGTGTACTGACTGGTTTTAGGTGTGAGGTAGACAGACAGTGCAGTGATGGCATCATTTGAAGGGTCATGATAAAGCTCTGTCACCAGAAGATCATTGTCTTTCATCCTCAGTGGAAACTTTTGCATGTCTGAAAAGAAGAGGAGACAAAATGTTCATGTGTCGGGGTTCAACAGCATTTTATGAATCCAGAATCTAATCCCCTAATTGAATTAAAAATCACTTTATGTGCTTGTTTCTTGTAGTGGGGACAACCATTAGACATCTGAAACATCGGTAACATCCAATTAAATTAGTGGCATGTGTGTGTTTGTGTATGTGTGAATGTGTATATACCTATGTAGTAGATAGAGCCATTGTTGCAACCCAGTAATAGGAAGGATCCCGCTGTGTCACAACTGGTTATGGGAACAACATCTTGAACCTAATAACACACACACAAAAAAAGACGTGAACTCACAACAGCTCCAGTGTTTGTCCGTACAATCACTGTGTCTCAGTTGAAAGCACACATACATTCTCTCACACACACAGCGGGTGGTCAAATATAGGCAATCAGTGTACAAAAATGCACTCACACACACATACAGATGCCCTCATACCTGCCAGTGCTGTGTAACGGCATTCCACACCCCAACCTTCCCCGTGTGGCTCGTAGCTACCAGCTGGTTTCCGATGAAGAAGAGATCATCCACAGGTACGCCAAGACTGAACACACCTGAGTCGTAGGGAGAGAGATGAGTTAGTGTACATGTGGGGATGGCTGGAGAGTGCAGGTTTAGTCTCAGAGATTTCAGGGGGTCATAGGGGTCACAAAGCATCAATGTGATTGACATATGCAAAAATAAATAAATCTAATTTTTAAGACACACTGAAGGTTACCCCTCACAATCTAACTTTAGATGTAGCATGTATTCTATACAGCTCTAAGCATATACAAGAGTTCCCTTTGTGGTCCTGATGAGGAATCGGATCTTTCTACAATCTTCCATCACTACATGCCTTTGACCTAACTATTTTTTTCCTTCCTGTTGACAGCTAAAGCCAGAATGTAATGCAATTAATGTGTGAAATATACAATTAGTTAATATTCTATGACCACAGATTTTTATTTTATTTCCTGATTTTCTCCGTCTGGACCACACTTCTTCATATTACATGATGTAAACCTACCTATCTCATTACCACTGCCTCCATCTTGGATGCTCCAGAGGATGATGCTGCTTTCTGAGGCGGCTGCCACCATCTTGTCCTTGTCTCCATGCGGGCCACCCACTACCTTGGCGTTAAGTGCGATGCGTTCAATGGTCCAGTCAAGGTAAGGAGAGGAAAACACCTGCTGCCATCCAGAAGATTCCTTTATCCTGTAGGAAAATAACACAACAAACTTTATTCATGTTTTTTTTTTTCTTAAAACTTCAAAGTCAAAGTAAATTACAAACGCGCAGGGTTGCTTTAATGAAGTTGGATAGGATGTAAAAAGTCTATCTGAGTTTTCATAACGGTGTAAGTGGACAACAGTCAGACACATGTTGATATAGACCTATATGGTTGAAACACACTGGGAGCTACTTTCACTTCCATAAATTTGTCCTCAATCAATCTGACTAACTTTTTTTTCCCCTCTACTGTATATTGGCTTTCCTTAACACTCTTATTACACACTGTAAATTTTTCTCTGCATAGCAAGGTTGTTAAAACTCTGATATATCTTCTTCATCATAAAAGGAAACAACATTTTGTCGTTTGTCTAAATAAAAATGAGTATGTGACTAAATTTGACTGAACATGCACAGAGCCAAAGCAATGACTGCTTGTGTACTGCTGATGCATTAAGTGAGACATTTGAGATGTAACAGATAATGACTTCATCTTCCCATATTAAACCATTTAATGTCTTCCCTTAAGAAATATAGAGAGGATGGGAAACTGTTGTGGCAGCGTTACCTGTAGCAGATGACAAAGTGTGCGTAAGCTGCTACTATCCAGTTGTGATGTCCTGCTATAATCAGCACCTTCCTCGGGTCAACCACAGGACCTACACACACACACACACACACACCAAACACACATAAACACACTTCTTTCATAACCTGATAATGAGACTGAAATATGTGAATCCCTGAAACAAAGTATGGGCACCGATTCAAAAGTCTGGAAACAGGCAGTGATGTTTACATCCAGTCACTGCATGATATAAAACACCCCTCCCGAATTCTTCTCCATCAGGCCAGAGCTCATACACTCTTGGTTTATTGCAGCTCATTACATTGTCTGATGTCATCGTCAGCAGAGAGCAGGCCCAAAGTGAAACTAGGCTACCTCAGTCAGCTCACTGAAAGGATATGTCAGGTCACATTAGCTGCAGCATTAATGCACTCACAGAATCACACACACACACACACACACACACACACACACACACAGATGTGGTCAAGCATAAACAGTACATACAGATGTGACACACAGATAAACGTGTGCAAACATACACAAGCCTGCAACATAATCAGGATGCATCCAGAAGAACATATTACGCTCACACAGGCAGACAGTGAATTCCTACTGATAAGTCACTGTCAAAATAAGAGTCATCTCTACATCTGCTGCACACTTCTTTTGCCTTAAAGATGGATCTTATGGATTTATGGTACTTGCCCCTAGAGCTGTATGCTTATCATATATACACAGTATAATCTACAGAGTGTCACCACGCACACACACACAACCACATTTCAACAAGCTGCCCCAGGCTACTCACCCAGTTTGTGATTATCATCTGTTCCAGGTGAGGCATTGAGGGACGGGTGAAGAGGGGGACCAACACGGGTGAAACCTTCTGCTCCACTTGGACCCGGTCGCTCGTCGGAGGAGGAGCCAGATGCTGTTGAGGTCGGGTTTGACTTACGGGCAGGGATGGCTGTCAAAGAAAGATACGCTGAAATGTATAAATCGAAATTTCTGCTGATTCTTTGACTCAAAACCAAGTTGTTTCCTTATTGAAACTATTTTGTGAAGCATCTTTAACATATTCTGTTTATAACTAACTGGTTTGCTCTATTTTCACTTCATTTTCTATATCAGTCAGTTTTGTGTCTTTACCTGGTGGTGGCAGGTAACCATGAAAGAGGACACTACCACATGATGAGCGGTCCAGTTCCTCACACAGCAGCAGACGCCGTACTGCACACACACACACACACACGATAGATACATGTTTAAGTTAAGCACTTACTTGTTTGATTGCTTTATAACATTAAAAATACCATTTAGGAAAATAAAATGGATCATTATATTTAGATATGCTGATTTATAATAATAAATTGTCCTTTTGTGTAATGAATTTGAAACTTCACACTGTTTCTTCATTGTGTTCAATCTTTTCATTTTGACAAAGTCACTGAGACAGACTGGATAAAGTCTCTGAGATGGACCAAGCCTGTATGTTTTGTTTTGTATGTATTACTTTGTATTATATTGTATGAGCTCATGTAGTTGATCAGTTATCACAAAGGTAACTTTTCCATTCAAGCACACAGACAATGCAGGGAAGTTACAAACACTGAAACAGGAAGTAAAACAACATTAGAGTAAATGGAACTAACAGTGTTGAAGTTTGGAACTTGGTCAAATTATGTGAAGTCAAAACAACATTTTCACTTCAACTACAGTAGTTCATATTTACTATAGCTGTTCAAATTGTCTACTGCTCAGCTGGTATGCAATACCTGGTGATGTTGTAAACATGTGGTTGATGCTGACAAATCACGTGACAGGAATGTATTGGCTACAGAACAAATTTGATGTGAGGCAGGTGCATTAATATAGCTTTAGGTCTCATAATGTCTATAAGCATCAGTATTTGTACTAAGAACATTGTTGCTACTTTGATTTAGTTCTCTTACAACAACATACCTAAAGGAGTTATCCCATAAAACTCAGCTTCATGGCGCAGAATGCTGATGTTGACGCCCCTACGGAGAAACAGAAACAGCATATGTATTCTGTATGACACTGCTTACAACGCAACATAATGTTCTTCCTAAAATAAATTAATAAATTTTCTGAATGTTGTCAAGACTCCTCACCGCAGATCCAATTCTTTGGTTCGGAGGAAATTCAAAATTGGTGCAAAAGCTGTCGGGTCTCTGTCAATAAATATCTAGAAGAGAAGGAAGATGCAGTATTATTTCAAATGCTGGACTTCAATAACCACTAAAAGAAAAGTGATTGATTACAATTCAAAATCTTATAGGGTGCATCTTTCCTAGTGGTACAGAAGTTCATATTTAACTTTATTATTCACTTCACTATGAGCTGTTTCACTACTTTGTGAAATTTCACTGTCCTAACAAGTCATTGAAAAATAATAGACAAATGAATCTGCAATCAATATAACCATTATTTGTAGCCCTAGACAAAAGAGTGCAAAAGACTGCATCATCTAACAATTCAAGTGGATGAAATTTAATGATGAAACATTGACTGTGGGAATATACTCTTTTGGCCGTGCATCATATTTCAGTAAGTTGCATCATAAAAAAAACAAATGTCATGTCCAATGTGCTCCAAGCTTTTAGACAATTTTCAGATGTCAGATTCAGCCTGCAGATACTGTCCTAGTTTTGGAATAAGAAGCAACAAAAGCTGTACTTACAGCTCCAGTTTCATCCCGTAGAGTGGATATTCTTCCACTCAGCAAACTGGAAAAAACACACACACACACACACGCACACACACACAGTGATCTAGTTAACCTACGCACTTCTCAAGTTCCACTTACCGGCAATGTTACCACTACCCACAGTAAACACCCAAATTAATTTGTACAATCACAAATAAATCAATAATCTAACCTGTTGAAGCTGAACTACAGGTAATTACTATATCAGTATGTGTTACTAAGACATAAGTCGTTGTGCTGAAAATGCTAAAGATCTATTTAAGGGTTTGCATGTATAAAGAACGACTGCACACTTCAGACAGCTGAGAGACTGACAGGCAGACAGGTGCGCTGGCAGACAGACTGACAGGCATTTAGCTACTTGGTCAGCTGTTGTCAAACTGTGAGCTCAGTTCAGTGTTTGAGTTAGTTGCGACCATGGTATTTGCCCAGCCCCAATCATTTGTTCCACTTCAGTGTTTTCCTCTCTAGGGTTAGAATTACACTCAATGGTAATCTATACTAAGAGACACTGAAAACACAACTATGCCAAAACACACACACACACACACATATATATATATATATATATATATATATATATATATATATATATATATATATATATATATATATATATATATATACACTTGGAGTGAATATTTGATGAATACAAGACTTTTGACTCACTATAATACTAAAACAAAATATTCACCATTTACGAAAGTAACACAGCTGACTTGTTTTTCTTCTACCTTCTTGCAGTCACAGAGGACTGTCATTGTAATCCCCTGACATTTTACATCAGCAGGATGGTGGATAGATGAAGCAAGACAAGGACGAGATGATGGAACATCCCTACTTAACATAAATTATGTAATATGATTTTGTTTTACTGAGCTAATATGACAGTTGTGAGCACAGCATAGCATGCACAGTGAGTCTCTGACTCCTGTGTGCTGTAACAATAGTACTAGTACAGTTTAATTAGCCTCCCAGTTTAATCAGCCTTGGTGATCTCAGGGGGAGTCAAGAGGAGTTAAATTTACTCAGAGTCCCATGTTAGTGAGGTTTAAGAGCCTCTGCTTTCTGTGCTGTTCTCGCTCTGTGGTTATGCATACACATTCAGTTCCTTGTAATATACTCCAACACCACATTTTAGTTACCAGTATCTTATGCTGCAAAGATCTCATGTGGCCTGCTATCCAGTCACGATGCCACTTGGATGGCATTAATTAACTGACCATGTAGAGATGAGGTCAGAATAGCCATTACACAAATAGTTCGGGGTTATTCAATGCATCCCCTTTTCCTAAAGACATACAAAATGCTGACATATAACCAACCTTGAGAAGAAAGAGTCTGGGATCCACATCAGGGTCTGTCTGGAGGTGCTGAACCTATAGTATAAAGACACAATAGCACAATTATTACAACAATTACAACAGCGTTGTTGAAGACAAGAATAACTACATCACACCAGTGTTATACTGTAGATGTACAATTCAAATGATCATCAAGACAATCCGGTGTGTGTGTGTGTGTGTGTGAGAGAGAGAGAGAGAGAGAGAGAGAGAGAGAG
Organism: Thunnus thynnus; assembly: GCF_963924715.1. Taxonomy (NCBI): domain Eukaryota; kingdom Metazoa; phylum Chordata; class Actinopteri; order Scombriformes; family Scombridae; genus Thunnus; species Thunnus thynnus. Next base: position 24,862,865 of record NC_089517.1, on the reverse strand, counting down.
AGAGATAAAATGAGTAAGTGAATGAAAAGAGAGAGAGAGAGAAAAAAAAGAGAGAGAGTAACAATAAAGTAAATAACCTTGAGTAGTGTATCTATTCCAACAACATCCATGGCTGCTTTGCCATGCAGATATCATCATACACGTACGTAGCCACGGCTCAAATTTCCCAAATGATGACCATCATCCATCGAGCTGTCTGTTAACGAAGCTTACCTTGTCCCACCGACGTTTAACTGGATGATTTCTCCCATCCCTGTCGTTAAATTGTTACCATTCGTAGCCATGATGAGCGAACCAGCGGGATGTGTGGTGATAAAAGTCACTGTTCCGTTATAACTATTACAGTCACGAAAGCTAGCTTGCTAGCGTTGCCCTCTTCTCCCCAGCTCAGCTGATGTCCCGACTCCAGAGCCTGACAACCTCTGCCTCGTCCCACCTTCCATCAAATATCTCCTATATACGACCTATGCGGACGGCCTCGGTGTCATTAATCCTCCGCATAGTGGGCGAAGAGAGACAGAGGGTCTTTTTTATCCAAAAGGTAGCCACACAGTAATTCCTTTATTATCCAGCGGGCTTGTTTGCATCACTGGCTCGCATGTAAATCGTGGATACGCAGAATATGAGCAACGTGAAACAGCTGTAGCTGCACAACGTCCACAAGTGAAGCGAGAGAGTTCACCTCTGGTAACTTCCGGTTTCGTCACATTCGGGTTGACTGGACCCCTGCACTTTTCTTCATATGTAAAATGTATATTTAATAGTTAAATACGTCATGGTGTTTACGTTTTTAATAAGTTACTAGAGTCATTGTGGTAGACCCAGACACAGTTGTTTTTTATCACATGCTGGTATTTCATACAGGCGATGTTTGGTGTCATAAAAATGACAAAACGTGTACACAACATCTTTATGCATTGGACTGCAATTAACTTTACCGGATAGAGCAATTATATGCGAAACATTACTATTTTACACAGTTGTAGGCCCTTCCGCTAGGCCAGATCCCCACAATAACTAGTAGCCTCTATGGGCGTGAACTATCTTGATTGATCTTCGAGCCGCTAGCATTAGTACCAGACCTCTCTAACGGGTCTGATCAGAACCTACGGAAGCCGAGAACGGCAGTGCTTGCATTATTATTTAATGCCGTTATCTCGAAGTCACGAAATAATCATTTCTCGAGAAAACGAGTTTTGTAATCTCGACATAACGAGATAATTAAACTGTTATCACAAGAAAACAAAAGGTCGTTTCCTCTTATCACTTATAATGTTTATCATAGTTCAGGAGTGCCATGTCAGCATGTATAGATACACCATCTATGCTCTTGGCATGTGCAGCATGTGATTTAAGCTGAAAATGTCAGATCGAGGAGTAGGTACCCATTATTACTAACAGCACCTTTATTAATGACATATGTGTCACGGCCAAACGGCAGGTTGATTAACTCATAATAAAATGGGATGTTTTCATGGATGTATTATACATAAATGGATGTTTCACATAGAAATACCAAACTACGGATGCTGAGAACAGTCGTGCTTGCAACTATTTTTCATATACCGTTATCTCGACATCCTGAGTTAATTATTTCGTTATCTCGGGAAATAAAAGAATTTGAATGATCTCGAGAAAACGGCATTAAAAAACTGCCTAATTGAAAGCACAGCCTTTCTCGGCTTCCGTAAGAACCTCATGCGAGTGCGCTTTTGAAAATCGAGACGATAGTTATGATAACAACAAAAGAGCAAAAATATAATTTCTTTTTTTTCCCACAGTTCTTTGTGTTGCGCGAAAACGACACAACACATATTTAACAATATGTACGTGGCTGTAAATATTGAATTAATGCTAGTCTGTATTAGTTATAACTGATTTTACTTGCAGCTGAAGGAGTTTTAACACGGATGTTTTAACTGCGCTGTGCGTTAAAATAAACACACTGAACGGTGGTTTACCAACTAACGCTAGTCCATAACTTACCATGTATATATACAGAGCTATACTGCTACATTAGCCAATACATTTTTTAAAAATCATATTCTACTTAGGGGGCAAATGTAATGTCACTATTCAATAATATTTAAGACACCACTGCGTTTTCTTTGCGCAAACAAGCACTGCTCGAGTACATCCCCGACCCTCCCACCCCTGCCAAGAGAAAAGAGACTAAACCCAACAACATATTTTATGACGAACTAGCCTTTTTGTTTCATAGCGTCTTTTTTTACAGGTTTTTCACCAGTATGTATCCCAAGGCCACTTATGCGGCGTTATTTTTCTGTTATACGGTAATGTGTTTTGTGTATTGCTCCTAACTTTATGCTAGCTAACTATTTGTTTATCTTTCATTAGCTTGTTAGCCGTGAAAGTTAGCAAATGAGTGGGAGACAGAGCTGACGTTGGACGTTAACGTTAGCAAGAGCTTTAATAGCTAGCTACATAGTTTGTCTGACTGCTGTTTCTCTGCCTCTGAGCTACCATAAGTTCGTCGGTTTCTCACAAGTTAACTAGGTGGGGAAGAGCGACTATCAAAATATGACACTTGTAATGCTAAGGTTGTGTGTACAGTTGACACAGCGAAGGAGTGCAGTGAATGGTGATTAACAGTACCCTTCTGACTTCCTCTCTCTAACCCAAAACATGTGTCATTTGTATACAGTTCTCCATCCCCAGGCTCTAACTTGTTGAAAGCCAGGCCTGAGGAGAAGATGGATGTGTAACCAGCTCAAACAGAGAGAGAGGAGACGGCAAGAAAGAGGCTTCCCATCACTTGTCACAGCTCAGTACCAGGAGCAGAGAGGAGGAGGTCTACCATTCAAGTTGTGTCATGATGGCAGAGGCAGAGGGGAAAGGAGCTTCAGCTGAAGAGGGAAATGTGGTAGAGGCCACAGCAGCAGACATATCTAGTAGTACTCAGCAGGTACAAGGTGGAGCATCTGTTTCTCCACCTGTGTCCTCCATACAGCCCCCTGCCACTACAGCCACAGAGGATGAGGACGAGAGTGAAGACGAGTCAGAAATCCTAGAGGAGAGTCCCTGCGGCCGCTGGCAGAAGCGTAGAGAGGAGGTAAGAAGGCGTACTGGGAGGGATGTTTGGATATCATCAGTAGAAAAAGATGGTATATATATATATATATAGGTATTCATTCATTCTCTGCACCAGTCCAAGTCGAATTGGCAATTTGACTTTTAACTATTGAGTGTGTATACTAGTGTCATGAAAATAAGCTGATTGCCTCAATGGATCTGGTTTATATGCACAAAGCTTATATGTGCTCAACAGAGGTGTCGTTTTTTGTTAAGACTGGATTAACCATTATTCCAGTTTCATGATTATGCAAACTCTAGGTCTGCGAACGTTTGTATTGATATGAGACTAGATTTGATCTGGGATTACAAACGAATATAGTCTGTTCCTAGTGTTAAATACCGTTAAGTCACACAAAATCAATCAAATAAATGTTCTGAACTTATAACTTTTCTGTTTTTAATGAACAATTTACCTGCTGGCCTGTCATGCTCACTTGTTTTCCCACAGATCATATAATCTTCTTCCAGTTCAGAGTACACACTGTATGAAATTATAAGACGTCATACACAAAACACTGTTACTTATCAGTATTAAGGTAATGAGTCATATTTGATTTTGTCAGTTTCACCAGCTCTAACCACACCCTTTTCATTGTCTTTGGTCACAGGCACTTAATAAGTAACACTGTACTCAAGCTGGCCAGTGTTTTAACCCATCAATTGACTTCAGTATTGGCAAAAAAAAAAGGAATTCCCCCTGATACATTGGTTTCAGTAGATGGTCACTTGATTCCTTTATAAGATGGTGTCTTTTTGTAAAGCAAGGGCCATCACTGTTCTGTAATAATATGTAGTAGGTCTGGAAATGAATGGGAAAGTGGTCTCAGACTTTTGGACCCTACTGTATGTGTATTAGAGGTTTTCTGTTTATTCTTTTATTTCTCAACTGTATGTCCTGTATTTTATTTATTTTTCCACTGTGATATCATCTTATGTCATAATCCATTTCTCTGTTCCCCTTTGCTGTAGGTAACTCAGCGTAATGTGCCAGGGATCGATGCTGCGTACTTGGCCATGGACACAGAGGAAGGGGTAGAGGTAGTGTGGAATGAAGTCATGTTCTCAGAGAGGAGAAACTTCAAGCTGCTGCAGGTGGGGCCCAGTGTTACAGAGAAAGAATAAAACTGTTGCATTTGGGATTGTTAGAGTAGTGACATGAGATGTAATTGTGCAGTTCACTGAATATGGACTGAGCTAAACAAAATATATTTTTCTCTGTTAGTTAATCCAAAGTCTGCTGAAAATTTTATATCAAAACACAAAAAAGGGAAAAAGAACACTGCTGGCTTATTTTTAGTGATCATTATGTGCTTCTGTGTTAAAACCACCATAGAACCACAGTTCCTGTAAATATACAAGATAAAAATGACAAAGATAGATTGGGTAACACATTTGCTTTCTTTCCCTGAAGCACACGCACACAAACAAGTTATGATGAATGACACAGCTCAAGGTTTGCAATGAGGAAAAAGCAACACCAGTGAAATTCTACTGTTTTACTGCCTCACAGATCCATCATGTTAAACTTTAAAGTATACACAATATTGAGGATATATATTGGGATGTCAGTGACGTATTGTTGTTATCACTTAATGAGCATATTTAAATGTATATAAGTATCAAGTTACATCAAAGGAAAACATTTCCACCTTTTGTGGAAAGTATATAAAATATCTCAGTTTGTGCCCTCATTATGAAGCAGTTATAGATCGGCAGGTTTATTTCTGTGAAAAACTGTGCACAGTTCACTAATGTCACATCATTACCGGAACTGTGTAATCTCACTTACTGAATGAAACTAAGGTTGGATCTTTGGTGTCTGTCCAAAACTACTGAGAACAGAAACAGAAATACTATATGTGGATGCATAGTTCTTTCAGTATTACTTTCAGTCAGACTCAGAGCAAAAGCAAAATATATTTATATTCATTTTATATAATTGTGATATACTTAATTACATTTTATTTTGTCATATGTTCAGGAGAAAGTGAAGGCTGTATTTGATAACCTGATCCATTTGGAACATGCAAATATTGTCAAGTTCCACAAGTACTGGACGGACACGAAGGAGAACCGCGCCAGGGTGAGTCTCAGATCTAGAAAACATTCTCTGGTAGCTGTAAAACTGGAGACATAAACTTGTTATTGAATCTTTTGTCTGTTTTCATAAGTAATAACATCATTTTTGAAAATTATAAAATGAAACAAATGTTAGTAGTAAACTAGTTGTCCCCTAATGTCTTCCTCTCCATCAGGTCATTTTCATTACTGAATATATGTCATCAGGAAGCTTGAAGCAGTTTCTGAAGAAGACAAAGAAGAATCACAAGACCATGAATGAAAAGGTAATAACTGACTGTATGTAAATTTAAGGTAATAGAATAATGATATTTGAAAAACTTGTTATTTTGTAAATTGCCTGCGTACTGTATCCTGTGGAAAGTCACAGCTCCTTAATCACAACAGGGATTAGAGAGACTTCACAGAGCAAGGAGCACTTTTAACGATCTAGTAAACACATTTTTTGGCATTTGGCTGTTGTCAAAAAAAGGGGAAGGATTTGCAGATATGCTGTGCACCAGCTTTGAGCAAAGTTAAATCTCATGATGCAAGTCAGAGTCACTCAGCTAGTAAGCACTCTGATAAGGTGTATGGTCCTACAGGCTTGGAAGAGATGGTGCACACAGATCCTGTCAGCTCTCAGGTTGGTCTCCCCTTTTCAGACATCATTATGGTCACTCACAGAAAAATGCACACATATGGAAACAATCCAGTCCCTATCTTATGTAGTTTGTATGTATTTGTGAATGTTTTTTGCTGTCGTGCAGTTATCTCCACTCGTGTCACCCTCCCATCATCCATGGCAACCTGACCTGTGACACAATCTTCATCCAGCACAATGGGCTCATCAAGATCGGATCAGGTATAGAATTACACCAGTTTCACACCAGTGTGTTCTATAGTGGAGCTGGAGTACTGTTGATGGAGTCAAATGATGCTCAGTTAAGGATTTAAAAATTGGAGATTTCATATAATTGAATAGTAAATCTCATGACTTCGTGGTACCAATTTAGCGTGTAATTAGTAGCAGTCTTATCTAGTACAGTGGAAGCTGCTTATAGTGATCATGTCTGTTCAGGTCAAACTGATCACTATAAGCGGATGATTATTAAAACCAATTTTTTTCCTTTTTCTTTATTTCTCATGTAGATTACCATCTAATTTACATTTTGTATATCTATTAGCCTACATGAAATAATATGGACAGCTTCGCTATTTACTGAATTTTATTGACTGTTTCAAAATACAGTACAGCTGTTTCAAACGCAGTGGGCGCACATTTTTGAAGCAGCGGGGGTTCTGACTTTTGCCAGTAAAGTTCCTTCTTTTCCCGGGTGGCAGAACAGGCGAAGAAAGCAGTGATCCTTTCCTTAGATTTCTGACCACGCCCACCCCCTTTTATTGTCATAAGCTTCGAGGAGACTACGTTTTTCATTGAGAGAAAATGACTTTCTTTTTCCCATCATGATTTCAATGTGCACGCAGCACCAGATGATTCTGTCCCAAGCTTTTTGATCCATATTAGTGGTTGATCACTGTAACCGTGATCACTGTAAGCGGTTTCCTCTGTATTCTAACTGAACAGTCAAGCCTTCTTGTGTGACAAATCTGGTGGCAGTATCGCTTTTCTTTATTATCAAAATAATCCCGCACATTGTATTTAATGTAAACCAAAGTGGTGTGTAATATGTTAATAAAACCACTGTTGTGTATACAGCATGTGTACTGCTGCAAAAACTCGTGCAGCTACAAAAGCTTCTCCACCTCTCAAACTCCCTCCTCTATAGTTTACACCAGGTTAAGATAATATTAATCTCCCAACTTCTTTTCCTGTGTCTTGACATTTTCTTTCATTCCTTTCTTCTCCTCTGTCTTGTTTCATACTCACTTCTTACTCTGCTCTCCCCCCGGTCTGTGTATTCTCTCCTGTCTCATCTGCAGTTGCTCCAGACACCATTAACAACCATGTGAAGACGTGTTATGAGGAACAGAAGAACTTGCACTTCTTTGCCCCAGAATATGGAGGTAGAGATGACAAAAATAAGAATTTGTAGTTTAGATATTAACACTGTTTTCTGACCTCCAGAGTAAACCAGGTGATACAGATATTTCAAAAAAGATGTTATAAAATATGACTGATTTCAGTATTAGTAGGAACTGTCTTTATTTTAATCGTTAAAAATATGATTTCTCACAATATTATCATCATATATTGACATAGCAAAATAGAATTATGGAAGGTATAATTTGATTATAATTTTTCATGACAGTGACAGTTCATTAATGATATCCAAATTATAATTTTTTCAATACCTTAGTTTGAGAAATATAAACATGTTTTTCTACAAAGCCCCTCTTTTCATTCAACAATTTCTCATATTTTTCAATGCAACAGTGTTAAGTGTTACTGACTGCTGACTTTGTTGATCCCTTGATTTTACCTCTAGTGTCACCATGTGGTTAAAATACTCGCTCCACCAGCAAGTCATAGTTTTAAATTATTCTTTCAAATATCTCAACATCTCCTGGGTGAATTGATACAAAATTTTGTACAGAGATTCATGGTTCCCCAGATGATGGTGGCTGGCAGCAGGTTGACATTTGTGGTTCAGAGTGAAATTTCTTGACAACTATTGGATGGTTTGCAATGAAATGTGGTACAGACATTCATGTCCCCTTCCGGATGAACTGTACTAGCTTTAGTGATCCTCAGTCCTTCGTCTAGCCTCAAATTTTATTTTAAATATATTAAATGTTTTATTTTAATACTTACTACATTTCTGCAGAACTATTGAAATTCCCATCAGCCTCAGTTGTAATTTTTGTTTAGTGTTAATTACCAAATGTTAGCATGCTAACACGCTAAACTAAGAGTAAACACGGTGAACATTACCTGCTAAACATCAGCATGTTGGCATTGTCATTGTGAACATGTGAAGTACGGCCTCAGAGAGCCTCAGAGAGAGTGTCTTGATCAGTCTGTGTTGTTAAAGTGGCATATTTGTTTGTCATTAACATGATATAGGTATTAAGTATTGACAAAGTTATGATATAATATCTATACATATACATTTATTCTTTCTTTCATTGTAGCTGTTGTGGACGTCACCACAGCTGCAGACATCTACTCATTTGGCATGTGTGCCTTAGAGGTGAGATGCAATCCATAACACATGATAGAAGGGTCCAAGCCCCGTCACAAAGCGATATGTTTACATGTGTGTTTGGGTGTTTCAGATGGCACTTTTGGAGATCCAAGGAAATGGAGAGTCGTCTTATGTTTCTGAGGACTCGATCAGCATCGCCATACAGTTGCTGGAGGACCCACTGCAAAAAGTAAGACAAAGAGAGAATGATTATCTTAAAAGATCACATCAGATTAAGCTTTGTGTGTGTATATTAATGTGTCATAATGTTTATTTGAAAGCACTATGTGTGGATACCAGATGTTTGTCCGGAAGTGTGTGACCCAACGCTTTGTTTTTGTAGAAGTTAATCCAGAAGTGCCTGGAGTGTGACCCTAATACAAGGCCTACAGCCCGAGAGCTGCTGTTTAACCAGGCTCTGTTTGAAGTACCGCTGCTAAAACTGCTGGCTGCACATTGTATTGTCAGCCACCAACGTGAGTCCTTAACACACATATGCTAAATTACCCAGTGACAATTTTGTGGGTAGACCAAATTCAGAAAACATTCTCATTTGACACAAAATATAGAATAAAAAAAATCTCCTGACCATCTGGATGTTGGATGGAAGTTTTTTAAGTTATGATTTATGATTTTTAATTATCCAGACATGATCCCTGAGAATGCCCTGGAGGAGATTACCAAAAACCTGGACCCCAACCTGATCATTGCTGACAAGAAAGACAACGTTCAGCTCAAGTAAGCCATAAGGATCCAATGGGATTCTGCATCATCGTCAGATACATAAGAAATAATGATTGTAGTTGGAAGCAATAGTAATTATTATCACAATATCTACAAATTAGCAATCATGAGTTAGAACAGCATAAAAAGTTGTCATAGATCCTAATATTATTAGGTGTTATGTGCCTTAATTTCTGTACTGTGTATATATATACACACACACACACACACATATATATATATATATATATATATATATATATATATATATATATATATATATATATATATATATATATATATATATATATAAGCTTGTATATGTCGAATCATCTATCGTAATTCATCCTAAATGATTTTCTGAGTATGTAGGAAATAACACATTTCACATTGTGTGGTCCTTTTTTCGTCATTTCTCTTTAGGCTTTCACAGTTTCCTGCATTGGAGCTTGATAAATTCCTGGAGGATGTTAGGTGAGTAGCAAAGTAATGTGTACAGCATTGGTCTGAGCAAGTCCAGTTCTTACCAAATACACTCAAATGACACCTCAAAGATGCAACAGTATCCTGCCACATGGGGGCAGTAGTGGACTTTCTGTTTTGTGTGTTTCCCCTCACATATCTTCTAATATGAAATTTAAATATGGTGCCCTGATTTTTTTTGACATGCTTGTTGGCCTCTCTGATCTGCAGCCAGTTCATCAAGTTCTTGTGCCACCTCACATTTCTGTCATTAACTTTACTGTAACTCAGAAGTTATCGTAGAGTTTCTGCTATAATCCACTCAGTGTTATTTGTCAATGTGTGGACCATACAGTATACTCTGTGAGTGATTTAAATCATGACCCAAGACTTACATCGGGCACAAGTGGACCCAGATTTAGAAACACATAAAGGAATCCTGATGCAAAGTTTTTAATATTATTTTGAGTGAATATCTCCTCTCTCTTTCATTCCTTATTTCTGTCTCCCATGTTTTCTCCACCTTTCTTCCCTCCCTCGATCAGGAATGGTATTTATCCCATGACAGCATTCGGGCTCCCTTGTCCTCAGCAGCCTCAACAGGAGACTGTTAAATCTCCCGTTGTCATTCCCTTGGTCAAATCCCCCACCCCTGAACCTGCAGAGCTGGAGACACGGAGGGTGTGTATGACAGATTATACTGCATTTTACAAGATAACGATACAATGGTGACACATCCTATTGGTAATCTTTGTTAATTGTCATAATCATATATTGAGTCAAGATATATACCATGCATTTGCTGGATTAGTGAAAAGTATTGTTCACACTATTTGAGAACCGTTCATATTTAGGTTTCCATATTTCTCCTGCAGGTCATTCATATGCAGTGTAATGTTGAAACTGTTGAGGAGGGAGCAAGATATCATGTAAGTCATGTAATTTCCTCTGCAGCTTGTAGATCTCACTGACCAACAACATGTTAGTGTTCCAACCAGCCATTTGTTGTCTGCTAGCCACACAAAAGTAAAATGATCTCAAACAATTAAAATTGGTCTGTTTCTCTCCTTTTAGCTAACATTGCTGCTGAAGCTGGAGGACAAACTGAATAGACATCTAAGCTGTGACATGTTACCTCGTAAGATCACACACTCACACATTCAGTTCACAGTTGAGTTTCAGTACAGCAGCAGTCAGCCAGGAAGTTGCGCTTTGGGTGCGTTATTAGGTGTTAAGAAAGAGAATATTTTTAAAATTACAATATATTACATATATAATAAATTACAGTTGCTCATACAATTGAATGATCATCTGATTTCATTGAAGGTGTGTGTGTAGGTGATACTGAGGGAACTTGAGAGGATTAGAGTCTTCCTGGCATGTGTGTTTATGTGTGTGTCACCTACTTATGTCCCCACTCAAGAACTTCTGCATGTGTTTAAAAAAGTCATATCAGAAAGCATGCAGTAGTTCCATAATATGATTGGTGAGGTAAAGACATGTGGGTTACACATGTGTGTTTGCATGAGTATTTTGTTTTCTACCCATGTGAAAACATGTTAGACTTTAAGACCTCCAGAGTGGGAGGGTTTTTATGAAGTGTGGTCATTCTGGCCATCTGGACGGTTTAGTTTTACAACTTTGGTTTAGGGTTAATGGTAGAATTACATTTGACTAGAGGTGATGATAAATGATAAGGTTATGTCTGTATGATTTACTGCATAGCTAACTCCACTCTACTCTCGGATTATACCACACACATAGTTTTAATATGCAGTACTTCTCCGTATGTGCGCACTGAGGCATGCACGAAAGTGAGAGTGAGATTCCAGCGAGAGCTTGAAACTCAGATGGCGTCACAATACACAGTATGCAACTATTTTAGGCAGAGACTGACTGACGCTCCTGTGCCATGAAAACCCTGCACCTCTATTTTGGACAAATTTATTTGGATTGCATCTTGGAATTGTTTTCTTAAATAACTTGGTGGCTTTTAAAACTCCCAGCATGAAATCTGTTTAAAACATTCTCTTGGAAAACAGCGATGATTCGCCTTTACAAATTCACAATTTCTGACTTTTTGAATTTATTTATTTGCAATAGAGGACATACTAAGGAAGGCAAATGAGAAAAGAACACACAACACAACAGTTGCAATGGTCAGAATAATGTAGGCAGTATGATCCAGAGTGCACATGCACACACAGGTATGGTAGGCATGTATAATGCTGTAGGCGTGCGGGGAATGCCGGGCCTGTGAAAGGCTGCAGCAGACAGCTGTCACCTCTTGTGTCGAGCTGACCATCTCTTCCCAGGCTTTCATCTCTAATGTCTCTCATTCACACACACACACACTTCATTTTCTGACTTGGACTCTCTATTTTATCTGTTCTTCTCTTTTTCTCCCAGTGTTTCTCATGTTGAATGTGTTCTGTTGCACACACACAAACCTTTATTCCGTGGACACACATACTGTAACTTCATATCCATGCAGACACACATGCACCAATCAGTTTCATAGACACACCCTATAAACTGTCTGTCTTGCTGATATAAGGGGGTATTCTGCAAGCCTTCCTTATCAACATGCCAAAGTCCAAAGGCACACTGTGAAGGGTCATTAGCTAATTAAACCACTTAAATTTCACCCTCACTGCCTTTTCCCTCCCACACCATACATCAATGCATTCGCAAATGTGGAGCATGTTTTTCCTCCAAAGTAAGACCTGACTGTAAGTTTGTCAGATGATTTTAGATTGGACCACAAAGCAGGGGGGAGCTTCTTTCCCCGCTCCAGTAACAAATCTCCTTTCTCATTCAAGGGAATGGGAAGGTGTGTTCAAACTTTTGACTGATACTATAGCTGTGGGCTGCTGATGTTTTTGTACTCTCTGAATGTCAAAGTTGTTGGACGCTCCATCTCCTTCACTTGTTTGTCTTGTCCCAGCCACATTCCTGGTACAGTTGTAAATTGACAGCCAGGTTATTAAAAATCAGTAGACCATGACAATTACTCTGACTAGCACAAGCAAAGAATGTCCTCATTTGGGACGGTAACTAAAATAACATTTTTAAAAACACCGGCATTAAATACTATCCATTTATTTAAAAAACAGGTTAAAGACAGAAAGGAAGAGGTTTTTTTGGGTTTATGCCAAAATATTCTCTTTGTGTTCTGTCTGAACACACAGTTAAAGGCATTTAAAGCTCTGGAACATTTAATACTAGAAATTCTGAGTCTATTTGTTTTCAATGTATTTTCTCAGTATTTTAGTCAAGTGTTTGACTGTAACATCCAGCATTCCTTGTGTTTCCTTTTTTGAGCAACCTTGTTTATATTATATTCAGGCTTCTGTTGATGCCTTTGTGTTGTACTTGAAGTTCACTTTTTTAGTGTTCTCACTTTCCCTCAACGTGCCCCAAATTTTTTCCAAAGGTTGTGGTTTCTTACACTTCTTGTGTGCAATGTAAAGAGCCAGAGGGATAGCACAGTCAGAGGAGAGTTATTTTATTTTACAAAAAGTTATTGACACTACTGTTTTTGGAGCAGTGTCTGTCTCTGGCTTTTCTAAGAGAAAGTCTTGCCTGTATCATTATTGAATGTCAATGCGAAATAGTGACTCTTACAAGAAGTCTTACCTCAAATTTACTGTAACGTTTTAGATTGGTTTAACACTTTCTATAGGAAAAATGAGGATACACCTTTGATGTGATAGTAAATGAGGTTTTCAATACAACATTTGAAAAGTGTAAGTGGAAAATATTTTCCCAGAAGGAGAATTCTGGGCACTAAAAGTAAGAAAAGTAAAAAAACAAAACAAAACAAAAAACAGGAAGGGGTATGAAAGTGGAAGAGGAAGGACTGTCCATTAAGTCACTAAGCCTTTAATAGCAAGACTAAAGAGGAATATTTAAGAAGCCAACATGTTTTGACAGATTGTGCATTGATCTTAACCCTGCTGGTTGAAACATGTTGGGCTTTTTTTAGTTTTTGGCAGTTAGGTGCACGTCTGAACTCTCTCAAACTATTGTTTTTTATTGGAAATATGTTTGCAGAATGTTTGCTAAATGTCTACAGGAATATTTACAATACACTGCCACACAACAAGATGGGTTCAGATATGCTAGAGTAGCTGCATTGGCTACTATTCAATGTTTTTTGTGTTAAAGGTGGAATTTAAATCAGCATCTGGACAATATTTCCTGAATGTGGTGTTTACCCTTAGCATGTTCTTCTTCAGCTGTTGTAGTAGTGAGTAACTGAAAAAGCTAATGTGAAGGTGATGTTACATGTTCATGAATTACTGTTAGTAACTGCTGGTGTTTGTTTCAGATGAGAATGTTCAAGAGCTGGCCGGAGAGTTAGTTCAACTGGGCTTAATCAGTGAGGTGAGTGTTTGTGTCTAATAGACTCACATTGACTTTGTCTGTGTGTTTATGTGTGTGTGTGTTCGCATTGTCTGCACATGTGTGCTGCAAGCAAAAACAGATGTGTGTGTGTGTGGTGTGGATAATTCTGTAGATAAGCATGCTTTTTCTGTACCAAACTGTGTGAAAGCTCAAGTGATTTTAAAAGGTGAGGTGAGTCCCGACTCTCCTACACAGACTCCAGCACGTACACACCTTTCTCTCAAAGAGGCTTATGCACATTTACTGTTACATATGTACTCTAGTGCCCACTCACTAGGCATGCGCACCTACCCACACTAATGTTGTATAATCATTTCATCTCACTGTGGGCGAGAGTATATGTAGACTTTTGTCTTAATGACTTAATCCTCTTAATGGATACATAAAGCTGTTTCATGCCTTGTCTGGTGTATGTGACCTACTGTATGTGTGACTGTGTGAGCTATTTCTCTTCTATCTAATAAATCAGTGTCTTTAAAATGTCCTGGATTGATGAAAACATGTTATCTCCACAGGTGGACCAAAACATGATAGCCTCTCTACTAGAAGAAACATTCAGCCAAGCTCTTCAATAATGACGGTTTCCTCAACATGTTACTGTCTCCTCATAAGTGCACACTCTCAACCCTGATTCATTTACTGATTATTCAACATTGTGACCGTATTTAAGTTTTTTTTTTTAAATTTCCCCTTTTTTTTATTTAGAGTTTATGTGGCCAAAACAGTGTGTTTTTCCTTTCTGTCGGGGATTAAAGCTTCCTAACAGCACACAGTACTTTTAGTGTAAAGCTATTTGTACATAATGCATTCACAAGGAAGCCGCCTGGAGTGATTTCACGTATTTATTTTACAGTCAAAGCATACATGTACACGGGTGGAGTTGTTTTGAATGAATTAGCTGTTAAGTTCAGTACAAATGTAAACCCTAATCAGGTTTACATTGAATACCACAATTTCTCAAATGCATAGTTGTGTTTTACTATGAGGTAGTTTGAGGTACATGTATGAGGTACATTATGAATTGCCTGACCGGTTTGTGTCCTGCGATTAGACGGTCTAAAAACATCATCAAAGACTGATTCAGCCCTTCACTGGAGTCACACCGCACACTAATTCACCTCTCACCACCTTAAATTTTATGGTGGTAATGTTGACCAACAGCAAAACTATAGCTTCCCAAGAGATGGAGGGATTAGTTTCTACCCAAAGAAAATTTAACAAACTAAGTCATCCTTTTCTGGATCCTCATTTCACGTGGTTTTGCTCCCTTTTGTTTTGCCTCATATGACAGAACATTCCCAGCTCTTTGACTTTTCTGATATGCCTCACCAACATATCACCTATCATGTTAAATATATGTAAATGTCTCAAAACTGTATTGCAGTGATGCAAACTTCAGTTTACTTAATAAATAGATACATAAATTCCCATTAATATTTTTAGAAAGCCTGTGATACAGAATAAGATGTATGTGCATCACTGCATGTGACATTTAGGGCGAGCATCTTGCCAATTTTCTCTAGAATATGTTACTGGTACTGTGAACTCAGTGTTACTGAATGTCCGTTTATGTGTTTGTTTGTTTGTTTTTTTTATTTTGCTCTACTGTTTGCCTTATTCTGGGCCTACGCACATGCCTTAAAGTCCTCTTGTCTCCGTTTGATTTTAGTATTTTACTCATTGTTTTATCATTTGCCTTTAAAATTAATTATAGTGAGACGTGTATGAACTCAGCTGCCATATTCTGTTGAAAGAGGACGTGGCTTTTTCCGGATACATCTGTGTGAGAGTTCCATATGTTATATTTATGTTAAAGATACTGTATATTGTGTTTTTCTTTACTTAATAATTTCACTTTTTGTGGTTTCACAACAAGGCCACATTATTGAGTATCTGAGCCAACACACAACTCTTCTTGTTTCTGTTGCTATTGTTTTCATTTAATAACAGACCATTTGATAAAGCTGGGACCTAGTGGGTTGATATCCTTCATAGAGTACATTATACAGGTCTTGTTTGACTTGTATTGAGATCAGGGAGTTCTTTGTGGCCTTTTAATGACATTATGGCTCAGAACTCTTTATGGACTACTGGTACTGCTGTGTCTGAAAGCTCATACAATTTAAGACCTTAAACAGGCTGCAAGAATGCAGAGAAAATAAAACTTTCTATGTACAAAAACAAAACAACAGTTGAAATACTTTTAGGTACAGTACCTGATTCCTTGACATTTCATTGAGATTATACCTTATGTTTTGTATTATCACGGTGTCCATTTAACTGAAGACCACCGTATGAGCTTTTAGACAGAGCTTTCTTCTGATGCTGGTTGTTGAGTTGCTTAGCAACATAATGTTAAATTGGACACCTCACAAGTGAGATCAGGTGAATCCAATGAGCCTCATTCATTTATTTCTGTAAGTATTTTTAAAATGTATTCAAATTACTGTTGTGATCCAATCTGCATATTTTGCTGTACATTTAGTGTGTGGTCCATCAAATGCATTGTTTATTTTCCTTTGTTTGTCTATTTGTGAACTGCTAAGGTTGTTTAATCCAAAGATATGTTTTAAAGTTAGCCAGGAGAATGTAAAAATAAACCAATGTGGTCACCAGGGCAGCTTTAATCTCTCTCTTCCACCCGGTGTACTGGTGGTGTTGAAACTGGTTATTAAATAATCGTATGGGTTGGGCAGCTTCAGCCTGTTTGTTACTGGAGGATGTGAGCTTTCGGTCATACATGGTTATTCTTGGATTTTGTTCATAACATAAATTTGTGTGTGCCTTTTCTGAGATGTGTATCCTGACAGAATATGTATGACTTGCAAATAAATGTGTGAAATGCTAGACTTCGTCGTTTTTAGTGGGTGAAAAGGAAAAATATACTATTTGCTTTTGTTTCTCAAACTTATCTGTAAAACGATGTCAAACGAATCAGATCAGGTGACTTATACAGAACTTGCGAGGATAATACAACAAAGAAACTTGTAATAAATGTCTGAAATGCCAGTTGCGCCCCTCAGCGTCCAGCAAGCCACAGGTAACAGGTGAGTTTCGTGACGTCACACAGGAAGTGGACATAGGTACGTCCCTGTGGCTTGGTGGTGAGCAGTCGCTTGGAAAATACGGACGTAAGTCAGTTTATTGAAAGGAAAACGTCTGGTCTACTAGAGATGTGCAATTTTGGTGAGTGATGCCCCTATGACATATTTTTGTTGTGCTAGAAAAACGCCTTTGAATCACTAGAATCAGGTTTATATGTCCGATAAGTTTCCCTCCACGGGTGTAAATGACCATAGGCCTGCAGGTGCACTTTCATTTTTAAAACTGTATTCCTACATGTATTATTGTGTGTATAACATTAATTTACCTGGTTCATTTTAAGAGGAAATTAGCTGTCAACATTTAAAGAGACCGACAATAGCATAAATCAATACTTCAAACGTTTGAGAAGTATCAAATCTTTGTACTTCTTCCTCCCATCTGTGACTCACTCAGTACACAAGAGTCACTAGCATGTAGCCTTTGTATGCAAATACATGTGTCCACCCCTGCCTCCTTAACAGCAGAACAATACAAGTTCAAATGTGGCTGGGAAAACCACAATGACTTCTTTAGAATTAAGTTAATCAGAAACCTGAACAATTTCTGTCCCTATTTAACGAGCTGCTAGTATGCATATGTAAGACCTAAAAAGGAAAAGTTTATCAGTGGAGTTTTCGTTTGTTGCAAGTGCATTTTGTAATGTTTAACATTTGAAGGCGTGTACATTTGACTTTCTTTTAGCAAATAATCGTAATTTATGCTGATGCAATGGTCTAATAATTCAATTTCATCTTAGTATATGCATCAATACATGGAATAATGTATTTGCCATTGAAATTAAATGTATTTGGATATTGTTGATAACAATATACATACATACATGTGTGCATTTAATATGTTTCCATAAACGTATGTAGGAAATTAACGAACAGGGGAAAAAAGCTAGTCAGTTAACATATCATGTCAACAGAGACACAGAATAAATGAATGTACTGTTTTGTAAGCAAGGGAAAGAGGTGTTGCTTTGTAGACACCTGATGGAGAATTTATCGGAGATGTACAGACGGGTGACAAATTAAAGGAAAAACTGTTACAGGACTGAATGCTTGACCCCTACAGTGAGGGGATCCGGTGGCTCTGTTATGCTGTGGGGGGCATTTTGCTGGCATGGTTAGGGTCCACTCCAACACCTTATTAAGACACTTTATGTTTGTTTTTCCTTTAATTTGTCACCTGTCTGTATGTTAACTCAGAATGTATGGCTGTTTTGGTATAATCAACATAAAGTACTTCTTGTATCTCTGTCAACCAGATAAGGACAAAGGGCCAAGGAGGCTGATGAAAAAGGGGTTAACACTCATCCTGGTCGGCCATATTAACTTCATCCTTGGAGCTATTGTCCATGGCAATGTCCTCCGCCACATTTCCAAACCCGGCCAACAAATCACAACAGAATACACTGCAACCAATGTCATCTCTGTCACATCTGGCCTGCTGGTGAGTCAATAGTTAAAGTATTCATACTTTGCTTCAAAGTCAAATTAGAAGTTCAGGAGAGGAAACCAAAAGGCTTAAAGTTTGGAGAACTTTCAAAGGCCAGTCTTGGTTCACTTAATATATTAAATTAAAGTAGCATTCACTGCATCAGCTCTCTGTGTTCTGTACATCAGACCAACAGTATAAATCAAAAGTGATTTGCTCCATCAGTGCGGCATTAGTGTTGTGTATTTTCTCAAGCAATCAAGACTGAACTTGTCTTTATAAGAGAGCTGGTTTTTCAAACAGATCACTAGTTGCTCAAGGGCAGATTCATTACAGAGAGCTATCAGATAAACTGCCAGTTGTTGATGATGAGATGGTGATAAGGTCATGTGTCTTTGAAATATATATTCTGTTCACACATTAGTACACAGTATGTGATATATTTGCCCTGTTACTGCTTTTTCACTCATTGTCATTAATTTAAAAATCTGTGTTTATTCCTTTCTGTCTGAAAACGCAGCCTCACATCCTTTGAGGCGGGTTTACGACTTGTGGTACATAATTTAATAAGCCCTGTGCCATGCCAAAGTAATGAAGCTAAAACAATCATCTTGTCTTTTGAATCTTACAGAGCATTGCCACTGGGATTATTGCCATCGTGGTGTCAAGGAACCTTCATGTCTTCAAACTGGTAAGAAATTTAACTTAACTTGAATCACTGATATAATCAATTCACTCATTCTGTTTTTACTAAACAGTTCAATACACCTCCCCTTGTTTGTTTTATTTATTTGTACATGATGTTGTCTCTGTCTCTCCAGCAAATAGGACTTCTAATTGCATCATTCTTCAACGCCCTGCTGTCAGCAGCATGCTGCACTGGACTCCTCTTGGCCATCAGTATCACTGTCGCACACAATGGACAGGGTTTGATGCTAGGATGCAACAATACAGAGGTTCCCATTGACGCTCGGTCACCTATCAGTGCCCAATGCCCGTTTGATACAACACGGATCTATGTGAGTCTAAACTTTCCTCTTAAAATATGATGATTGGTAGGGATGTACAATTGCAGTTGTTCAAGTAATGTCTGTTACTCCCAAGTTATACTACAATTTAAAGCGTCGCAGGATGGTCATGGTCAACCTTGTAGTGTTATTTTATGTCTCAGGACACCACCCTGGCGCTGTGGATCACTTGTTCTGTGTTGGCAGCGGTTGAGGTCGGCCTCTCTGTCTGGTGCTTCATCGTTGGATTGGCTCTCAGAGGGCTGCCACCCTGTGGGAACAGCTACATCAAAGAGCAGGTGTGTGTCTGTGTGTGTGTGTGTGTGTGTGTGTGTGTGTGTGTGTGTGTGGGTGGGTGGGTGTGTGTGTGGGTGGGTGTGCTTGAGGATGTAAGTGTGGTGTTTGTCTGTCTGAATCCATGTCTGACTAAGACGTGCGCGCGCACACACACACACACACACACACACACAAACACACACTTGGTCTTACTCAAACACACATACATGCATACAACTTCCCCACACATACCTACTCCTACTGCTGGATCTGTCATACTCTGCTCCTCTAAGTCAAATGAATATGCAAACACTCTTACTTACTCTCTCATGATAACACAGACTAAAATTCTCTCTTCCAGTTGGAGGAAGAGGCCGGGTGCTCTCCCCACAGCCGACGCCTTATTGGACGGCGCTTGAATCCTGATGCCTAACTGTGTTGACTAGCACAGCTAAATCCCAAAAGGCATTAATGCAACTGTGTTCAGAAGAGTAGATTTTAACCTACAGTCAGCTAGGTGAGTGTCATTGTATATGTCCCTCAGGAGTGGGATTAGTTTTAAGAAACTGGTTCTTACTTTGTAGTATCATAGTGCCATGTACACTGATGCACAGCTGGGTTACCAAATGGCTCTGTTTGCTTTGATTAAGTGTGGATATATATATGTGGAAGCTACAGTAAGATATGAATAGTTTCAGTCTTATCAGAAGCCATCTATGGCTGTTTGGGTTCAGTGGACCAAATATGTCACACTCAGCATGTCTTTCAATATGAAGAAACCTTTGTTTTTGATGAAAGTTCATTTTTATATCAAGCAAAATATGTTAAGTAATTTTAGCTGAATTTAGGTATATTATAACTTGTATGAACACTTACTGTTTGGTCAAATACCAGATACTAAACTAAGCTCTACTCATCAATCTTTATCTACAAACATTTTGCTTCACACTAGCTTTTCATGTACATTGACAAACTGTTATGTGGGGTCATGTTTTATGATGTTTTTGCTACCAAATAGTGATTTTTAATACTATGTAGATATAATATTAGGCTTTAGATTGAATCGGACACATTAAAGCGCACTTCTTGAAAATGTTTCCTATCATGAAATACGAAGGTAACAGCAGTCATATTCATAATGTTGTTGTTGCAGCCTTGTCCTAGAATTTCATTTAAAAAATGCTTCTGAAAGAAAAAGATTTTAAAGGCTTTGTGAAAATTTAGGGCTGAAAAGCTGCAGGGGATTTAATCAAAAAGTATTTTTAAGATTTTTAAATAATTATTTTTCTTTGTCGCTTTTGCCTCTAATGAGACATTTGAATTGATGAAATGACAAGAGAATTGAAGGCTGGCAAAATCAAATCTTTTTCTGTGTTTGTCCCCAGAAGGTTTCATCTTTGACAATTCATACATCTCAGAAAGCTAAAAGACAGCGTTAAGATGATATTGAGAATATATTTAACTGTCTGAATTGAAAGCCGTGGATGATTGGATGGATTGAGTACATTTGTGTACATGCAGAATACTGTTGGTCAATGTCAAGTGGGTCCATATTAAGAGGTTAAACCAGTATGTGGGCCAGCAGCCTCAGCTGCTGCAGACCCCCCACTTCTCAACAACAGAGAAGATCAGATCAGATCAGCCATGAAACAGTTAATCTAGTGCCGTGCTCAATCGTGTGGAAGGGAATCATAGCACAGAGTCCTAATCCTGAGGCTGTAAGGGATAAATATTGACATAGTGTTGACTGATACAATCACAACAAATCTGTGTGGTGGTTTCTGTCAGTAGGACATTGATGCCCCACTGTAGACTGTAGAAATTAGTATTTGAAATCACAAGATGAGTATTAGTTTTGCAGAGAATTTGCAGAAACTGGCTTTTTTGAAACGTTTGAGTGCATTATCAGTTAAATTTTAGGGATAGTGTTTGATGTTAAGTAATGGATGTCCTATATCTGAGGGTTATTTAGTACATTTGTAAATTTACCACAATTCTTTTTTTTTTCAATTTTAAAAAACTTAAAATAATGACTTTGATTATCAGTGATTAAAAAATGAGCTTGTTCATTTTTTCTTGAAATTGATTTGAATTGAAAACCTATTTACACTCCTTTAATTATGGTTGACTCCCTTTCTCTGCCCTCGGTTACAAAATGTAAAATAAAATGTGTCAACAGTCTATATACTCAAATACATCAATACATTAATGCTCCACATATTAGCAGACTGTGTGTAGAAGATGTGTTTCTTACAACTGCACTGACTGAAGTATTTTGCTGTCTTAATGTACGTTTGTCAGGTTAAATGAATAATCTAAAACTTTTGGTGCTTGTATTGTTGTTTTCAAATGAGAAATTCAAACTCTTCATACAACCTGAGTAGGACAGTCTCACTGGACATCACTCATTTTCCTCTGAAATCAGCCAAGTTGTAACTTGATAACAGCTGTTAAATACTACCTGCTTTAAAAAAGACAAAGGTGCTGCACATATCATTATTTACTTTGTTTTTTTAATATCATATACATTTGTTGTATGATTTTAATAAAGATTTTTAATAATGCTACCTGAAGTAGTTTTCCTGCTTTTAGTTGTCTTTGTTTATCATCTATTATCTATATTTTTGGTTCACATCTTTGTTATTGGAAGCCTGATGTCCCTCCTTGCACTGAGCCGCCAAGGGAGTGAGTTATTGCCTCTGCCTTCACTTCAGTGGAACTTTTTTTTTTTTCAAATTGGTTTTCACTCTTTGTGACCTGTCTCGTGCAAGGAGATTGACATGTAATATGGGAGTCCCAGGTGGGATCACATTTAACCCCAGAAAGGCCTTCAGAATGACCTTGAGAATAATGCTGAATCTCATCCTGCAGCATTTGAGATCTTGAGCACAACAACGAATGACAGAAATGTAGTCTGGTCACAGAATCTGTATTTAGCTCCATTAACACCAAAAATGTAAAAATATATGCCTTTTAAAAATGTGAATGTCAAATTAAGATGAATATAATAATTCACAAATAAAGACCCTGTCATCCCCTTTAACCAGAGACAAACCGGTCAAATACACATATACACACTACTTATCTGCTCTTTGTGTTGTCCACTTGGACAGATTATAGGACAATGATAGCCCCCAGCATAGATGTGTAAAAAGCCCCTCTCCCAGCTAACCTCACCCCACTGCCAGCATCTTCCCTCTTTTCCGGTGATGTTTTGCAGGTAAACCATAAGTATACACTGTTGGTTAACCACTGTACTCGATGAAGATGATGAGAAGCTGCCAAAATCTTCAAGAGATTCCTGCCACAACAAACCCAAACTGACAGTCCTCTCCACAAATATTATGCAAGAATACTACTCAAAATATAGGAATTCATCATGCAGTTATATTTTCTCAAGGCATACTTATTTGACTCTGAGACTAAATACTAAAAGTGTCAAGAGACCAAAATAATCAGAGAGATCTTTTTCCAAAGAAATATTTTAATAAAACTCATTTCAACCAAAGAGTATCAGGGCCCCCTGACTCTTGCGCCCCTGAGCCTGTGCCAGCTGTGCCCATTTGGTAACCACCGTGGGTTCAGATATACTTAAAATTAATGATCATTAAAAACACACATTAGATTATCTGACTCCTGGCCTTTATTAAAATGAAATAAACTGAATTTTCTAGAGCTATAGCCAACAATTAGGCCCTACCAACCACATGTTTCATTCAGTATTCTTAGCTTATACATTTATACATAGCCTACATAACCTACAGCATGTCCACAGCAGCATGCAATGTCCAGTGGGGCCAATTTTGTCATACCTCTGCGCGCTCCCGCTGAATCCGCGCTCACGATGTGTCTGCTGCACGCTGCAGGCAACCAGCTGCAAACAGTGGAACAACGAACAAGTGCTGCAGTGGACGGAGCCGGTGGAGCCGAGCAGCGCTTTTTACCCTGCACACAAGGTAACGTATTTGAATTGTAACGCTAAAGAGGAACTATTTGATTCTTTGAATTTATTATTGGAGTTGGACAATAAATGATATAAAAGGAATCATGTGCACAAACAGCGCGCTGTCGGGCTGAAGACACCGCGGTGACAAACAGATTGATATATGCGCTCAACACTGATCCTGGCGTGTCATGGTGTTTGGTTCTTGTTCCAGTAAAACGAAGATGCGTAGCTCCTTGAAGACTACCTTTTGAAGACGCTGTGCTTTTTAAAACTAGCCAGGTTTTCCTGGAGAGAAAAGGAGAGCTAGACGTTAACGGCTGTGACATATAACCGTCCACCGGGTAACGTTACAGAGGTGCATTTTAACGTTATCAATGTATTAACGTTAGCTAGCTATCAGTGTTGCTGAGGTTTTATAAAATAGTAAGTTAGCTCGTAACGGTCGAGCGTGAGCTGTTTGGCGCAGGTGTAAAAAAAACAATCAAAAACAAAAAACCTCGACTAATGAACACTTTCATGCGTTCTTAGATTAAGTTTTCTAATTTTGTTTTAAGTTTAAGGTATTGTCCGTCAAAATGCCACCGAGTCGCGGTGTGAAACATCGCAGGGGAACGTTACTGTTGCCCGGACAACCTCACACTAACGTGCGAGTGGGGGAGTGTCTGATCATCCGCAGGTGTAACGTTCACGGTCACCGCCTGAAAACCTGCTGTGGTTGTGGTTTGCTTTGAACACGTTTTCAGTAAGTCTGCAGTATAAACTGTGTGAGAACCTGCAGTAACACCACTCGTTTGAATACACTAGCTTACTTTCCACACTAGAGACAGGAACTGATTATGAGCCTGCCAACACAGGCAGTTATAGTATTTTAGAAAAACACTAACGCTACCTACCACCACACAGGCTGGTGTGGATTTCATCAGTCATTTTAATCCCCACTTGTATAGAGAGACAAGGGTGTGGCTAATCAGAGGCAATACATGATACAGTACAACTTTACCCTAAGCAAGCCCTTTCTGCTTGTTTGACCATTAGGCCTTTCTTTGTTTTTGTAAACCTGCAGGACCAGCTTGAGGAATCTGCTCCAGTGTGGCAATTGAATGTAGAAGACAGAAATCTGACAGATCATTTGGAGGATAATGCTATATTGTGGATTCAACCTCTGATGATTCTGTAAAGCGTCGCTGGAAAGGAGAGTGAGAGGAGACAAAAGGAAACCAACAACTAGGAGGAGAGTCTGCCGGTGGAGCCATTATCTCAGGGACACGCACTCTCTTTGGGGATGGAATCCGGGGAATCTGTCTCCCTGACCAGGGGATTACCACAAAGTGGGAAAAATGTTTTTAAAATGAGAAACAATTGAATCTGTGCATTTAAAAGCTCCTTCAAAGACATCGAACATAAAAAACAAAATACTACAATGGCTGGTGAATTTGAGGACTGACACAAGCAGCAGCTCCGAACTTTTAGACCTGCAGATGAGTTGGGACTCCATCACATGAGCAGATCAGGGTACATATACAGAGTACACCTGCCTCTTTGTTGGTAGTGGATTTCTTGTTTTTCCCTTTAGTACTGCCACTAAAAATGGACTCAGTTGCTTCTAATGTGAAGAAGCCTTGAAGCAATCCGTGCATGTCCTCAAGGCTAGATAGCCTGAGCCACTCTGCAGAAATGTCTAACATTAAAATGCAAGCCTCAGCTGGAAGAGGATGTATGAAAGACTGGTTCTCCAAAACTAGAACAATCTCCTGCCGACAAAAAAATCATGTCTGTTTTCCTTCCGTCCCTCTCTTCCTACTTCTTTTTTGTCTGGTTGCTCCTGCTCTCTCCATTCATATGGAGTTCATAGAGAGCCACAGTGAGTTTAGCTGTGAGCCCATCAGACTGAGAATGTGCCAGGATCTGCCTTACAACACCACCTTTATGCCCAACCTACTGAATCACTACGACCAGCAGACAGCCGCACTAGCCATGGAGGTAGGTAGCTTGTGTGTGTGTGTGTGATTCAGGCGGTGCATGCATTGTGTGTTTGCGTGTCGCAGCACATGGCGACATTGGATCGCTGCTGCAGTGAATGAGAGAGGTAGAATTACATGCTGTTTTTAAAACATATGAACTGAACTGTATTTTTATGAGTGTTTAAAATGTGACAAATTGAAAATCAACACGTCACCACTTACAGTAAATGCTCAGGTCTGTCTTGGTGATATAAAGCATCAGCCTGCAAGGTTTCACACTGCAGTGTCACGCACCTGCTTAAAGGAAACAAAAGGAACTCGAGAGCTCAGATGTGATTACATCTGTGAAGACAATTCCTCAACAAATGTCACAACAATACAGCCTGAATCAGTATTAATCACATTAGACAAATTAGTGGTGTTGTTTACGTAATACCGGCAGTGTTGTATTTTCAGCTCTGTATTGATATAGTCAGATCACAGAACATTTTTTTACACTATACAATCTGTCACCCAGCAAGACTTATGCAAATCCTCCATATCCTTTATCCTCAGAGCACACAGATAAGGTTTGCACAGAAACAAAGGAGGGGAATTGTTTGACACCAAGAGAGAAACAGGTTGCTATTTTAAATATTTCCCCAAAATGCAATGAAAATCTTTATCAATAGGCATGTGGATACATGGAGCTATACTTGGAGTAAAGTTGCTTTCACAAAGGCGTGGAATATGAAAGAGTTAACAGGAGCAGTGAATCAGTTGAGAAAAGGTGATAGTCAATCTACCCTCCTCATGTTACAGCTCCATCCCCTCACTACATGTAACTGTTCCACGTAGACGTGCTATACACAGATGAATGTGTGTGTACTCACCGGAGCATTCATGACCTTTCTTGAATGTAAACCAGTACCTGACAGACAGGAGGTGCTATCTGAGCGACAACAGCAGCAGAAATTTTAAAAAAAAAATGTAAAAAAAGAGAGCAATTATGTGATTGATACTTCCAGAGAAATGTTTTTTTGGGGGTTTTTTTGCTGATAGCCAGGACAGGGGCTTAAAAGAACAGAGGAAAAAGCTGTCTGAGTAGTGCAATAGTAGACACACACTATCCATCTATATCATGTTACGTCTCTTTCCTACTCCTTTGTTACTCCCTGGAGAGGGAGAAAAAACACAGAGGAAGGTGTTGCTCAATAACTAGACCATAATTGCCTGTTTGCGGCAAATATTTGTTAGAAGCAAAGGCAATGTGCTGCACTGTATTAATTAATTTCCTAGTATAAAAGCAGATTGTTTATTCCATACAAACAATAAACGCAAAAACAAAATCTTTACAGGCAAGGCCCAGCCTGTTTTAATGGGAACCTAATGTTGCTAATATCAAGTTCTTTATGTCTCTATCTCCTTTTAGTATGTCATGTCTTTGTGTCAGTCTTCATCCATCCAAATGTCTTTAGGTCTCAGTCTTACTACACGTAGTGATTGGCATAGTTTAACTCATGTTTTGGCTACCATGCAACTGTGGTTTATAGTTTGGGGAACACTGGAGGGTAACAAATACAGTCAGTCGAATTAAATGCGCCTCCAGCTGTTCATAGTTGGCATATTAAACTACCCCTGTTGAAAAGCAGATGAATTCTGACAAGGCCAACATTGGCTGTGCACTTTGCGTGTTTAATCTCGGGGGACTTAGTTGATGTTTAGGTAATATTTTCTTTTCTCATGTCAAAACCAGATGAATGTCGGCCAAAAGATCAAGCCAAAATTCTCTGTTCTGCACTTTGAATATTAAATCACAAAAAGGGATTTTCTAACATTTTCTCATGTCAAAATGTGCACTACAGGAGACTGTCAGGATCACTGCTGTCAGGCTCTCCCTTTTTCCCCTTTGGCAAATAGAGGGATTTAGAAAAACAGCTTTATTTCGGAGTGACAACCGTGTGTTTTGAATTCGCTCAGTGCATTTCCAATGGACGCTAACACTCCCTTTGTCATAGGATTCACTCAGCACATCAACGACCACGCAAGTGTTCAAATCAAGTCGATTCCCCAGCGTCATGTCAAAACATGCTGTGTCAGGGATTGTAAGAAGCGTCTGTTGTTGAACTTGATTTGACCCAGATGAAGAAGTAGCCTTGTAACTGACACCTTCAGTCCCTGCAGTCATAGAAGAGACAGCTTTCTGAAGATGGTTGAGTAGCAACATGAGCCCTGTTAGTTTCCCTGCTCTGGTCTGCTTTGACCAGGCATGGTAGTCCTGGTGGGAACCCTGCAGGAAATTAAATAATATCTCTCATGGGACACTGGCTATATAATAGCAACTACAATAATCTCTACATGCATGTACACCAGTTTATGTGCAGTATAAGAATATTAGTGTAGAGCTGCAACAAATTGATTAATCATTTACGTAATTTTTTAAGCAAAAATATCTGGTTCAAGCTTTTCTTTGTTTTATATCATTGGAAACGCAATATCTTTGAGTTTGGGATAAAAAAAAAGACATTTAATGTCTTCACCTAGGACATACTGAAAATGTGCTGGACAATTTTCAGTATTTTCTGACATTGTATAGACAAAACAATTAATCAGCTAATCAGAGAAATTGTCGGGAGATTAATCGATAATGAAAATAATCATCTAAATTAGTTTATTATATCTGTGCTAGAAATAGTATTGTAACAACAAGGGACTTTCTGTAAGATCTCTACATTTAGTTACATGTAGTGCTGAAAGAATTAACAATTACTAAAGCATAGTAGGCTCGTCATTTATTAATTAAGTATGTAGAATATCATTAATAGTGAATTTTGCTTTCATTTTCTTTATCTTTTAGACAGGAAGCTAATATCCCCATTGAATTAACATCTACATGTACTCTGTCAACATATATTGTCATCATGAAATCATATTATCTTTGAATTTTGTGTTAAATACCAACCAACAGGAAATGTGTAATTCAAATGATTCCCAGCAGGGAATACAGCATCTAGTTAATGCAGCAGATTTCCTCTTTCTGTATGTCTATGTACATCTGCTTTTCCCCCTTCTAAAACTCACTGGGATTCACTGGGCTGATGAATTTTTGTGCCCTTGTTCATAAAAAAAAAAAAAAAAAAATCAGTTATCAACTGTCACCAAGTAACTGTGGTCCAGCAGCTCAGCTGGGCTAACATCTGGAGGTCAACAAAATCAATCAGTTACAGGCACTCTGTGTTTAGATGTGTTCAACAGGAGTTATTAAGGTTTGGTGAAATCTAAATAGATGCGAAGAGAAAAAACCTGTTTGTTCAACCTTCATGATGAGTAATTTTGGTCTATGTCAAAGTCTGTCAAACTCAACTGTTGTTTGGTCAGTGTAAAAACATTATAGCTTAAATCTTTGCAAACACTTTTTTTCAATGAAGATCAACCTGATGGAACAAACTCTATGAACTCTATTAACTCTATTCAAACTCGCCTTACAACAGAAGATGCCTTTCATTAAAAATATAGAAGTCTTTTATCAAGTGACAGTTGAGACGATGAGTGGTTTCAACACAGATCCATTTGCATGTGTGTGTGTTTGGGAATTTTACCTCTTGTAGCAAAATGTAAAATAAACGACTGCTGCCAAATCAGCGTGAAGCATTTCAGATGCCTTAACGAAACTGGAGCCATTGTCAGCAGCTGTTGTAGTCACATTTTGGGTCAGATCACATGATGAATGTTTGCCTCAGTGGCAAAGCTTTCGTGTCTTGACTAGTTGGATCATTCTGAGCTGCCGTGTTTCTTTGATTTTTGTCGTCTTCAAGTCATAGGTTGAGACATATTCAAACCCTGGATTCAAAACATTTTTAAACCTTGCTCTGTTTTGAAAAGTGTGGAGTTTTGCACTTGTTGAATCTGTAGTTTTGACTGATATTGCTTTTTCTCGCTTTTCATTTTAGATGTCAAGCTAAGCCAAAAATGCATTATCCCTGAGTGTGTGCACAATTAACGTACAAGGACACATTTATTCAGTGTTTGAGTGACAGGCTCGTGGTAGAGAACAATATATTTCATGTGTGTAATTGATGAGGTACACTAGCACTTCCTGTGTGTGTGAGAGAGAGAGAGAGAGTGACAGGAGAGGTTAATGGTGCCAGCTGTCATCTCTCACTAGCGCTAACTAGCTGCTAATCTCTCTCTCAGTTCCACAATGAAGACATTGATTCCCACAGACCAACCGCCACCCCATCTGCCACAATAGTCAATTAAACCTGAGCAAAAAGGGTGAGAGAGACTGAAATATAAGAGGGGGAAGGGAGAAAAGAAGGGAAATGGATTTAGAATGGCCGAATGTGCGAATGGTCACGTTATTTCTTTGGGAATATGTCTGTATGTTTGAGTGTGTGTCTGTGTCTGTGTGTGTGCTCACATGCATGCTTTAATGTCACTTAGTCCTATGGCCTGTACTGTCCATCTGCCACAGCATGTTATGGTTCCCAGAGGATGCGCTGTTGGTCATGACAGTATTTTAGGTCTATGCATGTTAGACACAGAGATGTAGACATATGACATCAATGGGATTGTGTTTCTATACTAAGAAACAGGAACTGCTCACATGAGTTAAACGTAATATCATATAGAAACATCTTCCCAGCAATGCTTGAGTTTTTCGAAAGCTTTTTAGTTTAGTTTTTTCCCTAAATTACATATAAATGTAATGTTTATATTAGAATGATATGTGGCCTGACAGAATGTAGAGTAACACACTTGACATACTGTATAAGAGCTTGTTAATAATTCAAATACATTACAAAATGTCTTGTTTAATTGTATTTAAGAGATTTCCGTACAGTTATGGACAAAAGAAGATGAAAGGAAAGAGAGGACATTTTTATGAGTGCACTGTGCCCTTAAACAAAACTGAAGACAGGTGTGAAACAGAGAATGAAACAGAGCCCATCATGCCCATGATTGTCCTTTGTTAAATATATAAATAAATAAATATGCAGGCATCATTCTAGTTGCCCTGCCTGAGGCCTTCGGAGCCCAGATGTCATCTTTGCCACAGAGTTTCCCCATGAATTAATGGGTAGATATTTTGCTGTCTGCATTGGAGTGTTGTTTTTGTGTCATTTTGGTGAGATAGATTTTTTTAGCCATTAACAATTTAAGATATTTAAATGATTCCCAATGACTGAATGAGGTTAAATTCATTTTATTCAATTAATTAAATTAAATAAGGCAAAAATAACAAAACTTGAGAAAGTCTTGGTACTAAATTCTAACAAATCTCTCAAATGCCTGAATTTCTTAATTTTCCCATTTGTTTTTGTTTTGCCATTTATTGATGTCTTTACTCTATTAATGACACAAGGGCTGAACGATTTTGAAAAGTATCTACTTGTGATTATTTTGACTGATATTGCAATTGAGATATGATTTGCGATATTAGAGGGAACGATCATTTTTACATCATTTTTTGCAAGGATCTGTACCAAACAAAGATGTTTTCTTAAGGCTGTAGAATATGATGTGTATGCAGGGACATTTCTGCAGCACCACAATATTTAATTTAAAATGGTATTTTGACACATTTTTTGCCTTTAACAAATATTGCGTCTCCTGCGATTTGAAAATTGTAGTAGGCCATATCGAGATTTTGATAAAATTTCGATTAATTGTTCATCCCTATCTGACACACACAAAAATTAATGAACACCTGTAAAATCTAATAAAGTGCTATACAGGAGCTCTTTAGTTTATAAGGCATATAATGCCCATTTTTGTTGACATCTCAGAGAGCTGTTGATTCAACTCTGTAATGGTTAAAAGATACATAGTAGGAGGTAATTATATGATAGTATTGTACCTCACTGAGTTAGTGAAAACAGTGTGGACAGTTCTGGGACAATCTTTGTCATTTGGATGCAGGAGTGTAAGAGATTAGAGAGCCCCTGGTCTAACAGTCAGTTTAGAGAAAGGCTCATTTGGGCTACAATAGAGCACACTGTTTGTTAAGCAAATAGACAGCAACCCTAGTTGTGAATGAAGGAATTCAGAGCTTTCAATCACTACATTTACATGCACACTGCAAAACCAGGATATTGGGAGAAATCAACAATAGGCAGAAATCGATAAATGAGTTTGCATGCAGTGCAATGGCCTGATTTTTATAAAACTCACCTTTTCATGCAAATGTATTATTTATAGCTATACCACACTGCAGCTTAAGGAGTTTTTTCTTTCTTTTGCTAATGCAGCTTTCACAATGACAGTACAGTGAGAAAAGAGGCTCTATAGTAAGAGGTAGCACAGTTTTTCCTCACTGTGTGCATGCATATAAATTTTATCAAATATTCTACTGTGAAGCAAGGAACTCAGTTACAAATATACAGTACAAGGCCAAGAAATGAGGTTTTTCCAACATAAATCTTGTCTTTTTCACCAAGTTTCTCTTAATCTCTCACCTTGAGTAATGAAACCTGATTGTTCTTTACATGACGTTTAAGAAACCACGTAACCGTAGTAAGCCAATAGTAACCTCAGTACAGCCAGACCCTCTCCCTTCATTCAGCAGGGTTCTGGTTACGTACACAAGTAGCCATTTGACGTGTAATGTGATGCTAATGTGGTTTAGAAGAATATGATGCCCCATTAAAATAATTGAAGGTTGAAAAGAGGTTTTATCATGACTGAGGTGGTGATTTTTCTCTTCAGGGCTGTCACTAATAATTGCTCTTGGTGAGGAAAAAAGCTTCTTAACTCCTATTTAAAACTCAGAGGTGTCACTAGGTTGCAGGCAGGTTGACAGTCACAATCCTGTCTGTTTTTTGCCCACTTACATTTCTTTTTAGTGACTCCATTTGGGATTCTTAAAATTGCCCTTCCAAGACTTGTGTAATAATAGTTCTTTTCTCATCCTACCAACAGGCCAATTAAGGCACATTATAGCAGTCATGTGGCCTGTTGTGGGCCCCAAGTCATATTTAAAGAAAGGAAAAAAAACAATGTAATGGAATATGATGAATGGCAGGCAGGCAGTTACATACTAAATCACTGTGAAAAGACGCTTAAGAGCTTTTCTTATCCCACAAGACCACCCTTGTTTTTAACTCCACCTACTCAAGAAAAGAGAGTTGAAGGGATGGATTTTTAAAAATGTACCAGCCCACAATGACATTAAATCAGCCATCTGTTAAACTGTTTTTCTTGATAGTAATCATTAAAATGTCATCTTATGTTTTTTTTCATGCTGAAGAAATGATGTTAAATTAAGTGTGAAGGTTTTGCTGTTTTATACGTATTGCAGAGGCAGATGGATTAATCTGTGGGAGACACAAAAAAGATCAGGATGGCTAAAGGGACAAAGTGTGTGGAAGGAAATGTGTGGAGCAGTAGAACAGAAAGAGAATGTCAGAGACTAAACACAGGGAAATACTGACAGAGTGACAGGTTGTGTAAAGTCTTTAGACCCTACTGTCTCCGGTGTTTGTGTTTCCCTCAGCATGGGGTCCTGTCCTTCAAAATAACCCTGCTCTGTTTAAGAAGGGCCACCCTGGGGCCACCAGGTCCCCACAACAGAGAGAGAGTGTGTGTGCCAAATCTGGAGAGTTTGAGGCTTGTTGTGCTGAAGTGTGGTCTGTTGTGGGGTTTTTCTTTGTCTGTGAATAGGGAAGAGTGAATTAGGATTTAAAAGGTGTGTTTTTGTGATTGTGTGTGTGTGTGGGCGCGCGCATGCATTTTTGTTACCTCATTGGGACCTTTTTTGGTATAAACACCGACCTTTTCGGGACCAGTAGTCATCATGGGGTCCAAAGCCCAGTCCTTATGAGGTAATACATCATTTCTGAGGTACTGGTAAAGGTGTGAGTTGAAGTTAGGTTAAGGTTGGGGCATGAATTGGTTATGGTTAAGGTTAGGGTTTGAGTGAAGCTCAATGCAATGTCCTAACAAGTGTGTGTGTGTGTGTGTGTGTGTGTGTGTGTGTGTGTGTGTGTGTGTGTGTGTGTGTGTGTGTGTGTGTGTGCGTGTGTGCGCGTCTGTGGTGTTCAGTGCATCTGAAGAGGCTGATTACCCTATTCACTGTGGTAGAGACGGACAGGTCCTCATTCAGTTTAAAAGTTCCTGTTTATTTCAATTGAACTCTTGATTATCCTGCTTATTCTGACAGAGTCTATTGAAGCCGGCAGCCCAAATGAAGCAATCATTTATTTATGCACAGAACAAAGGCACTGCCTAGTGCTGTTTTTTGGCAGACTGTTCCCATCAGCATAGCTGCCACTGCTGCTTATCCAACCTCACAATGCCAAGTAAGGAGAGATTTGAGGAGAGATTGGAGAGACTTTCTGTGGCTCAAACACTGTTCTGTAGCCCACTATAGCCCACTGGTTTCCATGAAGATATGAACCATTTGTGTATGCTGCTTGAATTCCCCAACCTAATAACATCCTCCTTAATGTATTCGGACAATATTCTACAATTTAATACATCACAAACAGGCATGTTTCTAATATGTGTATTAAATCAAATAATATAAAATACAAATAACATTCACCAAGTACCATTTTCTCCATTTCAATTATCATATTTTCAAAATATACTAGCGCTGCAACTAATTATTATTACATGGTTTTCAAAATTATTTACAAATAAAAATCTGAAAAGTGTTGAGCGCATATGTATTTACCTCCTTTGCTGTGAAACCCCCTAACTAAGATCAGGTGCAACCAGTTGCCTACAGAAGTCACATAATTAGTTAGATAGAGTCCACCTGTGTTCAATTTAATCTCAATATAAATACACCTGTTCTGTGAAGGCCTCAGAGTTTGTCAGAGAACATTACTAAACAAACAGCATCATGGAGACCAAAGAGCTCACCAAACAGGTCAGGGATAAGGTTGTGGGGAAGTACAAAGCAGGATTAGGTTATTAAAAAAAAGCTTTGAAAATCTCACGGAGCACCATTAAATCCATCATTAGAAAATGGAAAGAATAAGAGAAGGCCATCTAATCAGAGAAGCAACCAAGAGGCCAATGGTAACTCTGGAGGAGCTGCAAAGATCCACAGCTCAGGTGGGAGAATCTGTCCAAAGGACAACTATTAGTCGTGCACTCCACAAATCTGGCCTTTATTGAAGAGTGGCGAAATCCCATTTGGAGTTTGCCACAAGCCATGTGGGAGACATAGCAAATGTGAAGGAAGGTACTCTGGTCAGATGAGACCAAAATTTAACTTTTTGGCCCTAGTGCAAAACGCTGTGTGGCAGAAACCCAACACTGCACATCATCTTGAGTACACCATCCTCACAGTACTGGGAAACTGGTCAGGACTGAGGAGATGGACTGGGCCAAATACAGGGCAATTCTTGAAGAAAACCTGAGCACACAACCAGAGCTACACTGAAATGGTTTAAGGCAAAGAATGTTAATGTGTTAAAATGGCCCAGTCAAAGCCCAGACTTCAATCCAATTGAGAATCTGTGGCGAGACTTGAAAATTGCTGTTCACAGATGGTCTTCATCCAATCTGACTGAGCCTGAGCTATTTTGCCTTGAAGAACAGGCAAAAATTGCAATCTTTTAGATGTGCAAAGCTGGTAGAGACATGCCACAAAAGACTTGCCACTGTAATTGCAGCGAAATGTGGTTCTACCATGTATTGACTCAGGGGTGGTGAATACTTGTGCATCTCACAGATTTCTGCTTTTTTGTCTTAATTATTGTTTGTGTCACAACAAAAAGTATTTTTGCACCTTCAAAGCTCTATGCCTGTTGTGTTAATCAAATGGTAAAAAGCCCAATAAAATCAATTTGAATTCCAGATTGTAGCACAGCAAAATATGTAAAAGTCCAAGGGGGACTTATGCAAGGCACTATAAATATAGGTTATCCATGTCTTATGGTCTTAATCTGAACCCATGACCCAGCCTCAGAACTCTGTGTGTGTGTGTGTGTGTGTGTGTTTGCGTGCGTATGGTGAGAGTGAGAGATGTTTAACCCACACTGCTAAGCCCAACCTCAAACTAACATACACACTATCATTGATCCCCTTCTCACGCAAAGCCACTCAACACAAGGCAGCTCTAACATTTTCAGCATACTGCAGGTCAGGACCAGCGTCAGCATTAAGAGCTCTAGTGCTACTAATTGTGTGCTTATCAAGGCCACATGCAACTCTTAACTCTCCCAAAATAGCTCCCATATATATGCATACAATCACATGGATTTTTAAACAGTTCACATCACTACCAAGAGGGAACGTTAAACTAAAACACTATAACTTGCAGACATTTTGTTTGAATTGCTGTTTCTGACAACTGTCTCCCTGTATAGTCTGCAAATATTTGTATTTTCTTGACCAGCAATTTTTTAAAACCAAACCATGCCCAGTCTATGACTGAAGCACCATTTCCCCCCCAGCAATTTCTCTAGTTTTTGGTAAAATGGAAGATTATGTTCACTATACGTTACCATGCAGAGAGTTGCTCCACTGCTTGTGGTGCACTTCTGCTTGTGTATATCTATTTCTTATCTAACTCCATCTATTACCCCCCACTGACCCAACCCCAGCATCCCACTCACTCAGTGACTCAGCCAATTAGTGTCAGAGTCATTGCTTTCCTCTCTCTCTCTGTTGCTTCCAGACTCTTTTGTCTGGATAAGCAGCATGTTTCAGTGTTCACTACGCATCATATTAACAGAGGGGATGCTCAATGATGTTGTCAGCATATACAACTGCAAAGCAGACATTTTGATTTGGTCACAGGGTTTGAGCCAAGTGTGTTATTGCAACAATGGCCCCATTTAAACATAAAATGTTCTCTCACTATTCCCCATAAAATCAAGGGCAGGATCAATGCTGTTAGCATGCTTCTCATTTTTACATTTTATAAGCTGTATCAACATTGTGAGTTAGCCAAACTGCACAATAAAGCTTTTGGCTGTTATCTTGCATCACAAGCAGGTGTCCGTATGCTTTGCAAAATATGTTTTTCAGGAAGTTAAATGCCACTATGCATCATTTTTATATTTAGAAACTTAGCAAGGATTGTCTTGTTATTGTTCTCAAAGACTAACAGAGTGATGAGCCTGTCAGTCATTAAACCATCTAGCATTGCCTGACTGTGCATGTCATTTTCCAGCCCTGCAAGCTATACTGTACTAAGTATAACTGAGCCAGAATCCTTCAGTCTTGCAGTCGCCTTAATCAGGAGCTGAGCAGCAGCTTGTTCTGTCATCTGTGAAATTATAACACTAGCTAACGTTAGCATAGCATCAAAAGTGGAGACTGAGAGCTGTGAACAGGATCAATTTTGATATCTGATATCTTTGTCAGATGTGGTTTACCAGCAGTTTGTCTTTATTACTATAAGTGGAAAACTAGATACTGTAGCAGTCAGTACTAAATAAACTGCCACTTTACCAGGTATTTCATTTACCATTTAACGCATGTGTCTGTAGTTATGTGGAAACTCATATCATCATACAAATTCATTTGAAAACACATTTTTATCATTTCTAATCTAATTGTTTCTGTATGCATCAGAAGCTAGAAATAGTTTATTTTCCTCTGACTGTAACAGAGTGTATATGAGTTTAACAGCAGATGGGTATGCACAGACGGCTTGGATTGCGTTAGGAAGTGTGTGGGTGCTATCTGATTCAGCGTCATTGTCAGTGTCTTGGCTCCCCATCTACATCTCTATCATTTCATTTGACCCTCTCTCCTACGCCTCTCAGTTTCTTTTATTCTCACTTTCACACTCTCCCTGTGTAGCTCCTTGTATGAGCTTGTTTGCTATCCTTTTTGGATGGTTCACCCATTAAAGGAGTCCTGCCACAACGTGTATGTGGACATGTGTGTGTCTGTGCACATGCATGTGCTTTGCATTGCTTTCGTCAATGAGACACGGTCCTGTGAGAGTCTCCACATCACCTGTTGCCATGGTAGTTAAATAGGAAGAGAAGGAAAGGGAGGAATGGAGGGAGACAGACATGCAGGGGAGGGGGTGGATGATGATTGCATGTTGTGGAATAAACCGAGAAAAGGAGAAGGAGGGAAAGGACTGTTGATAAAAGGGAGGAAATAGTAGAGGCCAACTAGATTCATACTTTGTTTGGTTAAAAAATACACATTGTACTCAAATGTTATTTGTCTTGGAAGATTCAAATAATCATACAGAATCTGTGATATTGGAAACCACAGCTGTGTAATCACAGAGAATCATGGTGTAGTTGAAGAATATAGGTTCTCTACCCACACCAATGAAAAGACTACTGAGGTATGCAGTATGTACTACATAACTGCATACTGCTTTTCATAGTAGTATGCTGTATGAAACTGTTCAATTGATTTAATTTGCAGTATTCTAGGCCAGGCTTATCTTGTGTCTGGGTTTGGAAAGCAGAAGTAAACAATAGCACGGCTAAAGGCAAACCACTGTTACTGTGTATCATCTCCTCATGGTTTAAAAAAGAGAAGTTATAAATGTGGGTTTTCATGATTCACAAATGTCAAAAACTGATTTTCTAAATGTTCGTTAATAACGTGATGTTGACGTAATCAAAAAGGTGATCTCAGCTGCGAGGGCAGTGCAGCACCTGAACAGTCTACAGCGCGCACACGCTAGAGTTGTGACCCTTCCAGCACTTTGCATTGTCAGACACAATAGGCGAAGTAGACTGGTCAGATGCATACTAGAGATTTTTTTCCGAATTAGTACGACATCCAGGTATTTTTGGCATACTGCGGATTTTGCTTTTGTTTGCATACTGCAGATTACATGCTACATGTTTGCTAAATCAGTACGTACTGCTAGTATAGTGGTTTCAAATGCAGCCAGACTCCCTTGTTGACAATAAAAGTGTGATAGAGAAACAACCACAATTTTTGCTTTGCTCATTGTTGTCTGGCAACCACAGGTATGATTTAACTGGAGAAAGATATCATTTTAAGTCATTTCAAACTGTATTGTAGATGAGTGACAGTTCTCTCTTTAATTCAGACATTAACATGAACCTTTCCTACACTTGATTGGATGAACATACTGCTCTTTAGACTATCTTTGTCTTTGGTTTGGAAAAGCATGGCATTTGTTCTGATAATGTCACATTTATCCTAAACCATCCACCAAATCAGTGGATATATTCAAGGCGAGAAATGGACCATTCAGACAGCAGTTTAGAGAGGCAGTGGTTTATCATATAAACTGACTGGTTGTACATATCTGACCAGACTGAAACATTTCTCAATGGATCTTTCCAGAATTAAATCTGGATGGGAAAACAGAATTAGTTAGATGCAGTCTGGGACTGAGGCTAGAAATACATCAAATCATCACTGTGTATGTTCAAGAAAGTAGAATAAATCAAAATAGCACCACACAAAAATGCTACAAAATAAGGTTCATGTTTATGGGATTGATACGCAGACAGTTGACAACAGGATAAAAGTGAGTCAAAGGCAAAAGAGATGCGTAATAGCAAAACTTAAGTCTGACAGCATTGAAAGTTTAGTGAGGAAAAATTGAGATAACAGGTAAAATGTGTTGGCAGGTTGTACTGTGATTTCTTAGCAGATAAATAGTAAATAGACAATTGTGGAATATGATAAAATAATAGAAAAATTGGGTAACTGAAAAGGAATTAAGGGATAAGGAGAAAAGGTGCACCATGTTAAAGAAGAAATAATGAAGAGAACAAAGGAGGGACAGAGTATGTTGACGCTATTGCCTAAGAGTTTTTTGTCAAACATGAGATGACAGGATGAAAGAGGAGGGAAGTCAATGAATGCTGATGTCGCAAGAAAAAAAAAGGAGAGGTAGAGGAGGAGGACAAGTGCATGTCAGTGTAATTGCCAGGAGTAAATGGGAGGCGAGGAAAAGAAGAGATGAATACAGGAGAAAGAAGATAGGAGGAGAGGAGGAGGGGAGGTGAACGTGAGGGGGAATGCCATTAACGGCTTTGTCCGGTCCTCCCGACTGAAGGATGGATGGACACGGATAAATGAACAAATGAATGAAAGACGGAGAGAGAGTGTGAGAGAAGGGTGCCCCTTTCTTAACTGTCTTTTCAGAGATTAGGGAGGAGAGCATCGCGGTCCGCTCAGTTCATCTATTCATGGCCAACGCCTGTCTCTCTCACGAGGGTGTAAGAGGAGAGAGGAGGCAGGCACATAGCCAGTGTGTGTATGTGTTGTTAATTTGTCTGTGAACACATTTATCATGTGTGAGTTATGGAGCAAGAAACCAGAAAATGTAGCTGGAGATGAAATCTAGCTAGTAAAAATGAGAGGCAGCAGCAAGAAAAACCGGTATATTTAGAAGATAAAATAGAAAATAGGGGGTGAGTGGTGAATAAGAGGGAGATGCAGGGATCATATAGTTGCTACTTGATCGTGAACTGAAACGATGCACTCCGCTTACACTGTAGAGACAGAGAATTTAATTGACTCTAATGTATATTGATGCAGTGAAGTAGGATGCAGTTAATAGTTAGAGTGGATGGAACAAAAATAGAGGGAACGAGTGGCAGGAGAGAGGCTGATGCCAAGGGGAATATTTTAGTTTCTGCAAAAAGACAGCAAGACAGAGAGAAATTGAGGATTTAGTTCTAAGTAGAGAAGGAATGTTGCAGGGATGTTATAGCGAGCTAATGGAGGTAGGGGCTGATGTGGTCTGACAGCATTTGTGCTGCAGGGCCTGACATACCACTAAGAGAGTAAGAGAGTGAGAGAGTGAGTTACAGTGTGAGATAGAGATGGCACGAGAGGACGAAAAATAGATGGAGAGCGTGTGAGGGTGTTATGTCCAGATGGGCTTTGGCAAGGTTTAGTAGCAGATTTTTTCTCATCTAAGTATCTCTTCATGTGTCAGGGAGAGGTACGAAAAATGGTACATTCACTTTGCCAGTGCATTAAGACAGCAACGTTTTAGTCCTTTTTAATGTGCAGATTTAAGGGATTGAGGTTGCTGATTTTTTTTCTTGATAGGCAAAGATAGTGTACATTAATGTTCCAGAAAAATCTCATCAGCAAAACATGCAGGCTGAAAAAATGTCCAGAATTTATGTTTTCAGTGGGTTTTAGAGCTGTTCAGGCAGTCTGATTGTTATTGGAATAGACATCACAATCAACACAGTAACAACATAAAGTCAATGAAAAATAACGACAACATCACCACTTGTAGAATTTTTATTCCATGATATTTTTTGTTGAACGTCAGAACACTGAAAACTTGGGCAACAAAAAAAAAAGAGATTCTTTTGAATAAGGCATTGCTGCCAGAACAGGAGCTGTTTCTTTGGAGGCTTAGACCCAACAGCCTGTCACCTTGATCTGACCACAACACAAAGCTGCTGACAGTTTCAGGAAGTGTGTATATGTGTGTCTCAGGTTCTCACACTACTAAACACTTCTTCCAACCCATTTGACTCCCTAATCCAACGGGAAACCACCACTCTTTTCTCCATTCCACTCTAGTTTTTCTCCTTTTTTTCCTCTATTCCTCCTTCCCTCCCTCTCTTCCTCCCCCTCCTCCTACACTTGACAATGTGTATGAGTTTCTGCAGAGCTGGCTAACTGGATTTTCTATAACCGCTCTAAGCACATCACCTCACTACACACAAACACACACACACTCACAAAAAAAATTCCCACTGGCTAAACTGACTACTCAAGCACATTATACATGTCCAAAAACTCACATAAGTTGTCTCATTTTGGATCTGAATCCAGATCAGTACAACCTCACCTTCGTCACAGAGAAAGTGGGAGAAATTGCTGTAATGGTTGCTTAGAGTTTAATATAACATGCTTAACAATACTTCAAGCATTTCTCAGATCACTTAAAATGATTTAAGTTTAAATTTATGTTATATTACATACTGTATGTTTAATGGTGCATAATAAACCCCAGTGGTTGTTTAGTGACTTTTTAGTGAACTGTGATGTTTACGCACTTTACAACTTTTTTTTAACCAGTAAATGACTCTGCTCTCCTCTTGCTACCTGCCTCACAGCAGTTACTGGTATCTTTCTCTTGTTTACAAAATGCAGAATTGCTTGCATTACGTGACTGCTAATTGCATGCCTTTTTCTTTCTTTCTGTCTTTCTTTGTTGATTTTTTTACTTAGTTTTTCTCTCTTTCTCTCTCCCTCCCCCTGGGTTTTTCGTAGAGAGGGAGTAAAGAGAAAGAAACTTAATCCCTCTATTGAACAAGAGGTGGACCGGTCAGGAGCTTTTTCTCTCATTTTCCTCTGTGTCAAAAAACCCACCCTGCTTCTCCGTTCCTCTTTTCATTCCGAACGCTCACAATTGCCCGTCCATATCACCCACTCACACAAACATGCATAGTCTATTAGTGGTATTTATTAGTGGTTTAGTGGCAACCTAATATTTTTCTACACAGCTACCAGCTGAATAGCTTGAGAGACGACAGGGGTGTCCTGTCAAACTCTGGGTGCCGAGCATTGTTGCGCAAAAATGTCCAAATATTTTTTTTCGAAAGTGAGTGGAATTGTTTTCCTGAAATACAAAAATAAATAGGTTTTAAGAGTCTAAAGTTTTATTCTAAAGGTTTGACTTGATATAATAGGAAAGCACCCCCCATTGTGCTATTTGGATGCCAAAATTCATTATACATAAGCTTCCCCTGCACAGCAGTTGAATCAACAGCACTCATACTGCAGTAAGGGCACTTATGAGGGATGATTTTGCGAACGTTGAAATGTTTCTCTGAAATGGTTTTCACAAAATGTAGTCGCCAAATAGCTGAGGTCAAGCCACCATTCATAGCATTTTAAATCAGTGTGGAGGAAACGTCAAGTTGGTAAACAACAGTACATGATGGATGGCGTTTTGTTAGCATGTGGTTTGCATGATGACCTTTGATCATTGTAGATTTTATTTTCTGCATGATGTACGTTTAGTACAATTTCTTTCATTGTACTTTTTAGTTTTGACATTTTTGTGGTGTCATTTTGACCTGAGTTGTAGTTTAACAGGGTTAGTGTCGTCCACCACAGTGTCTTGTACTTCAAGGCAGCAACACAGACGATAGCAGAAAGGCATTCTTACTTTCAGACCAATCTCATCAGAGTTTTTAGTCGGGGGCTGTGAACTGTTGTTGCCACGACATTGTTGAATAAATTACATACTGTAGAAATGCCGGATCTTGTTATTTTAACACATTTAAGCTTTTAGCTTGAAAACATTGCATGTCTTCAAACTTTATATGAGTCTGCTGCTGTTGTGATCTGCCAAAAAAGTCAGGCAACTAATTACATTAGTATATTTACTCTCATAATGTTCAAAAATAGAAAATAAATAGCTTTAATGATAGAAGGATGCAGAACTGATACATAACCATTAAGGACGCATTGTTACCATACCATTGTAAAGGACCAGAGTATTTTTCCCAAACAGCTGTAGACTGCAGCTTTGATCTATCAATCATAAATTGTGTTGATGGGAGATGGAACGTCATCCTTGTGTGCTGAAACGCTTGTACAGAAATTATGTTTTGCGTGTGTTGAGTTACGTATATCCCAGCTAATTAATGTTCTCAGTCATGGCAGTGCCTTGTGAATTTGCATGATTTATGCAAACCAATTTTAAATGAACTTTGGCTGTTTCATTGATCAGTGATATTCCATAAAAACAAACAACATGATATAGTGTAGCTTCAGCATAGGTGCACTGAATGGTTTCTTGCTTGTTGAGATAAAATTGCAGAGATTCCAAGACACAGATCTAGTGTGTGAAGCAAATTCTGTCCTGCGTTATTAAGTGGATTTAGTCCACTACACTTTGAAAGAGAAAGAAAGGAAGGAAAGAGAGAAACAAGCAGGAAGGAAGAGATCGATTGCAGGAAGCTGATGCACTACATTTCATCTTGCCCTTGTATCCTCCTCTCCCTTATCTCTATCTCCTTCTTCCACATCTTTCTATCTTGTGGTAGTAGTCTGCCTACACCCT
Source organism: Thunnus thynnus (assembly GCF_963924715.1). Classification (NCBI taxonomy): domain Eukaryota; kingdom Metazoa; phylum Chordata; class Actinopteri; order Scombriformes; family Scombridae; genus Thunnus; species Thunnus thynnus. The sequence goes on along the minus strand of NC_089517.1, from coordinate 24,819,306 downwards.
CAGGCCAGGTTTCCAGGCTTTTCCGCTTTCCTTTCCCTGCTTTTCCATCACCAACTGACTACAAAATGCCAGACAATTCACTCTAGTCGTCCTCTATGGAAAGCTGATTGCCTCCCCCCTCCTCTCTCGCTGGGCGGCACAGTTAGGCCACTTAATATCAATATTCTCTTTGTGGCGGGAGGTGGGGGGCAATTGCCCTGACTGTCAGAATAATTGCACACAGATATCTGCACACAAGCATTACACACTCACACACCAGAATACACAGTAAGTGGGACATACTTAAATTCTGTTACCAGGAGAATGACAACATACACGCATAACCTTAAATACACTGGAGAAATGGGCAGAATGGGGACACGCAAAATGTGAGTCACACACACATTCACTGTTGGAGTTAGTATGAGGAGACATGAAGAAAGGCTCCATTCTGTTGGCTGGTGAAACACACTGATGCAGAAAGCTACTGCTACTCAGTTAAGTGTGGCCTCAAGCTCTGACCAGAAGTGTATGTGAGAGGTGGACAGACAGAAAGGAGCAGATAGACAGTGCTCCAGAGGGACCAAATATCACTTTTTCATACTGACAATACAAGACTTTTAGATTCTTATTGATCCAAATACTTTCCATTAGACACATGACAACAGATTTCATAGATAATGTTAGGGCTGAATGATTTTGAAAAAACATCTAATTGCGATTATTTTGACTAATATTGCAATTGTGATATTAGAGGGAATTTTTACATCATTACTCTCATTTTCATTGAAAAACATTAAAATTATATTGATGTGATTTTTGTGAGGATCTGTACCAAACAAAGATGTTTCCTTAAGTCTGTAGAATATGATGTTTAAGCCAGGATGACAATATTTAATTTAAAAATGGTATTTTAACACATATTTCGCCTTTAACAAATATTGCACCTCCTGTGGTTTGAAAATTGCAGTACGCCATATTGCGATTTTGATAAAATTTTGTTCAGCCCTAGATAAATGTTGTGGCCTAGACATAAATAAGACAATGTCAAGCACAACTGACATCAGTACCTCTGATGTAATGTGAACCAAGAGTTTTTATTAACATATACATACAGTATGTAACACAGTAAAAAAGAAAAAAAAAGTAAACCAATAAATAAATCTGGGCTAGCAGAGACTGTAAAGTTTCCACCATTGTTGGCTGCACTTCCTCAATAAGAGCTGGAGTTGAGGAGGCTTCTTCAGAAAGAATGTAATGGTGGTTTGGTTTGTAACTTATATTCACTTTGTGGGACAAAGATTCAGTCTACACATAATGTATTTAATTGCTTGTATACTCAGCGATCAGGTTTAGCCCACTACCAAAGTTCATATGGTTCTTTACTTTCTCTGTCCCTACTACACAAGGAAGCTTACATGTACACTCACAAGAAGAAAAAAGCACTGGTTGTAAAATCTGTGAATTATTCAATGAAGCTGAGTGGTGTGTGTGCGTTCATGCTTACACATGTTTCTGTGCAATACTCCAAACTGTGTCACAGATCACGCACCACTGCACCCATTTACTGGTGGAACATCTCTCCAATGTGCAGATCTAGAACGCAACGATTGAGAACGATCAAAACATGCTCAATAGGCCTGACTCCACTCACAGACACACACACACACACACACACACACACACACACACACATTCACTGATGTGTGGGTATTTGCACGAATGCACTTATACACTCTGTAAGCAGACATAGCTTTTGTTGTAAGCAATCATTGAAAGTGCACTGTTTTTATCACATGTACAAATTTTACTCACACACACACACACACACACACACACACACACACGCATACACACACTGCAGTATTGTGTGCGGTCAAGTGTTTTGTTTCATTACTCGTCACCATTCATTGCTTTCATGGTTCTGCTCTGATTTCTCTATTATGTGGTATGTAAAAGCTGACTGGAAACCTCAGCTTTAGTGCAGCCAGATGATATAAACTCTTTAATGACTGAACAGATGCAGGTCACTTTGCATCAATTAGTGAAGCAGGGGAAGACGTTCTGTTTGTTGCAGTACAATAAATGTATTTTTAACAGCACACAGTGCACATAATGTTGCTGGCAGGCAACATATATATGTATATGTATGTATAAATGTATTGAATATTTTTGGGGTGTGTGTTACACCCAAGCAGAAATTGACATAAACATTTGTTTAAGACGATCTGAGCAGTTCACTTGTAGTACTTTAATTTGCTCAAGTAAGATTTTTTTAATTTAGAGTCTTTTTTTAAATTAGTTCAGAGCACTTTACCAGACAGGGTTATTAAGCCTGTGTCTTTGGTACTTCATTAAAATGCAGTAGTCGAGAGAGAAACACAAGCTACTCACACGCTTTTCAATCTGTGTGCACATTCACACGTCTCAGTACATATTATTTAATGTGCTGCAGTGCATTTTAAGTATTTAAGTCCTGATTTTATTTCTATGGAAAGAGCAGGTTTTTTGGGACAAATTGATGAATTATTCATTTGTCAGCATGAGCAGAAGTAGCCACTAGCTGAAAAGAGAAACTCTTGCCTCATCAACAAGAAAAAAAGAGATGTTGCAGTACCGGCCACACTGCTTGAGTGACCTCTGACAATCGATCATTGCTGCAGCGTTTTTGTGCTGCAACTCACAAAGGGTTTGTCAGCAGTAGTTGTTAAAAGAAGGGTTACAGTAAGAGAGCTACTTGTCCTTTTCATCCCTCCAGATTTTTTCAGTCATACTGGGCATTTGAACCAGCAGCTTGAATGTCACAGGCCTGACTCTCTAACCTTTAAACCACCACTACAGGGAACAGAATATATAATCTTCAGTGTGCGGATAGCCCTGCTGTTTGTTTGTTCACTGTATTGACACATGGCTGTGGCTCAGCCTTCAGAGGTCTGTCTTTGCTATACCCTACTTCAAAGGGATGTTTGGTAATATGATTGCTGCTGTACATATTTCATAAGCTTCTAAATATTGATGGAATACTGAGTAGTGTAAGTTGCAGCAGAAGAGATAGAGCACACCTATCTTCTCCCTCCATCCTCTTTGATGGCTATTTCAGGTTAAATATGAGCCTTCTCATATGTGCCACTGATAGCAGTTAATTTTATTTATGTGTGTGTGTGTGAGATGCACTCTTTCCTACGCACATGACAGATTTAATAACAATCTTGTCAAGGTGGCTCTGACTGATATTAAAAAATAACATTAGAAAGATGAAATGTGTAGGTGTTTGCAGGAGAGCTTTGAGACCATTATATGATACACTATATTGCACTAGCTGACTAAACTCTTAACACTCTATCCTCTTCTCTTGCTGCATTTTATGCTTTCAGTTTCTTGTCATAGACTTTATGGCAGGTACAAACATAAATTAAAAATTCCCTTCTATCTTCCTCTGTCTCCTTCACAGCCTTTTCATCCCATGGTAAACCTAGTGTGCAGTGCTGACCTGAGGATGTTCCTGTGTGCTCTGTATGCGCCAGTGTGCACCGTGTATGGCCAGGTGTCCATGCCATGTCGATCCCTCTGCCAGCGGGCCAAGGACGAGTGCCATAAACTGATGGAGATATTTGGAGTTGCCTGGCCAGATGACATGGAGTGTAGCAGGTGTGTATGTGTATTACATTGTAAATCAACTTAGCACATAAAACTGTAAACGATGTCACAAACTGGGTGTTGGAGCGTCTGAGATAATACAGCCGGTAAAATTTATTTTTTTTCTTTTTTGAATATATACTGCATATTTACTCAGGATTGAGCCTGTAATACTGTATGTGTTTTGCATATATTTGCACTGTTCCTTTGCTTGCTGCTTCTCTTTGAACTCATGCCAACCTCAACTACACTTCAAACCAACCTAACTCCAAACTTTAGCATCTTGCTACTGTTCTCATTTTCTTTGACTGTCTAGTTTTCTCTTCCTCATCTCCATACAGCCACTTCTTATCTTTTCTTCCTCCCCTAGCTCACTTTTTCAATCTCTCAATTCAACGTTGTTATATCCAACCATGTCTTACTAGTATTTTCTAGAGGATTTTTCCTCATAGGTTTCTCTGTTCACAGCAAAATAAAATGCAGAATCAACTACATGATCTGTCTTACTTGCTCTCTCTCCCAGGTTTCCAGATTGTGATGAGTCCTATCCTCGTCCAGAGGACCTGCTAACAGGCTCTGACCCCACTGACCAGTCATCCATGACTGTCCAGAGAGACTACGGCTTCTGGTGCCCTAGAGAACTCAAGATCGACCCGGACCTGGGTTACATTTTCATGGGAAGGAAGGATTGTTCTGCTCCTTGTCCTTCCATGTACTTCAGCCAGCAGCAGCTGACCTTCATCCGCTACTTCATCGGAGTTGTCTCCATTGTCTGTCTGTCTGCAACACTGTTCACCTTCCTGACGTTTCTCATTGATGTGACAAGGTTTGAATGGCTGAATATTATTGATATTTATTTAGTGTTATTTATCTGAACACATGTGTTAAAACATTTCCAAAATGTATTTAAAAAGAAATAGGAAAGAAACACTCAATTTAAATCAGTGTTCTTTCAATCTTTCTCAATAGGTTCCGATACCCTGAGAGACCAATCATCTTCTACGCTGTGTGTTATGTTATGGTGTCGCTGGTGTTCTTCCTGGGGTTCCTGTTGGAAGACAGGGTAGCGTGTAACACGGTCAGCCCTTCGCAGTTCAGAGCTTCAACCATAACACAGGGCTCACACAACAAGGTGAGAGCTTTAGGTCATTTTCTTCTAACATCACACTAACATCACAGATCTCATGGGAATGTTTCTAGTTTTTAAGAAGTCTTTTCAGTGTGTGATGTGCTTGACAGTTTATCCATTTTTAAATAATTTTTAATTGTTAATTTTTATTTTCTTTTGAGGTACTGGAAATAAAAATAATTAGCTACAGTAAGTATTTATAGGGCTAAAAAACCTTCTCTAAGAACCTGTTTTTAAAAATAAAGAAGATTTGGAGTGTATTCTCACATGATTGATAATCATTAATTTGACCAAGATGTTTAAGTAGCAATTTGAAACATTTTTAACATGAAACAACTCAAAGTGTTGATCTCTTTAACTCCAATATACATGTTTATTAGACAGTAACTGGTACGTACTATCTGCTGTTTCATACCCTTATATGAAAATCTAAAGAGTTAGATTGATCATAAATGCTATAGATCCTGATGTAAACAACGCCATTAGTGATTTTCTGACTTCTCCCGCATGATTGATTGATCAAAATCTATTGCTTCCTCTCTCTCTCAGGCATGTACCCTGTTCTTCATGGTCTTGTATTTCTTCACCATGGCTGGCAGCGTGTGGTGGGTCATACTGACAATCACTTGGTTCCTGGCAGCTGTGCCTAAATGGGGTAGCGAGGCCATTGAGAAGAAAGCCCTCCTCTTCCATGCCGTTGCCTGGGGTCTTCCGGGGGCCCTGACTGTCACCCTGTTGGCCCTGAACAAAATTGAAGGAGATGGGATCAGTGGAGTGTGTTTCATAGGGCTGTATGACATAGACGCCCTGAGGTGGTTTGTTCTGGCACCGCTCTGCCTCAACGTGGCGGTGAGTACAGTCAGAAGATAAATGAGCGTGTGGGCGGCTGAAAGAGTGGATGAGTGGGATGGCAGGAAGGATGGAGGGGTGAATAGATTAATGGGTGGGTGGATGTAATGATACAAGTGTGGTTTGTTGGCTGAAGCCATGGAGAGAGAGATGGATAAATGGAAGGGTGGATGGTTGACTTTTGGCCTGTCTGCCTGTCAGTCATCCAGCTCTTTAAAAAATAATTAGTCATTTAAACTTTGTGTATTCTGTCACTGAGTTTCAACTTCTCATTTGTCTCTCTATCCCTCTTCAGGTGGGTGTTTCTCTCCTGTTAGTGGGCATTGTGGCTCTGAACCGGGTGCGCATGGAGATCCCTCTGGAGAAGGAGAACCAGACCAAACTGGTCAAGTTCATGATCAGAATGGGTGTTTTCTCTGTGCTCTACCTTGTCCCCTTGATCACTGTGATTGGGTGCTACGTGTATGAGCACACCTACCGGACCATTTGGGAGACAACCTGGATGGAGGAGAACTGCAGGCGTTATCACATCCCCTGCCCATACAAGGTAGAGAGAAAGGCAAGAGCCAAAGTGTGTATTTGAGACCATTTAATGTGCAAGACTAAGTATTGGCTACTGGATAATGCAGAAGAATGTCATTTGTGAAGACATTTAAGTCCTTAAGTCTTCAAAAAAATCAATTGAACTGTACATTTAGATTATCTTATAAAGTCCCCGGGCATCATAAGATATATTTCCCTGATGAGTAGCTCATAAAACCATTCTTCTCTGCACACAAAAGAACCTGCAGTGTAGCCGCACATTCACTCATAATAACTACTTGTATAAATATTAGTAAGGTGGAGACAGTGAAACGCTGAGGTGCAGAGTGGAACATTTTTCAGAAAAAATAAGAGCAGCCTGAAAGTCAAGAAAGATTGTCAAATCAATCCTCAAAGTACATACAAACAACCAAATTAGCTAGAACAATACTGCACTCTTTGAAGTATAATTCTGGTTCATTACAACTTGGGTCTTATTTTAGTACTTTGGTTATCATTTCTATAACCAGCAGTTCAGCTCGATTATGTAAACCACTTTATTCTGAGGTAAAATCCAAACTGTTGGTAATAATCACGCGTTTCACAGGAAAATGTGTGCTCCCACAACTAAAACATAAACGATAGGTCAAATTTGAACCAGGGACAGCGACGGACAACTGCAATGGATGTTGATAACAGACTATTTGGCATTATGTTTGTTTTTTGTTTTTTTTAATAAGCTACAAAAAGAAGACTGTGATCATATAAAATGATCATTTAATCATCAGAGACTGTGTGTGTGTGTTTGGGTAAGTTAGAGAGAGAGAGCGGCCAGTTGCACGTGTGTGTGGCTGAGTGAGCAGGTATTTGTGGAGTGGAGGGAGCAGAGTGCAGTATGCATCATTAGCTCAGGTAATACAGCTCTCAAGACCAACTCCACACAAAACCACCATCTCTGTGTTACTCTTTCTTTGTCTTTCAGTCTGTACTGGTTCTCACACACTTCTTTCTTTAAGCCAGTCTTTCTCTTCCACCCCTCTACTCTCTCACTCTACGTCTTGACTGTGGGCTTGCTCAGTCATGCTCTGCTTCTCGTACTCTATAGGTCTTTGTAGCGGTTATGAAGAGTGGTGGAAGTGTGGTGTTTCATACAGCTGGGCGCTAAATTAATAGCCAAAAAAATGTGCACAACCCAGACACACACTCCCTATCGCAAGCACATACACGAGGCAATGAAAGTTTTTTGTCTCTCACATAAAATCATAAGAAGTGAAAACTTGGACTTCAAAAAACGTGTTTATGTTTCATGTTAAGTACGGCAGAGTGCTGTTACAGTGGTTTTATAAGAGTGTGTCAGCTAATTTGTGACTGACAGACTATATGAGAGAGGGTGGCAGCAGGTGCAAGTACTTATGTTACTCGTGAGTGTATGTGTGCATGTGTCTGTAGCTGTGTGTGTGTGAGTGTATGTATGAGCTCATGAAGAGACACCCCCTTAACGTCCTATTGTAGCTCTGGAATTTCAATATTGCTATGTGTTACTTGATCTTAACCCTGGGGGGGGGTCCATCCAAATGTTTGTGTGTGTAAAAGTTTTTGGATAATTGAAGATTGTATGGGCATTGTTCAAGTTCAAGTGACTTTATTTTTATGTGCATGCCTTGGTGGTAAATTACTGAAGGCCAAGGGCTTCTTCTTCTTTATCTCAAGATCTTAATCCAAGACATTTCGTCTGAGCCTGGGTGAGACAAACCAATTCTTCTGTCCTGTAGAAACTCCTAAGACCTCCCAAACTACAAGTCGCCTTAGGAGGCGTTGTAAAGGCTAAAATTTAAAAAAAAAAAAAAAGAAGAAGAAGAAATATTAGAGAAAAATGTCGCTCTAGGATTTTTTTTAGAATTTTTCCAGATACAGCAACACATTTTAAATACAGCAGAAGGTCAGTAACCACCACACCGTGTGGTGCTGAATATCTTCCCAGTTATCCATGTAATAACAAGAAAGAGGGGCTTACATTTGGACGCTTACTTTGTCTGTGATTGTGACACCACACTATTCTCCTGATTTTTAATTAAATAAACATTGAAAATGCACATTTAAAAACATCCCCCCATAATGGAAATTGAGTCATTATCTACTCACTTCCATGTCAGTGAGAACAGAAATTTTCCTCTCAGACAGTGCTGTGCTCCCACATACACCCTCCAGCACCCTGGCAGTGTAAGAGAGCACCATCTGTGATGAAAGTTTTGGGTATACTGAGATAAATGTACTTGGTGGTTCACAGTGTGATGGTTTGTCCACAAAAGACTAAGATGTTTTTATTTTATGAGATGGTTTTACATGGTCTGAGTTGATTTTTTTTTTTTTTAATCACAAATGGTGAGTGTATAAAGTGAAAGTGTATTTTTGAGGCAACTGTATTTACTGTACACACTGGTTCCTCTCCTGCCCTCTGGTGGGAGATACTGTATCCTGCATCAAAGTTTAAGACCAACTGAGGAAAGAGCAGACACTGTGCGGTTCAGCTGCTAAAGCAGCTGGGTTTTTCTAGGATTACCTCGCCATCATTCACAATGACTGACTGGACTAAAAACATTTGTCAGTGCTGGATATTTGAGGTCCCCTTAATGTGTAAGTAGTTTCAGAGGCATCCCAAGCTTTTATTATTTCTTTACTGTGTTACTGTTGAGGAAATGCTTTGCCTGGATGTGAGTTATTTTATGCTAGTCTACACAAAAAGGTATCCAGCCATGCATAAAATTGTCTGTTTGTCGTGTGCTCTGTTCTCTTCAGTCATATTAACTTACAGTGATGTGTAATTGTAATTTCAATATGTAATATTTCTGTTGTCTTTAGGTGGAGCAGACCAGTCAGCCGGCCATGGTTATATTCCTTATTAAGTACCTGATGATGTTGGTGGTGGGGATTCCCTCTGTTTTCTGGGTGGGCAGCAAGAAGACCTGTTTTGAGTGGGCCAACTTCCTGCATGGGCGCAGGCGAAAAGAGTAAGAAGAGAGATTATATGCGTTTTATTTGTTTTGAGTCCTGTTGGCCCTCCCTTTTATGATTTTGTGTTCTCAATGTAAATGTTACTGAGTCTCCTTTCCCTCACTATCTTCTCTCTGCAGCAGTGGGGTGAATGAGTCTCGCCAGGTGCTGCAGGAGCAGCCAGACTTTGCCCAGTCTCTGCTGCGTGAACCCAACACCCCTGTCATTAGAAAGTCCAGAGGAACATCCACACAGGTAGGACCGCAAACAGTGATCTAGCAGTAATACTATGAATCATGGTAATATTCATTGTAGGAGCAGCAGATAAGCAAGAGTAGTATCAGTAGTTGTGGTTGTACTAGTGGTAGTAGCACCAAAAATAGTGGAAGATAAAAGCACCTGTCAGAACCTGGCTGGTATTGCTGAATATAAGACCCGCTTTCATGCTTTATTTGATCCATTACTCGCCAGGCTAAACTGGCTGCACTCTTCTCCTCTTCCCACTGGGCATTGCACATCTGCTTGCAACACATGACATGTATGGACACTATCTGACCTCTCATCCTTCTGCAGGGCACTTCGACGCACGCCTCATCCACCCACTTAGCTGTCTTAGATGACCTTGATGAACCGGTCAGAACCCACCACGGCCACCCTGCCTCCACCAGGAGTAAAGCCAGCAGTGTCCACAGCAAGACCAGCTACCACGGCAGCCTGCGGCACACTCGAGATGACAGGTAGAGCAGGAAATTCATGACTTCCTGTTTGTCTGTCTGTCAGAAGGTGTGAATCAGAGGAAGTAGTGTCTTTCTCCTCTTCACTTTCCTCTCTTTCTCATGTTGTCATCTCAGGAGCGATGCTGTGGTTTACCGGGGTACTGAGGAGCGCAGTTTCCATGGCAGCATGCCACGTCTGGACCACCCGCTTTCCACTCACAGCAGCCTCCATCAGATAGATGGCCCCTCAAGGCACGGCAGCCAGAGAGACGTATCCGAGGCCCCGCCTACCCTCATCACCCATGGAACCACGGCAAGTGACAGCCAAGTCGCTGAGAATGACGGCACCAGCGCCTGAGAAGAGTTTCACAGGAAATTATTGTCAGGATGCTTCTGGTGCCTTTTTAAAGGAAGGTTTGCAGGTGGCAGATACACACCCGTCTGTTTAGTGTGTAAGTGTTTTCCTCTAAGAACCAGTACCAGTGGTTGCTGTGGAGGTGAATTTTCCTTGCTGGTCATTTGTTAGCAGTGTGGCTACATGCTAGTTTCACTGCCAGCCAGACAGGCATGTTTACTTATTTGAATTTACGCAGCAGTTGATTCCTGCTTCTCAAGACACGATTCAGGGAAAAGTTGTGGTTGAGCCCAGGTAAACGAGAGCCAGCACTGGACAGCAAACACTGAGAAAACATGGAAAGGAGACTTTATGGACAAAAAGACTTACATGTGTGATGCGTTAGATCCCTGATTTGGAGATCGCACACCTGTTTGGACATGGTCTTGAGATGGTTTAACCACTCCTATGATGACATTATTTCCAAATCATGATCTTACACCATCATGCTGGACCTACATGAATATTTACGTGAACACTGCCGAGTATTGCTTTTAACAATCTTAAATGGTCTGTCCACTATCTTGGTAATGTCTCACATAAAACTTGACTCATCTCAGTCTCAGTCTAGACTCTAGACTGAGACTTTATTATTCCTAAACTGTGTTTGTCCTGGACTGCAGCTCTTAATGAATGACGTTTATCTTTGTGTGGCTTCAGAGACTGACAAATATACGGGCCTAGTGTGAAATTGTGGACCTCTCTGTTTTAGTGAAATATTTTTATACTGTGAAAACTGTCTGCTGCTGAAAGCTTCACTCTGTGTGTGTGTGTGTGTGCGTGTATGTGCGAGTGAGTGAGAAATAGAGACACAAGTGGTCATATACGTTTTAAACTCTTTAGTTCTAATGAACAGAGAAAGCATGATGGAGGGATGTAAAAGATGAAGCCTCGTGTATCCCAGGATTATAGAAGGGTTGTATTCAGAGCCAGAGGGATGGTGATATAATACCGACATCTTTGGGTGGAATGAACTGGAATAATGTGTGTGCACTAACTTACATGCACAGACATTTATTCCAGCTCAGACTAAAACAATTTTAGCACTGACCCTTCTGCACAGAGGCATTAGCGTGACAGATAGAAAAGGCAGCTTTGGAAACAAGATGACAGTGTACTCAACAAATACATGTTCAGTTAGTTGTCAGCCAACCAATTAATGTCATAAAATCCTAAACAAATAAGCAGAATAAGGGTCAAGTGAACTTTATTTATCAAAATCACAAATTTCAAACAGCTTTACAGTCTGTATAAAATACGACACCCTCTACCCCTGGAATAAGAGTACTGATATAAGTTGAACTGAAAATCCTGAATATTGTAACCCAGATTCTCTAAACCTGCATTCAAGCCTCATAAAGTGGAGTTCATTTCAAAAATGACAACAGATAACAGTGCTTTTATACTGAGGTCTGTCACATTCATGTGGACAAAAAGTTGTTTTTTGAGAGGAAGTGCTTTTTTCTAATGTAATTTTCATCAGTGTACCTGATATGTACTCAAACTGCTTCTGTACAGACTCTGATCACACATGAAACTCAAACCTACCCAAAGAGGTGCAGACAACTGGCAGTCAGTCGTTTTCACTTGTTACGCCTACTCTGACATTTATTATAGTTTGTTAAATAATTGTCGCAGTAAGTGTATGTTGTACATGTTTTTCTGTAGTTTGTGTTTTGTTCCCTCTCTCAAGACCCAATTAACCTACCTCACCTGTACGATCAGCCTTCTTCTTTTAAGTGAAATTGGTGGTGCTTATTTTGTGGAAAAATGGAACTACTGTAAAATTCAACCAGGCAAATATACTATGATGGAAATCATTGATCCATGTATCAAACACACACACACACACACACACACACACACTAGTTTGATGTCTTTAGCTACAGTAGCTGTGTGTCCTTCCCACAGTTGTCTTTGTGTTTTTTCAGTCTACCTCTTCAGTTCAGATGTAGCTGGCAAAGTCTTTGGCCTTTTGATTCAGACTCACTGCTGCCTCTCTCTCCTCCTGTCTGTCCGTCTGTTTAAATCCGTCTGTCTTTACACACCTGTTTTAAGTTTCTCACGACCAACTACCTTCATATCTGTTGTACATAGATTTTCTGTCCTATCTGATGACTAATCTGCCTTACATCTGCCTTCTGCCTCTCTCCTCCTGTAAATGTACCCACGCTTATCTTTTTTTGGACCTACTGTACAGCAACTGTCTGTATACTTCCAAGTCGTGACTGCTTACAAACATTAACCGTTGTGCTTTTACCTCCAAATTGGACATTACAACGAGAGATGCCGTGGTAAATACTACGCTATTGAAATCAACACACAAAAAGAGGAAATCTCTCAGTCTCAGCTGTGATATATCTCATTTCTGTCAGTTCACCTGTAATTAATATCAGTCCCTCGCTGCCGGATATGAGAAGAAGCTTTCCTTGCTTGATTTTATATATTTCATATTGTGATGCAGCTTCAGAGTGAACTGCAGTTGCTTGAAAATATGACACATTATCCATGATGGTTCAAAAACATAATATTGTGAATTCTGAAACTGAGTTGTATTTGCATTTTAATTTATTTGCAGTTTGGAACTGTGATGACTACTTTTACATGCCGTCTAATAAACTTTTTTTATGGACTAAAGTGGTTTTGTTCCAAATGTGGTTTTCTGTTAATAGTAATCTTACTCTGACACCTGGTAATGGTGTAGTGGTTAAAACATCTGATCATCCTTCCTTCTTTTTCCCCCCAAAAATAATCATGCTGAATGACAAATGTTACCTTGTTATCTTGTACATTAGGCAGAATAAAACATTCTTAGTAACTCAATAAGATTTTCCATTGCATATAACCAGTTCCAGTTGTGGCGCCATGTTCATATCTTCATATTTGACAAGCTCTAGTTTATGACATCTGTACGCATTTAAAACAAACACTTAAAGGATTTTTTGTTGCTGTTGTTCACTGTTAAGGCAGTTTTCTTTAGTAGTAAATGATCTTAATCTCTAAACTTTTGTAATCTAATCTTTTTATGCATCCCTTTGGCTTTAACATGCAAAAGTTTGGTTAGAGACCACATTTCTAATGCAGGTTCCCAAAATGGCAGGATGTTGTGTTTTCAGAACAAAGACATTATAGCTCTTAAACAACAGTAATTAAAACTATGAGACCACCTACATATAGATGATAGTGTCTAAACATTGCAAAAGATCCAATATCAAAATCAACAACATCTGTTTTTGACAACACTGGTACAGTCACAGTTACTCAGTTATGACCAGATTCCCGATCGTTCTCGTTTCCGGCGGACAATGGCGGCTACGTCTTGTTTGAGTGTAGAGACGCTCTGTTCCAGCTGCTCTGAGAAGTCTCTCAGCAGACGGCTCTGCTCATCCACAAACAATCTGAGCCCCAGCAGGTCAGACTCCTCCTGGAAAACACACAACAGTTTACTGACAGTGTAGAGAACACACACAAAATATCCCACGTTTCATAAGTGTCAGTGTAACTTCAACATGTAACCATACACAAGTATACTCTGGGGCTTAGTAACAGCAACTGTCTCTTAAATTTACTCTGTGCTTTTCCAGAATAGCTACCCAAAAAACATTTATCATTACAAAACCAGCAGGTTTGTCACTGCAGCCGTGATTATAAATTACATGACCTAAAAATGCCTTTCCTGTCTGTTTATGTTCCTTCTACAGGTTTTGTGGTAACAAATAGCTGAAAATAAATACATCTGTAAGCAGTCTGATTCTATCAAACAGCTAAAATAACCTCTGTGTACTCTTGTTAAGTTACCATTTGTAAAATTCCCTGACATGAATCAAATTCCCTGACTGCCAGTCTGAAATTAAAAAAAAAGTCTCATTTTCATTCCAAACATACCATTCCCAAGAAAAATCTTTGATTTAAGCAACCAAAGTAGGTAAATTAGTGAAATCCTCACCAGTTACTGCGGCCACTTCACTGTAATCTTACTGAGACTTTTCACAAATGCCAGTTAAATTGTGTGTGTGCTTGATTGTGTATTGTTCTCCATAGATCCACTGTTGATTACCTATTGCCAAGGGTTTTTGAATCAACAAGGCCTTATTGTAGTAATGCTCACTAATACTAATGCTGCAGATAGGCATGAATACGTACACTGGGTCTGTGTCTGCGCAGGCGCTGCAGCTGACCCCTCACTGAGGTCATGCTGTGGTAGAAAACCTTGAGAGCACGAGCAAACTCTGCATCACAGCTGGGACGAACCGACCGACCACGCATACTGTCCCCACCTGAGATAAGACAGGAAAAAGATGTGTGAGAAAGAGAATAGATAAATCAGTTAGTTAAATAACATTTCTTCAAAATGTCATCTATGCAAATATTGTGCCATGTCATAAAAACCAGTCTGCAAAGTATTGTTACAAGGTAAAGTAAAGGCGTCATATAAACTGTTTGATTTATTTACAATTTGTTTTATTTGACAGCAAATTGATCCAAACCTTGATGTGTGTGTTGGTTACCGTTCCTGGCTGTGTTGAGTTGTTCCCTCAGACTCTGATTCTCCTTCTTCAGTGAAGCGTTCATGCTTTTCAGTTCCTCCAAGTCCTGCTGAAGAGCTCTCAATGAACAGCTGAGCTCTGCAGAGTCTACAGGCTACACACACACACACACACATTTATACTGTGTATATATATACTGTAGGTATGTTATGCATGACTTCTTGTAATCAAATTACAACTACAAAAATGGAAAAATAAATAGATAGAAAAAAAACATAATTATTGATGTCTACCATATGATTTTCCAATTCTATGACATCTTACAGTTTATTTTTTGTGCAGCTAATGCAAAACGTATTGGATTTTACATGCATCTGATTCTTTGTTTGTCATTTGGTGTTTTTCCAGGTGTAGAAACAGGTAAATTATTCCACATTTTCTCTTGCTGTACTGGAAAGTCAAAATGAAGGATCATTCAAGGCTCAAACTCACGACAGTGTCTGTTGGGCCTGCCTCATCGATGATGAAGATGCCTTCTGTGGTCATCCTCACTCCCTCCAGACATGATACCAAGTCAGTACAGCCCTCTGAGAAAGAAAACCAACACTGAGCAGCAGTTTTAATGATACATTTGACTGTTTATTCAAAGGGAAATTACAATCTTACAATTACAAAACACGTGACTCCATGGTCTTCAACATCTACATAGATTTCCTATCTACAGTACCGACCTACACACATCTACCCATGAATCCATCTATCTTCCTCTCTGTGTGATGCTTCCAGTCCAAAAGTAAAAAGGTAAAAGAGGCATTTCTTTTTATCACTTCTCAGTCATCAGTTCATCTCTTCATCGTCACCTTGGAGGCCCCAGAGCTCCAGAACTACAGCGCTGCTCTGCAGGTAGTCTAGCAGATGTTGGGAGGTGTGGAAGGAGGCAAAGTGAACTCTGTGATCCAACAGAGGATTGACGTTGTGCCACACAGCTGGAGTGTAGAGAGGCTGACTACAGTCAAATAACCTGAAACTGAGCAAGTGGAGGGAGAAAATAACGAGCTTAAATCCAGAGGATGATAATATTCCAAATCTGTCATGACTTTAGTCTCTACCCCTCACATCACTGCAAACTCCACATCTGGTCTACAGTACATATCTGTGCCATACACACGTCTTTGCTTTGTCCCAGACATTAAAGATATGTTACCCACAAGGCCACTCATGTAACTAACCACAGACTTACATGATGTCTTGTCTTCACTAAGTGTTAAAATCCATGATGACCCCCCTGGCTGTGCCCCATATTGACCTGTAGTTCCCGTGCTGTAATTCATTGAAGGAATTCTCTGTATTCTCCCTGTACGTCAAACCCTCTTCAGGCCTGATTTATCCCCTTCCATGCAACTTCACATGCAACTACAAACCTCACCCAATTTGGACCCCTCTATTGTGAGCCTCTCTGATCCAGCGGAGGCCACAACACTGTTCCAGGACCAGCTGGAAGTCCAGTCGTCGACCCAGTAACTCAGACGGGTCAATCAGGATGTCATCTTCACCCAGAGGGCTGGAAAGTGAGAAAGATAATTTCCTAATAATATATATATATATAACAAAAAAAAAAAAAAAAAAAAAAAAATATATATATATATATATATATATATATATATATGTGTGTGTGTGTGTGTGTGTGTGTGTATGTGTGTATGTGTGTGTGTGTCATACAGTCCGGTGGAGGTGCAGGGGACCAGCTGTGCTTGTAGAATGGCCTCTTCTGTGCCCTCTGACCCCAGCACCTGCCGACAGAGATTACCAGTAAAAGATCACTCTTTATTTAATCCCCATCTGACAAGCAGAAATGTACACAATTACTTATACTTTGACAGTGTGTGTGTGTGTGTGTACTTATGCAGTATGTCGATATGTATACCTCCAGTTGCTCCTCCAGAGGGATGCGGAAGGCCAAAGACTGGAGCCAGAGGTGAGCAGTGCCCAGGAGCAGAGGCTCCATCGGATCCCAGAAAGGGTCTTTATCTCTGGGTAACGCAGCTGTAGACAGCCCCTCTACTCTCTGACAGCAGAAACCAAAGATAGAACAAATATAAAAATTAGCTTTTACATGTAAACCTATCAATGGTAAAACTACTGTAGCTGTCCTGGCTGGTATTAATGACTATGTTGAGATTTTCTTCTAGATTTCTAGATCTTTTGATTACAGTATCTCTCAAATTATTTTAATAACATACTTTTTTTGTTTGTAGACAAATGAGATATTTTTTCAATAACTGTCTGACACTGTTTTTTTAATACTACCATTGGGGAATGCCACAGTTGGATATTTTCACATCATACACATAGTGGCTTTAGACAATGTCCTTCTATTAGATTACATTTTCTCTGCTCTGCTCAGCTTGATGCTGCTGGTAGACGTCTTCCATCAGGAATTTACGGTTCACAAACTTGGCCTTGGACCACATCCAGACCTGGGGAAGGAGTGTGTAAACATTTAAACAAAGAAACAAAAATTCAGAACTGAAGAAGCTATGTATGTGGCTTTTTACTCTAGCTGTGCAATTCAGACAGCAATAACGTCTCCACTTTGAGTGTGTAAGACAGGAAGTACAGAAAGAGACCTGTTTGCTTTCCATAGAAGTGACTCTGATAACAATCTCTTTCTCCAGATCGTGGCCTTTTGAATCTGACAGCGCCAGATTCTTGATCTCCAGCTTGAACTCCACCCCCTGCAGACAGGATAGACAATAAAGAGCAGGTGTTTATTAATTGTTATAACACATAACCATGTCCACATGAGACCATACAAACCAAAGGTATGTCTGTGTTGTTTGATGTACAAACATAACTGCCATCCAGTATGAACACATTAAACAGATTCAAGCGATTCTATGTGGGGGAATTATTTCAGTTTCTTAATTAAAGAAGTTTCACAAAAACATAAAAACAGAAACCTTCTTCAGCTCCTGGCTCATCTGGTTGACCTCAGCCACCATGGGCATCAGTTTGATGTAGTCATAGAAGACGGCCAGCAGACTGGGGTCTGTCTGACTAGACCCAGCACTGGACTCACCTAAAAGACAGAAAAAATGCGTAATATTCAACCAAACAGAAATAATCTTCTTTGACTTCCTGCTGCTGAACCTCCTGCTCACCCAGGTGGATGCCCTCGGCAGCAGCCAGTTCAGACTGGAAGTAGTCATAGTCGTAGCGGCTCCAGTCATCCCCGCCCCTCTCAGACGGAAAACCTATGAAAAGGTAGGTGCAGTTGGAGCCGAGAATGAGCCGATCCTAGAGGGAGACAAAAATGCTTTGTGTGTGTACTTCAACAGAATATCACAGTCATATCACAAAGTTTAAGTTTTTGTGTGTGTGTGTCTGTGAGTGATATGACCCACCAGGTGCTGCAGCTCAGTTGTCTGAGAGACAGAATTGCCATTAACAATGACCTTTGACCCTGCAAACGGGGTCAGTGTTACCCGGCGCTGTTCGTTCCTGAACACAGCATGACGCTCCTGGATCCTGACACACAAACACACAATAGAAAATTGTGTCTTAAGTAAGTTTCCAGACAAGCCAACACTCATCTACTGTACATGCACTGAGTATGCAAGCCGCTAGCCAATCACAAGGTGCAATCACTCACATCCACTTTAATAGAACATGTATATTGTATATATAGTCATCTAAACATGACTGTTTAGTGTCTCTAATCTAGCTGTGCACTGGGTTTGTGATGTTTTATTGTTGCTTGATGTGATCTTTATATAAACTTATTACCCTAAACCCTTGATAGAGATGGATCTTGGGGAGGAGTCACTGAGGCCGATGTCCCATTCATCTGGAAGAACACATATTGGTAATAATGGGTTGTAATGAACTGAAAAATACTAAAATGGTATTAAAGGGACTATTAGAATTTGATTAGCTGGTCTGGCAGTCTCCACTCCAATTCCTCCCTCTAAAACGGTAAAATGAAGTAGAGAGACATAAAGTTACAGACAGAAGAAGACAGACTAACCCTCCTGGATGAAAAGCTTGACCACCCCTGACAGCTGAGCGTCTTCATTGATGTTCAGGATGTAGGGATGCATCTGCATCATTCTCCTCTCCTGACAGCAAAGAGACATTATGGATGATCATAAGAGACAGCAAGAAGGGACAATTAAGAGCAATATAGAATCCACTAACCACCTTCAGTATGTGTGCATACATGTGTTTTTACACTACACTAAGCCAACAATGGGTGCACTTGAGTGTGTGCATCTCTGATTGTGTATTTAAATGTGTGTTTACCTGTGTGATGTTAGCATACTGTTGCTCCCAGTCCTTCAGCGCCTCCTGCAGGTGTTGTTCCCACAGAGTCTGAATGGCTCTGATCTGAAGTTCGTTGTGGGTCAACAGCTGACGAAGCTCCTCTGAACACACACACATACATACACGTTGACCTCTTACCCTCACATAATGAATTCTGTTCTGTTCTAGTCAGTGAGTCTTACTGGTTTCTTCATTAGCTCTGCGTCCCTCCTGGCCCAGCCGGCTCAGTCGTTGCAGCAGTCTGGCATTTTCAGCCTTTAGCTCTTTAACCAGACGCTCAGTGGGGCTCTCGTTCACCACAGCCCGGTTCTGGATGCGCTTTGCCCTGAAGATGTGGGGCAGGGAGGTAGGGGGTGAGGGTCGGGAGTGTAGTTGGAACAGGGAAAAATGAGGCCAAGAGGAGAAGCCAAGAAGAAAGAAAGAAAAACGAAAAACAAAAAAATTGCAGGAATGAAGGATTTACTATACTTTATTTACACTGCATTGATAATTTGTTGTACCTCTCAGCATAGCGCAGGGTGGACAGAGACTCCTCATAGCAGATATCAGCAGGGCTCAGTGTGGCAACCTTGAAAATGAATGAATTTTACTAAATAAATAACCTCATTGACCTGCTTATAGTGTATATTTACAGTGTGTTTATAACAGGAGCACTCATAAGGGGGGCACAGTGGTTTTGTATAAGGACAGTACTACAATATGTAAGTATTGGATAGAGTGTGAGTTACCATAACAGTGCGACTGTTGCCTCCCAGGGCAGACTGCAGCAACTTCGTGAGAACTGAGTCTCTGTAAGGAATATGGACGACTTTCTTCCCCACCGCCACATCAGCGAGGGTGCTGGAAGAGAGCAGAGGAAAAGGTGTGAAAAAAATCTGATAAACCAAGTGAAATGAAAGTTATATTAAACTAAACAGGGGACCAACCTGATTACATTTCCCAGCGTGGTGAGGCTCAGGTTGATGGCCGCGCCCTCTTTGAGTCTGTCAGCCTCTGACCCTGATGACCTCTGGCGTTCGCTGCCAGCCAGGTCCACCAGGTTAATGTTGGACTGTTTTGTGATGCTCTCTTTAGAAAAGATCTGACAAGAAGTCACCGTTATGTCAACAACAGATGCTGGTAGAATCTCTAATGAGATCTGAGAATATGCAGACACATTTACAGGTACATACACACCTGCACACAAAATCCATCAATTATTGATCAGACGTTTTAAGCATAGGGTGGAATAATGTGACAAACCTAAATCAAAATATAATCTCATAGTTCTGCACTACCTCTGTATTATCTAAATGGACTCAAAGTGAAGCACAGTAAAGGGGGTCTCTTATGGTACCTGTTTGAGTTGGAGGATGATGAGCATGTGTGAGCGGCTGCTGTTGGCGTTCATGTGAGTGGCAGCGGTGGTTCTGGTCCTGGTCCCCTGTTCCATCAACTGCTCCACCTACATTTGAAAATTCACACTTTTACATGATTCCAAATATATACACAAGTATACAAAAAAGTCTATCTATCCAGCTCCCCTTGACTGTCTCACAGAATTTGTGTCTCCATACACTTTCGCACCATATATGCACCACAGGTAGAGAGATTTCTCTACCTGTGGTGCGCTGTCACAGGGGACTGTACGGAGACCCTCCACATAGAAGCCTCTTTGCTGCTCCTCTCTGACTCTGAGACCCCCTGGAGTTCGTGAAGCCCGAGACAGCAGGTCAACAACCTGGACAGGTAAGAAGACAAAAAATACTTGTACTGTACAAAGAAGAAGAAGAAGGAGGGAAAGCTAGTCATCTATCAAAAACAGTGACTATTTAATCAATGTGATCTCCAGACAAGAACAAAAAAAGAAGCCCACAAGAAGGAATACTAAATCTGCTTAGTGTTGCTTATTTTACCTGCTCATTATAGATCTCCAGCATACTGAAAAAGACCTGTGTAGACATCAAATGCAAAGACATTTAGAACAATTGTCACAAACACTACCAGCTAGTAAATAATGATGAAAAACAGAAATAGCTTGTTAGAGAAAGTGGGGCCACACACACACACACACACACACACACACACACACACACACACACACACACACACACACACACACACTCTCACACACACACACACACACACACACACACACACACACACAGTCTACCTGGCATTGTCTGGTATCCTGGTTTTCTCTAATGGCCTGAAACAGTTGGTCACAGAGTTTAGGAACCAGGCCTTTGTTGGGCCCGTATCCCACCATTGAGTAACTCTTCCCAGACCCCGTCTGTCCGTAGGCCAACAGTGTTGCATTGTAACCCTGCAGGCATCATTTCAGGAGGTTCAACATTAGAACAAACTTTACAACTGTAAAACTGTTCATTTAACTAACCAGCACAGAAAAACGTTTGTTTCAGTGCAGAAACACTAAACTTTGTGATATAAATACAGTTGAATATGTGATGTTTGCTACCTGCAGTGCATTCTCCAGGATACCTACTCCCAGGTCCTGGAACACACTGTCCTGGGGAAGGTTAATATTTTGTGAGCTACAGATATATATTGTATGTACACAACTTGTAATTCAGTGTCAAACACTGATCACCTCATTATATATATATATTCTGTCTGGACAGTCCTACATATATACAGTCTGGATTTTATATCAACTCTCTGACTGCTGCTTTAACCAGTTTTGCCTGTTGTGTTGTGCTGGGATGACTGGGAGCTGACCTGGTCAGCGTATCGTCCTCCAGGCTCTTCAGGCAGATACAGTCCACTGCGGTCTCGTGTGAAGCCGCTGTGAGACCAGTAAGCATAGTCAAAGCAGAATGACCGGCGGCTCTGGGAGTCACGGGGGTCCTGAATGGTGATGGAGCTTGATACCATGGAGACGATACAGCGGCTGCCTGCATCCCTTTCTCTCTAATGGTAGAAGGAAATTTAAAAGGATGAGAGCAGAGGGAGAGATTAGAGGGGCGTGGGAAGATTTTGTCTGAATTTCAAGGATAATTGGAGGAAGGGAAAGTGAGGGGTTGATGTTTAATTCCTCTTTAGAAGCAAAAGGAAAGAAACCTGTCCGGTTTTCTGATAACAATTTAGTTATACAGGTTTTGCATTTTAACAGGAGGGCTCTCACTGTTTTGTGTTTGGTGTCTTATTTGTAGAAAAGTAATAAATGCTCTTAGAATCAGATCATCCTGTTTGTTTGTTTGCACTTTTGTCAATAAACTGGCAAAGATCCACACTGAGCTGGTCAACTGGTGGTAATATTTACTGTGGTCTATACACTATTACAGTAGCACTAATACTTCTACTACTACAGCTTTCCCCATGTGTATATACATCAATAAATAGCAATGTATCAATTCATTATACAAAATCATGCACAGAATCCAACATGCACACTGACCTTGTTGAACGGTCGGACTCTGACGGCCACTTTGACACAGTCCTTGCTATGCATGTCTGATGCTGCCCTCATGATGCAGCAGGCAGGTTATCAGCACAGTAGACTGGCACACTGAGTGATCAGCTCCCTCACAGAGAACAACACACAGCTGTGTCGCGTTACACGATGACATGGACACAATCAAGACGATGGTGTACATATTTACCTGGTAGGTAAAGCCTCAGTGGACACATTATGGAAAAACATTTAGTTTTTCTTGCTGAAAGATACATGCGATTGAGTCTGACCTAAAAAGTTGAGTCTGAACTAAAACAAAGCAAGTAATGTGTAGTGATGCTGCTACACACTGAGGAGTAGTAAAAATTAACTGGTAGCACCACAAGTGATGAGTTATTTAATCAAAAGTAATGATCATTGACATTAACATAGGAAGAATCAATATATAGTACTTTTAATCTGCTTTTTTCCTCCCCTGGTCGTCTGTTAGAGAAGTGGAGCAGTGGAGATAAAACCTGGTTTCACTTTCACCTCGTCTAACACTATGAATTATACAGAAGGATCAGTGTGGGGAAACAGGAGAGTTACAGTCAAGTGAAAACACCACTGTTACACGTTTACAGCTATGTTTCTGTGAACATTTCAGTGACATTACCTGAAATCAAACCTCACCTCAACAGCTAGATTTCTGACATTACCATAACCTGATGCAACATTTCTAAAAAGGTGCCTTCTGAAGCTGGATGCTGAAGAGACTGGACAGATGTCTGATATCTAAGGCACCGACGGGATAAGCTCTCAGATATTTATGAAGGATAATTAGAGGCTTGTAGCTCCTTTCAGAGGTTGACTGAACACCTCAGACAGAAAAAGGACTTTGTGTTTCAGTCAGTTCATTCAGCCCACACTTTAAAAAAACACACACTTAAAGGCAGAAGATTGAATTGAGACAATTACTCCACACCAGAAGTAGAGAAGTATTCAAGCTTTACCATATTTATCAAAGAGCAGTCATCAAAAATAAGACATTCTACATACATTCATCAGAAAATAGCCTGTGTCAGATGGTGGTTGCCATAAACTTAATTAAACAAGCCTATTAACATGTCCCAAAACAAGTTTAACAACTCCAAACTGCAGTGCAAGTCTTTTTTTTTTCTCCTTTTACAATATACAACATTCCCATGACATACAAAAACAGTCCAAATCTGTTGGCAATAGTGTACAAATCTGTGACTCTTTCACAGAAAATCCCCCAAATCAATTTAAATCTTAAGACTATGGCATAGGCAATCTGATTAGATGATCAAATGCATTTGAGACACTTAAAACTTCAAAATGAACATAATTCTTTAGGATTTATTTATTAACTTTATTTGGAACATAGCAAAAAACTATATACAAATGTATCAGTAGAAATGTTTCATCTCCACTGGGTTGGTTGCTTTTCTTCTTAAATAGAAAAAACAGCAGGCCTCAAAATCTTAAAATAACAACAACAAAAAAACTAAAATAAAAGAGAATGTAAATAAAGCCTCTTTATCAGAGGCAAGTTTAGTTCAGTCTGATTTTATTAATGGGAGCTCCTAAAAAAACCCATATCGATTGCTTTCCCTTGTGCCATTCTGAGCCCAGAGAATTAAGCTGATTATTACGAGCGTTGCAAAATGTCCAACACAAAACGGCCACAGATACAGTATCAAGTGATGTCAAGTTTATACGAGCAGGACATGTAAACTCCAAAAATATATAGTCCTCTTTCACACTGCTTCCACCAGTGTGTTTTAACCCCAAAAATATTTTCATGCCTACATTGATTTTTATTATTTTATTGACCTAGAGGAACGCCAGTATACAAAGACAACTGCAGCACTGTGAGGCTTTTGAGGAACGAGAACCATCGTTATTTTGGGCATACGCGTTTATTTGACAGCTCCTGGTCGAGTTGGTTCAGATCTTCATGTGGCTGTCTGAGGTTCACTGGTTTAAACCACCAACCGACCTCCTCAGAGTTTCTTCCTCCGGGTGACTGGCTTGGTGTAAACGGTATCCATTATGCGTTTTCGTCGAAGGTTAATGCTCGAGGTCGGGACCTCTGCTTCCTTAGTCCTCTTCTGTGCTCTAGGGAGCGGATCAGCTGGGCTAGGCAGAGGTGAGATCAGGTCCACTTCTGCTAACGGAGGCAACTCCAAAACCGCTTTGGATCTGAAGGTGGAAAAATTAAGTGTAGAAAGAAAATAATTTAATAAATAATGGGGGAAAAAAATGAAAAAATACCTGAGCATGGAGTGTTTTTAGCTAAACAAACAGAACAGACATGAGTGTACATTACCATTCAGACAAATAAAGGTTATACAAAATAATATATATTTTTGAAAATACTAAAGCCTTTATCCCATGTCATTCACAAACTATGAAGTCAAGTTTAAAACACCAGGATATTATTTGTTTAAAATGAACATTTGTTGGTATTGGCCTTAGTCTTAGAGGTATTTTTATTTGGAAAGAAGCATCTTACTTGGCTGTTCGTTTGCCGGTTCTTCTGGTTTTAGAAACACTTGCTGCTTTCTCCACTTCCACATTATCTTGTTCTGAAGCAGGTTCATCCTTGGAAAAAAAAAAGAGAGAAAGATGATGTCAGAAAAGCAAATTCTTTCAAAGACTTTTCTTTTTTTCCTCATTTATGTGTTTAAGAACAAAAGAAATCCACTGAGCAAAGTAATGAACAGCTGGAAAACAAAGTGTTTAAAATGTAAACAGATTTATAATTAGTCATGTTACTTTTCATTTTAGACGTTATCTGCTTTGTGTGGGCTGAACAGTGAACTCATTGGATTGTCCAGGTTAAAAAACACTGACCTCAGGTGCAACAGAAGCAGCTCTTCTTCTGTTGCGAGTAACAGGTGCTGAAAACTCTTCACTCGGGCCAGGAGACTCTGCTCTGTGAGCTGACACATAAACACAACACAGAGTTAAAACCATCATGGATAAAGGGATGGATGGATGGATGTATGGATAAGTGGATACTAAGCTCACCTCTTGTTCTTCTTCGTGAGGGGGAATAGATGAATGAATGCTCGCCCGGGCTAGTCTCGTCATCTTCAGGTTCTGTGACCAGGCTGTCATTCACAGGAGGCAGCGAGTGAACCTGCTCCACTGACGACTTCGTACTCCTCTTGCTGGATCTCACCATCTTTCTGATGACTACTCCTCCTGTATATGTGTAAGAGTTTACATTTTTACATCCACACACTTTTTAAAAAATTCTTTTATTTTTTAGATTCAGATTTAACTGAGCTTTTGTTACCTTTGGACAGGACCAGGATAGCAGTCTCCTGCTGTTACCAGTCTTTATGCTAGGCTAAGCTAAGCTAAGCAGCTGCTGTCTGTAGCTTCATACGTAAAGAACAGACGTGAGTGTTATCAATAGATTATTAAACTGGTGTTTTCTGTTAAACTCTACTTGCATGGGTTTTTAGGATCTGTACTGTAATATTGAAGGCCTAAAAATGTTTTAAAGAGTAATTTATCACCAGGTGTTTCCCTGCTGCTCTCTGGTTGAAAATTTCAAGTTGGTAGTATACGCATGATGAAAGTTGACTACATGTACCTGTATCATTCCTACATCATACAGGTAAATGTGCAGAATTTGAACATCTAAGACTTTGGAGCCTCCCAGTATCAGTTCCCTCCCCTACAGATCCAACTCAGGGGCTGAAAGCAAATAGATTACACCAATTTTGATCTGACGCCCGCACTAATGCACTAATGCTGCCTCTCTCCGCAGTTCTATTTTGGGTCTCGATGTGGCCTTTTACATACCCTCCTGCTTCTGTTCTTCATCCTGGAGCCTCTTGATGAGGGCGTCTGCAACAGGGGTTTCAGAGTCGACCTCTAACGGGGAATCGAGTAAGGGAAGGTCTTCCTCAGGGTGGTCCCAGAGTTTGCTTCTAGTTGGTCGCCGGGAGTTGGTGCGACCAGCAATGCTGTTAAGTTTGGGCTCAAGCACATCTTCATCTGCTTTCATGTTTTCAGTAATGGTCTCTCCTCTCTTCTTCCTTGCACTCTGAGGAAGTGATACAGGAACCAGTTTCACCTGGGAGTATTAAATGTCATGAATGATCAACGATGGATGGATTGTGTTTATCATGTAAAATGAAGTAATGTATAATGGCAATGCATGATAATCATGGGTGAAGCTGAAAATACACAAGGTAAAAGCTAATGCAATGTTATGTCTTTGATATTAACTTGATGGTTCAACATCAAACAAAAATAGCTTAACATCAGATTATGGCAGAGAAAATGATCTGACTTTCAGCTTAATTAACATCAACAACTTGCAAACAAAGTAATAACTTTCTTGAATCCTTACTTGTGGATAAACATTTAGGGTGATACGGTTGGAGTGACGAGTTGTCCTGCCGGGGCTGGAAACTTGTTGTTTCTTGTTCTCTTCCTCCTCCGACAGGGATGGCTCCGGTGACTTTATCTTAGTTTTTCTGGTGCTGCGTTTGACAGGTGAAACGAAGACCTCCTCCTGTTCCTTCTCCTCTTTCACCATCTCTAATTGTGTTTGCGTCACCTCACTGCTACTCAAATTTCTGCGGCTGGACCTCCTTGGAGTGCTTGCCTGAGTGGTCCTGCGTTTGGCTGGGGTGGGAGTCTTAGAGCTTGTTCGCCGAGAAACCTTCTTATCTGAGACCTCATCCACTTGTTCCTCCTCCTCCTCCTCTTTGATTTCAACCTCTGTGGCTGCAGGCACCTCTTCATTACCACCTCGAGTCCTTTGACTGGTCCTGCTTAAAGTAGCTCTCTGAGAGGCCCGTCGTCTGGCTGGCGAAGAGGCCATGGAGGTACTTGCAACTGTAGTATCATTATCCATGGCCTCCACCTGCTCAGCCTGGTCTTTAGGAGGTTCAGGCTGAGCTTTGCGGGTACTTCTTCGAGGTGGGCTGGCTTGGACTTTGGTTTCTTTGTTCTGTTTACCCCTTCTGGGTGTACGACTAGGCGAAGTAGGGATCAAGAGGGTTGTTTCTGCCTCCTCTACATTCCCATCCTCCTCTGGCACCTCTGCTTCCTCCGGGAGGGAAGAGATAAAGGTAACGGTCCTCCTCCCTCTCGTGGTTCTCCGTGTTGGAGTAGGAGCAGCTTTCTTCTTCCTTTGAGAGGAGGCGGTCTCTGGCACAGGTTGTTCCTCTGGCTGCTGCACGGGTTTCTCTTCTTCAACATCTTCATCTTTTCTCCTTCTTCCCCTTGTTCTCCTTTTTGTTTCTGTCTCTTTCTTAATTTCTTCCCTGTTATCCTCTTCAGTTTCTGTTGAGGATATGTGGTCCTGGTGCTCCTCCTCTTCCTCAACAGAGGTCGCCGTCTCTGCACTGTGGGCAACTTCTTCAATCTCAACAGGCCCGTTCTCTTCAGGCTCTTTCTGGTCCTCGGCAGGTGTTGGTTTGTTCTCCTCCTCCTCCTCCACCTCCTCTACAACAGCATCTTTCATTGGCATAGAATCTTCACTATCCTTGCCTTCCACAATTGGTGGGAGTTCTTCCACTGGAGCTGGATCAGAGACTGATAGAGTTGCAGATTCAGGAACTTCAGCCAACATTACTAACTCAGCATCCTTCTGCTCTTCAGCAACTTCCATCTTCTGGTTTGCCTCAGTGTATTCAGTCTGTAGGTCGGTTTGGAGTTCTGAGTCTGTTAGACCATCAAGCTCAATTCCATCCAGGGTGTCAGTTTCTTTCTTGTTGTCCTCTTCTGGTGCTTCTTCAGACCAGGGAGCTTCCTGGTCATCTGTGCCCAAAAGAATAACCTCTGGTTTGGCCGCAAGTTCATCAGTAGCCTCCACTACTGGAGAGTCCATGGGAAGGTTGGAGGATTGCAGATCATTCTCCATAGGTAGGGTGTCTGCCTCTTCATCCCTAACTTCATCCATATCCAGCATGAGAGAGAAGTCGCTGTGAGCTTCACACCTCGGGTCCTCTGCCACAACAGTTTCCTGAAGCTCAGGAAGACTGAGCTGAGCAGCATCAACCAGGTCGTGTTGTCCCTCCACAAGTTCCAGGGGTACCAGGAGAGTGGTGGAGGGTTTGAGCTGCATGTAGGACGACCCTTGCCCTTCATCCTCATCTGCCTCCATCTCTCCACCGTCTGCTCCAAGTCTCACCATTACCACCTCACCCTCCATTTCCTCTTCTACCATCTGGTATGGAGCAAACACAATAAGTTTTTTTTTTTTTTTTACTCCTTTCCACACACACAATCACACAAAATAGCTCAGTCAATTTTATGGGTAATAGAGTCTGAATATGATGAGTTAAGAATTGATTTCACTTCCAACTCAAGTTGTTCCTACAGAAACGTGGTGATGCTAAAGAATTTAGTAGCTCATTACTTGCTCAGGCATCTTACTCTCTACTATGCAGGCTACATTAATATTTAGGATTCTTAGTACATTGTACAAAGCAGAATATACCATACGTATTTACACATTTGTACTGCAGCACCATGATATCACTGGTTACCTTCATCTCTGCTTCGGGTGTTATCAGAGAAAACTCGGCAGCCTCCTGCTCTGACAGAGTTGGCAAGAAGTGGGTGTGTCCTTGTGGTACAAAGACTGAAGTGGGTTGGAGGGGTGGAAGTCTCCCATTACCCTGGACCTCCTCAATGATCTCCACCTCGCTACCCGAGTCCTCCTCTTCCTCCTCTTCTTCCACACCATCATCCTCCTCAGCTTGATCAGACTCTTCCTCCTCCTCCTCTTCCTCATCAACATCATCTTCCTCCTCAGACTCGGGGCTAGAAAGTTCTTCACTATCATTCACACTCACAACAGCTAGAAGATAAAAAGAGGCAGAAAGTGCAAATGTGTGAGGAAACGTTTACGAGTAAAACAGCAAATGTAACATTAAAAGCACCAGTGTTAATGTATGCATGTCTTCCTCACAGTGGGAGTCTGTGCCAGTTGGCTCCGAGGAGGTCACAGAGGCAGTAGATTTTTGGCTGGTGAACACTGGGGGAGCTTCGGCAGCAGCCTGCTCTTCCTCTTCATCCGCGCCTGGGGTCTCACTGGAAGAAAGCAGAGTGATAGCTATGTTTTCACTTACCACTAACAAAACAACCACCAGATAAGCAGCTGAAAAGGTGTAACAGGGTTACAGAACAACCAAGTTCTCATATTGTATAAAGGTATTGATTCTTTGACCTAGACAGTTTATCTTAATAAGGACCTGAATGATATTCTTCTGAGTGAAATCATTAAAAATCATTCCCATTCCTTCAGTGCATTCACGTTTACGTTTGTCAAGACCTTCAAACACTAGAAGGAATCAAAACAAGAGCGATAGCAGGTTCCTGTTGACTAAATGAAGGTTTAGCAAACAGAAAAGTTTGTATACCTGTTGAAGGATGTCTGGGTCTGTGATGAGTTGTGGATTCCTGAGCGGGTGAGAGGAGACGACAGATCATCGCCAAACAGATGTCGCTGCACAAAGTCTGTCAGATCTGATGGCAAACAACACAAAACAATCATGTCAATTCATTAATAGAGTTCCAGAAATACCTTTTGTATTCACTACACTGTGATACATTTGTTTTCTGAAGATCTACTTTACAGGTTTACATTGCCCTATAATGTTGTGTATATGTTGAGTCACTACAGTCTCATTTTATCTGAGATGCTAACATATTGAAACTGTTGATACTATGAAAGCATAATTTAAGGATGGACCTGTTGATTGCTCCAGCTCTTCTGCTGGATCATTTGTGGGTTCAGTGGATCCAGATGGTTTCAGGTGCTCAATCAACTCTGTGGATTCAGCGACATCTGACTGGACGTCCTGCACCTCCTCAGTATTATCAGGTTGAGCCTGAGATTCTGCCTCAGGGACAGAGTCTGTGTTCTCAGTGATCTCGTTAAAACCTAGTGGAATATGAGGATACGTCAAGCAATGTTTATGACGAGTGTGGCAAAAAACATGAACATTTTCAACAGTTTCTATTTTAGAAAATTTAAATATCAAAGCATAGCACGTGTCTTTATGTGTTTTAGTACTGCGCAGTATTCAGCTGCAATTATAAGTCATAGAAGAATCAACAGAGCAAATTCTGCAAATGAATTACCTTCTTGATGACTAAATATCTCTTCTTGGTCAAGAATTGCAGCATCTTCTTGTTTGCCACTTGACCCAACATCCTGTTCATCCTCCTTTTTAGACTGAACTTCCTCGTTTTTATCCTCCTGTTCCAGACCCACCTCCATCACATCCTCAAATGTTTCATCTTCCTTCAGCTCTTGCCCTTCCGTCTGTGCATCTTCTGATGTCAGGAGAGGGGTTTGCTCAGTGGTTTGCTCTGGTTCTTCTTCTTCAGTTGGGGATTTGAAGTTCACTATCACTACCTCGTCTTCCTTATCTGTCGCTGTATGCCCCTCTTCTCCTTCCTGGTCTTCTGAGAGAGGTGCATCAAAGTACTCTAGAGTGACGTCTGCTGACTGGAAAGATGTCTGGCTGGTGTCAAAGCTCAAGCTAATTCGTGCCTGTGTGGCATCTGATGGTCTATTCTCTTCAGCGACTTCATGGATGGAGGATGACTGGCTCTCAGAGCATCTCAGCTCTGGTGAGGGAATGCCACCTTCAGGAGGCAAGAACTTTACATGATGTTGTTCCCCTTCCTCATCTCCATCTTCTTCCTCCTCAGCAGGCTGTAAGGACCAGGTCTTGCGAGTAGCCTTAGACAGCGTGGAGCCTCTGGTCAGCAAGCTAATTTCACTGTCTGCTGCCATCTACGGAGGGAAATTGTTCCAGGTGAGTTTCAAAGACACATTTAATAATAAAAAGAAAATCTTTCCAAACAAAGAGGAAGAAAACTGACGAGAAAGAGGTAAGTTTAATAATACAGACACCTCTGCACCATTTAGATATCTGAAGCCGTATATCATTTGGGGTTCAGTGTCTTGCCCAACATATGAACAGGAGGAGCCACGGATAGAACCACTAACCCCATGAGTTGTGGACGACCTACAGCGCTCTGTCTTACCCCATTGGTCCAGGGGATGCCCTTTTCTGGTTCAGGAGACGCTTCCTCTTCAATAAAGGTGATCCTGCTCTCTTTGCTGCGGAGTGGAGGGGTTATAGAGCGCCCTGGAGATGCAGAAGGGGTGCCGACAGGTGTGGGCCTCAGGCTGCTGCGCAGGATAGACGGGGGGTTGTAGGCTGAAAACACAGGTCCAGAAGCAGCCAAGGCACGAGCTCGCTGAGAGGACACACACATGAAAAGTGTAGGTAAGAAAATACCAAAATGCTCAAAGAATACAAGCTCATCTTTCAAGAAAATAAACTAGATATAACCAGTGTAAATCTTCTGAGATTTGTCAGCAAAATATTATGTATAACTTTTTTGATTACTTCTTAACTAAATAATTCCACATTTGTCTACTCACCTTGACAACTTGGGGTGTTTGCAGCAGACTGAGTTCAGGGGCCTTGCTGATGCTTTTTGGAGAAACCCAAGAGCTGGGAGGTCTGGGAGGGCTGAGAAGAGACTGAGGGGTCGGACAGGAGGGAAGAACCACTGAGTCCATCAGCCTGGGTCACATTGGAGAGGAAGAAACAGTGCAAAGCAACCATGAAAATATTTTATTTATCCTTTATTACACACTTCTAAAAAGACTTTGGTTTGTTTTACATCTTCAAGATCAAATTTCTGGTTACAGTGCATGCCACGTAACAGCAACGCCCCTAGATCAACCTTTGTTGTTTGTCATACCCCTCTCTCTCCACCTTGTTTCCTGTCTACTTCTCCACTATCAGCTGTTGATTAAAAGGCAAAAATGCCCCAAAACATATCTTAAAAAAAAAGTAAATAAATTAAAATAACAAACATGTACAACGTGCTTCACTTGGGGTATTATAGCCCTTATGCAAGTACCTTGACTTTCGTTTGGAGGACATGGTGATTGGCGTTCCCAAGAACGGATCAGGAAGGGCCTGGGAGGAAGGCTTGGGACTGGGGCTCAGAACTTCAGCTGCCCTGGGACTAGCAGAAAATGAAAAAGAGAAAAGAAATAAAAAAGAATAAAATAAATCTAAATAATAAAAATAAATCCCTTTGAGATGCAAGTTTGGTATTTAATGCTCACCTCCTGGCAGGGGAGGACTGTGGTGTGGCTTTTCCTAACCACACCTCTTCAATCTTGGTCAGAACATTGTTGAAGAAGCCAGCCCTGGACATCACCTTCTCACTGGCAGATCGCTTGGTGATGGTGGACAGTGGCTGTGGCCGAGACACTGGAACACAGTGTGGAAATGTGTTACATTTATAAAATATGATGCTTTTAAACTGTTGTCTAGATTAAATCAAAACTAAAATAAAACTGTATTTCACATAAAACAGCCTTTTTCTACTACCAACTTTAAAAACAGGCACTGTAGAAAGTTAGTATCCAAGAATCCAAGGCTAAAAATTTCCTTAAATCATTCATTCAGCCATCCAGCTTTTCCTCCCTTCCACCTCATTTAAGCCCTCCTTACCTTCTTTGTGGATGGTATGGGGATGCTGGTAGGGTTTGCCCCTCTCCATTGCCAGTTTCCTCTGTACTCTGGGCAAAACTTTGCCATATTGATCCAGTATAGAGTTCCTGGTGTTGCTTCTTTCTTTAAGCTTTGGGTCTCGTTCATTCTAAGAATGAAGAAGCAAGAAACAAAAATCTGTCGCAGCATGTATAGCAAAACAATGCTTTCACTCAATGGAGCGGACATGAGATTTCATTTTTCTTTTTCATTGTGTGTGTGTGTGTGTGTGTGTGTGTGTCAAACATACCACTAGGTTCATCTTGAGGCTGTGGTTGAGTTGGAGGGCAGGTATATAGTTGGCCTGCTGAAGGTAATGAACCATCAGTAGTTCTCTGTTCTGGAGACCCCCTGTACCCTGAAGAAACTTCTCCAAACATTCCTGAAACACACCCAAGGATCAAGAGTTTCACACACTGACCTACGCATCATGATGAAGGCTTTATCCTAACATTTCCCTACACATCAGAAGTCTGGAACGAGTTGGGAGGCAGCTTGTTTCCCAAACCAGGCATGGACCTTTGATGGGTCCTGTGTTTAAGATGTTTTTCTTGTATAGTTTAAAGTGCCGCACAATAAGAGAGACAACTTCTAACAATTATAAGTATATATAATCATCAAACACAAGAAAGAACTGCTGGGTACTCTTAGAGCTCCAAATTCTCTGTATGCTTGCTCTTAAACACAGCTGAAAGCAAATCATAAAGCAAGACACAGAAATAAAAGATCAAATAAAAATAGAGTAATCGAACATTAATCACTGTCTACCAATCCAACACGCATTCATTCATCCCTCACTTACCTGTTCAGTGAGGCCGAGGGGCAGTTTGAGTAGCTCCTTGATGAGACCCAGCTCCTGGCAGCTCTCATACAAGAAGCCCAGCAGCTCACCCATGTTGAGATGATTAGAGTGTTGCCGAAGTAAGGACCACGCCTCTATGAGACACCTGGAAGAGGGGCACACTAGCTGATTATCAAAGGTAAGCTGAGACTTGTGAAAGAGGCACAAGATCACCATCAGGTTTTTTTTTCCTAAAATGAAAATCCTTTGTTGCATAACATCAAAATGGCTGTTAAGTTTGACTGAGCCTACAATTGTATTTAAATTAACTCTTAGTGTTCATACACAGAAAAAGTAGTGCAGTCTTCTCCCTTTTGCTCTTACCTGTTGTGTAGCAATACAGAGAGACAGAGTTTGGCCTGGGAGGTGGAGGATATTGGGGGCTTTGTTACGTGGAAGTATCGTAGTGCCACCGAGTGTTGGCCCTGGCACATCAGTGCTTGCAAGACACGCTCATGCTGCCACTCAAAATGACACTGAGAGGCGGCAGGATGCAGAAGCCGCTCGAAGGAACTCTGATCAAGACAAAAGGGAGTTAAGATCGTTAATGTTTACACTGAGAGGCTACTTCACTTGCACAACCTCTCTGTGTAAAAATTTACATCTCAGAGGGAAATAAAAAAAAACTGAGTCTGTCAAATGTGTAAATAAATGCGGGAACCTGGTGGTCACGATGGTCCAGCAGCCAGAGGCCTTGCACTAGTTTGACCAGTCCGATAGGGATGGCAAATGCTGTGGGGAAAGACTCCACTGATGCTCCCTCCTTATTAGGGAAGGAGTACATGACATCCAGCAGCAGGTAAATCACCTGGAGGCAACAGGTCAAGGCTCATACATGCAGTAATTTCAACTTGGTCTAAATTGGGGACAGTTTAGGATTTTCTATTGTGATAAGAACATTTACAACCATGACTGTTGAATACTAGATTGTTAAATAATTTACCTTTAACATTGAACACATAGATACATATTTTAATACATTTTAACATGTTACAATTAGTCTAAAACTGCACAAAAGTACTGTATGTCTTAAGCATACATAGAATCAGAGCATACATAAATACCTTAAGTATTTAACAAAACACTGATCTTAAAAATAGCATAAAACATACTGTAGCTGACCAAGGCAGACTTGGGTAAGACAATAATTGGCTGATAGTAATTTTAGTTGAAGGATACAATTGCATGTTTGGCAGCTTCGTCGATGTTGTCTAGTAGATAAATATCCAGCAAGGCCTGTGGGTCAAAGACATATTATCAATATCAAGTACTTCACTGAGTCGTAACAACAGATGCATACTCAATCTGAATTACACTGGATGGTACAAAATCAATTAAACTGAAAAACAAACAGGTTTAATGCTTACATGCAACGTAGGTGGTGGGTATTGCCCTGTCCCACCTTCATCCCTTTTCCACAGGTTGGTCAAGCGTTCGCCACACTGACCAACCAAACCGTCAATCATCAGGCAGTCTGCACACCACTTGCCCCTGAGAAGACAACAGCAGAGTACAGTCATTAGATCATCCTCCAATTTTACCTGTAAAGTATGTCTATGAAGTTCAAGATGGGTTACATAAAAGACTAATAACTTTTTGGAGTCCTTTACTGGTTATAATGTTACATATACAAACCCCCAAAAGTATAATACAAGAAAAAAAAAAATCCCTCATTAAGAGCAAATGTGAGACCATCATTACCGAGGGAAAAGTGAGACAAGTGGGAAACTGAGATGGGCATTTTATAGACTCCACTTTTGATTAGAAGTGTCACTCTATTTGTGGAAAGGTTTACTTAGCTGCAGCCAATTACAATGTATATAGCAAAAACAACTCACTTAGCCAGTCTGGTGAGCTCCTCTCGGCGTATAGTGTAATAGCTGCTGATGATTGAGTGGGTGTAGAAAGGCCTGGAGATCTGGAGAGCGTCATCGTCTGGTGGAGAGGTAGTTACAACCCACAGAGACAGAGGAAACAAATAAAGATCACCCCTTGACAAATTGTATAGTTAAAAGGATAGGTTCACAATTTTTCAAGTCCATATTAAAACAACAAACTCCTTTTCGTACTGACTGTTGTTTTAAGACAGACTTGAAAAATTGTTAACCCATCCTTATAAGAATTATACTAACTCAAAGAATAAACTCAAACCAACTCAGACACAGATCATGTTTGTGCCACTAATAGTTTACCTGATCCCTCAGGCAGCAGGCCTGTGCGACAGAACCAGAGGACGACTTCTGCATACTTGGAAATTAGACTGGACACCATGTTCTTGTTCATCAGACCCAACAGGCCTACACAACAAAAAATAAAACCAGAGCTTATCAATAACTACAGACGGCTCAAAACAACAACACAATCGCTGCTGAGCTGTTAGTTACTTATATGACAGCTCACTACCACTCAAAGCAACATCACAACATTAATTAAAACAGTTTATGTTTCACAACAGGGAAAACACTTGTATATGTGATGGTATCTATATAAGTACTGTACCTTTTTGGGTGAGCTCCTGAGCTTCACTGAGCAGACAATGGAAGATAGTACTGAGGTTACCCAGCAGTCTCTGGCTGTGCTGTAGCAGCTGCATGGTCTGAGGGTCTGTGAAGTTGGATGAGCTGTCAAACAGTGGTGCACCTAAAGAACAAACACATACAGAGACCCAAACAGAGACACAACATAAATTTAAACACTGAAAAAAAACTTTCACACAATAGCATAGAAATGAGGTGTTTCACAGGAGAAATATATATAATTTATTGTCATAAATAAATTAAGCAATTGTCAAAAGGGACATGGAGAGTATTTTCTATCCTTGCCAAGGTTAGCAAATACTGACATAAATTGTCATCGGCCTGAAAGGTTACGTATTCCTTACAAATGGGTGTTTTGTTAAACACAATCTTCTATGCAATTCAGAGTGTTTTTTGATTTAAAAAACAAAAAACATACAGATGCCATCCAGTTCCTCCTTGGTCTGGACTACTTTGTTCCAAGCCCAGTCTAGGATGTAGCGTAGGTTCAGTGCAGAGCCTGGTTGTTCTGTTGAGGAGGGACAGAGTTAAAGCATTAGAGTTGACTGCAGGAGTGGCTGGCATGGGTTCTGTGAGTGTGAGAAACCATTTGACAGTTATTCCGCTAATGACTTCTCACCCTCTGCGGTCCACTGCTTGATACAGCCAGTAATCAGTCCCAAGGAGCTGGTCTCTACAGCTGTGGATAAGATGGCATCCAGCTGCTCCTCCTGAAGACCAACAACAAGATGGATGCACAAATTACCAATCAAAACATTGAGATGAGTGTGTTACTTTGCAGGTGTATTGAGGCAGGTAATTCTGCAGACCAAGATGTGGGCCAAGTTTGTGTGTGTGTGTGTGTATACCTACCTGAGAGAGGCTGGAGGCCTGGGTGTCAGCCAGGCGAGATGAGAGTAGGCCGGACATGAGGCAGCGTGAGTAGCTAGTGGAGATGATGTCACTGGAACAAGGAGCAGCTTTCTTTAAAAAGCTCAGGGTCTGGTTTTAATGACAATGAATTACAATTAAAAGAAGCGTACTTTTCATTCAAATCAACTTGAAATATTGAAATCCAACCTAACTTGTAAATACTGTGTAGCATCAGGGATAAATACCGTATCTTACGCTCATTCAAACACACAAGACACAAGTTTGTATGTCAGAAAAATATATCAAGAAACTTGCCTCTTTCTGATACCCAGAGCAGGTTAAGTGCACAATTCCAGAGTTGAGCAAGCAGGTAGCATCTGTGACATGAAAGGAACAAAAAAAATTCTATAAAACTTATATTTCAGCTCAATACATATTTCAACTACAAACCACAGCATGACTGTACAAGCACATTACTGTGAGATACAAAAAGGCAGACCAGAGAACAAACAAGCTTAGATCTGAGAAATTATTTAAAATTACATTTTTATCATCACACAACATAATTACATACAGTGTTAACACCTACCAAAGTTGTACGTGGTAGAGTTAAAGTATTGTTCTGGTGGGGGGCAGGTTAAGGGCATGCCCCTGCTCAGGCTGCGGTCATGCACCACCACATCCAGCAGGACGTGAGGAGACACCATCTGCACCACTGGGTCCAGAGACCAAACTGCCAGGTAGGGACAATTGTGCAGAGACTCCCCCGTTCTGACAAAAACACACAAGTGCAAATGCGGTGTCACAGTAAATCAGGCAATCATTACAATAACAGGATACAATGAGCACTTAATTACTTGCATTGCAATAAGGATCAAACAACACTAACACTGGGTGCCATATTGTTCCTATTTGGTGCCATTGTTGTTTTTGGATGTTAGTTTAATTTGAATTGTAATTTAATGATAAAAATCTCTTTTCCTTTTGAAATACACAGACCTGAAAACCCTGGATAAATGTTTTGAGTACCACTTCGGCGACCTAGATGCATCTGTTGAATAATTAATTGTGCTGTTTGCACAATGAATTATTGTACATAATTTGCATGCATACGCATAGCAGCACATCATTTGCATACATGCAGCAGTCAAACAGACAAAAAAGTGAGGGATGCAGATGCCAATACTGTTAGTTGGTCATTTATGCCTGTTTGTCCATTTGTCTTTGACCTGCCTAGACACAGCTTACCAAGGAACACAATTTCACTAACCTACCAATACTGCTGCATTTATGTAGTTTCTATTGTTTACACCTCCACAATAATCAAATTTTAAGCCAATTTTATTTTTGAAAAATATGATTTTCAGTTAATTTAAAAAAGATGACGACAATGCAGCTGTAAAACCCATACCAGCCTAAACAGACTACTTTGTGGTTATGATTAAATAAATGTTTTAGAGCTGTTTAATACATTTGTTTTCACTATAAGTAGCTATTACTTAATAACCTAATAACAATACAGGCTGAATATGAACATGGCTGTTGAAACTGTAGTAATCACATCCCTCTTTACATATTGT
Organism: Thunnus thynnus; assembly: GCF_963924715.1. Taxonomy (NCBI): domain Eukaryota; kingdom Metazoa; phylum Chordata; class Actinopteri; order Scombriformes; family Scombridae; genus Thunnus; species Thunnus thynnus. Next base: position 24,780,505 of record NC_089517.1, on the reverse strand, counting down.
ACTTAAGTTGCAATGTGGGGTGTTTCTTTTCTTTGCCTACTCTAGGAAAATTTCAAAGTTATAGACTACAGTGCCAACACACACAAACACACACAGACAAACACTGCCTTCTGCCTTTTACACACACACCTCCCAGTAACTTTTTAGGTAATGGTATTTCTACAGCACATGAGCTCACTTTTTTTCCCATTGTGCCATGATTTGCTCCTCTCATTACGGTTACAGAATACAGTATTATGACAAGTCACATTTAACAATCTGTGACACACGGACTTAAATGCCTGGCGAACAAGCAAGCTAGATTGCAAATTATTTGTTAGGCTGACATTATTAACGTTAAGTATTTTCCAAAAGTTGGAAGGTCTGCGTTAACTTGACTCAATTCACTATTTCAACTTTCCACATCCACCCCAGTCCCGTTTACCTTTGCAAAGAAGTTAAAAGAACGGTCCTCACTCAAGGAACCAGCCAGCCGGATTGAGGAGGGGGAACGAAAGGGATAAAATCGATGTTGTGTTGCCGTCGATTTGCAGTCTCTTGAAATGACATTACACATTTGTCAATCATGATCATCCCCGCTTGATATTTGGGTGAAGGCAGGGGGAATGAATCCAGCGCTATGATTGGTCGAACTCTTCTTCTTCTTTTGCTTTTCGGCAGGCTAGACGCTGCTGCCTCTTGATGTTAGACTTGAGTACTGCACGTGCAAAATTGAACTCACAGGCGTCACCAGCTTTTTGTGTAGTGTAGGGTGACAAATTGTACCAGTGTACTTTGATGTCAAAATGCGTACTTGCTATGCAAAATGCATAAAGGTTGGAAGGTCTGAACATATCGTCAGTCTGTCTATCAGTTATGGAGAGGGAAGAGTGATTTCATTTTTAATGGGCTTACATAAGATTTTTAAAAATCAAACCATTTTAAATCCATTTCCTGTTCCCATTAATGCATATTATTCTTAACTTAAGATCAGTGTGATCAGTCACCAAAAACTTTTGAAAATAAATTTACATAGAGTCACAAAGTTGGGAATTTATTTTAAAATGTATGGGAATCAGGAACCCAAGAAGCTGCTTACATTAAGTAGTTTCAAAATCAGTTTCCACTGTACCTTAATGAGTCTGGCATTTGTGCATGGTACCAACGGTTGATGTCAAAAACTCCAACGAAGGTGGACGGGGTTCCTTGACCATAAGCCTTGACTTGCCAGCTGAAGATAGACACACTGGTGTCTGGAGACGCAACTGAAAATGAGAAAAGGTGTATGTGATTAGCAAATAGAAGACAAGTAGATACATAAAAGTGAAACAAAAGCAAAAGAAACCGTTTTAATGGGAACACACAATAGTATAGACCTGTTATGATTCTACTTCTTTAGTACGATAACACTGGTAATGTCAAAGCAGGATAAAAGTTTGATTTTCAAAGAAGCTGCACAAATTAGTTCCCTACATACTCCTATTTTCCACAAGCAGTCTCAGAAGAAGCAAACTAACCTTCATTCATGCTGTCATCCCTGTCAGGATGGGGTCGGAACTTCTCGATGGTCTGGCAACTGAGCAAGCGGGTGTTGGTGGTCTGCGCCCTGAGAGGAAAAGCTGTACCACTTAACTCCTGACTGTAACGTTCCTCACAGTACTCCAGACCCTGAGTGACAGAAAGACAAAGAAGGAGAAAGGTAAATTCACAGTAGATTTGTTTGGCTAGCGCTGAAAAGGATTCACTAATTTAAGTAAATAGAAAGAACATGTTGTTGAAATCTCGTATGCACTACAGACCTCATAGAGGATCTTCCCAGAAGCTAGACACTTTCGTTCACTGAAGGCCAGCTGAAGCAGGCGGAGGCTGACCATATCGCCTTCACTGTGTGGGAGTGAGAGGAGGTAGGAGAAATATAACAACTTAGAAAAGGAAAAAAAACAAAAAACAAACACATTTGCCTGGATGGAGTGCTAGCAGATCCAAATAACTTAAATTTGCTGAATCTTATGCTTATATTGAACAAAAAAAAAACAGGGTAAAATTTAATTACATGCAAGACTTACAGGTCCTGAGAAGACTGGACAGCCCAGAGGTAGCAACAGTTCCTAGGGTCATTTTCTGGCTCCTGAAAGGTGAAGGCATGCACAGGCACCCTGCCACCATCTAACTGGGAGTGGTATCTACACATGAACAATCAAACAAAAGTTCATACACACAATGTGATTAAAATAAGATTTGAATGTACCTATCAATGCTATTCACTCAGTGGTGAGATTACATTATTTCATAGCTGCAGGAACTGAAAAGAAGCACAGGCTGTTGCAACTGCTACATATGGCTCTTGAAAATAAGTCCATACTTGCACCACACTACAGTGAACAATACAGTAAAATGAAATGTATTATTGTTTTGTCAGAAGAAATTTCTATTTTGGTAAAGCTATGTACCACACAGTAACAGCGCTATGAGGCCTTATAAAGGCTATTCAGGATTGACACCTACACATCTTTCTTGTGCATCTCCCCAACTTTCACAAAATATAGAAGGCAGAGGAAACACAAAGACTCACTCTTTTTTTAGAGACTTCATGTTCCACAGCTGCAAATATCCATCAGAAAATCCCACAGTCAGCTGGTTGGTCCTGGAGATATACTGCAGAGCTGTGGCTCCAACTCCACTGGGCCCATTTAGCTGGAGGCAAAGATGTCTGCCCTGTCTGTTACTGACTTCTCTAAGCCTGGGGATCTCTGCTGGAGATTTGGTCACTACCTGTAGGTCTGAGAACAGAGAGTAAATAAAAAAAATAAAAAAAAAAGAGATGAGTTTAAAAAGAGAAACAAGAGCCAGAAGGCAAACAGAGATTAAGATGAGCACATTGCCCAATGACTTTGCTCAGATTTAGAGAACGAGAGACAGGAAAGAGAGAGAGAAAAAATGAAACACAAATTTGTTTTCCCTGATTCACATTTCATTGAGCCTTGGGATCTCTGTAAGGCTTCATCACCACCTCTAAGCATGAAAAAGATGGGATGTAAGGATTTCAAAAAGAGACAACAAAGAGGGTTACAAACATTGTTGCTATGATCACAAACACCATGTGACACAAGATTAATCCCTTTGTGAGAGGAGGTAAAGTGGGTGCCAGCATCCAGTTAACAAGTCTAGTAGTTATGATGTAGCTGTGTAAGATAGGGAGAAAAAACTATTTGTAGATGAGTCTCAGCTTTCCATGGACATCAAAATGTCTGAAAACTAAGGATAAGCAGCGCACAGAGAATTTTAATTGAACTGGTGTCCGTTTATAACCACTTTTTTCCCCTCAAAGGCCAATGTATGGTGAACAGCATAAGAGAAATTGACCGTTTACGCTCTTGCAGAGAGGGTTAAAAAGAGCAGTTTTATAAGGGACAGAAGATAATCAAAGAAAACAAACATGCAGACATAAGTACATCTTATCTCTCCATATGAAAGCTCCTCACCTGAAGCCTCCAGCTCGCTTTGGCTGCATGACAGGTCGTCAAGACAGAGGTCCACTAGCAGAACGTGACCGAGATCAGTTACGACGGCAGCAATGCCAAAGAACCAGCGCAGACTCTGGTGAAGGTGCTGGGTAGAGGTGCTTGCTCCGCCATAACTCACTAACGGCTCAATGGCTGTAATCTAGATGACACAAAAGGTTGAAGGAAGGAAGGACAGAAAGAAAGACAATGTTCAGGTTTTAGTATGCAAAACTTGGATAAATCTTTGTTGAATCTAAAGTTGAAGTTGAATCTAAATTTTTTGATCTGAATCTGAATTATTTCATATTGTGCCATCACGTCAGTTTATAAAAGGACTAATTTTTCCAATTCAAATACCTACTGACACAAAAATCTGCTACTGCAAGACAACCAAAGAGTATTTCAGAAGTCTTGATGGGGCAATAGGAGCAATACATATAGCAATATTATAAAGCAAACTGACTCCAAGAAATGTTTTCATGTCATTTCCTGCTGAAGGAACTGCTACTATGCACTGACAGGGTGTGTAAACATTTGCATGTGCAGAGTTCATTTATTTTTTGTGTAAATTTGTTTAATCAAGCAAATGAACTTTGCATTAACTTTTGCTGAGATTATGTCTGGTTCAAGTTGCCTGCAAGGTCTGTGAGTTTCTTTCCACTTACAACACAAAGACACAACTCTTAATATTAGTAATGTGAAAAAAAGAATCTGACTAAAGCCATTCTTGCTTTTTTTTTTTTATTGCTTATCTATTTAATAATTATCTTGCTGTAATAGACTATCTCTAGCAGTAAAGAGTATAGGAGACCCTGATGTATAGCCAACTCACCCTGCCTGGTATAACCACAGCTTTGACCACCCTTGACAGTCCCAAGTCATACAAACACAGCACACTGCCCTCTGCTTCCTCCAAGCCAACCAGCAATCCAGTCCTAGTAACACAAAACAATTATGGAATTAACTTTTTTTTTCCTCCATCTTTTTATGTTACAAAATGTAGAAATGCATGAATATTTCTGACAGTTGTCTGCTTGCACTAATCACAAGCTTGTTCAGTAGCTGATACATAAATGAGGTTGATGAAGAGAAAGTGAAACAAAGCTCTGACCGTTTGAGCCAGCTGAAGTCTCTTGCAGCAAGGATATTGGGTAGGTGTTCTCCTCCACCGCTGAAGCAGTATGCAGACAGCCTTTCGCCTGTCACTGCATTGACAACCTCCAGCTGGGGGCCACAGGCCAGCCAAGCCAGCCCACCACGACCTTTACACACAGACAAGAAAATTAAAGGTTTTTAGAGTTACGAATCATACAATTATGAATCAACAAGGGATCTGCAGCCAGCTGTCCTAAACGTCTAATTTTTTAAAAAAAAGTTTTGTTACACCTTGTCGTGCTGCAGTGACTGCCATGTTTACATTGTTGATTGCTGACACTGGCATTTTCTAGAAAGTAATTAACACATTACTGAAGATTTTGCTAGCTAAGACATTCCTTAAGTTTTAACTGTGCAACATGATTTAGTAAATCACTACTCTGAGTCTAGGTAACTTCATAAGAAAATATTAACCACTTTACTCACATAATTAGTCATTCATTCACAAAAAGTTGATTCAAGACAATCCTGCATTCCACTTTGTTTAAAAAGGTAAAAGCCTGGTCCAACAAGATCTCTGCTCTAACGCTTCTGCTCCAACTTTGCTCAAGTTACATTGTACTTGTTCCAGTTAGATTGTACTGTACAGTGGGCAGTGACTGAGTACTTGTTACACATCTTACTAATTGAAGGAACATGCTGGGTTTCTTCTCAAACCAAGGGAGTTCAGTTTTTCCAATGGTACTGATAAAGGTATTCACCAAGCAAATTCCTAGAAATACACATTAACTAAACTGATGGTCAGCAAATTTATAACAATGTCATATTTTGATATTTTTAAAATCACTTTGATGCCTTAAGTGTTCCTAGTACTTAAAAAAAAATTAATCAAAACAATGAGTCATGTTCCCCACCTGTTAGAAATGATTCAATTTGCTTATTTTGCTCATGAAGAAGAAGGTGGTGGCAATGTTTTTTAAACCTTTTATTTGTCTTCACAACTAAGGATGCAGGGAAGAAAAATAACTTAGTTATAGAAATCAGTAAAAATAGGCTCACCAGTAGTGAACCTCCCATGAAGCACAGAGTCCAGAGTGATCTCATCTTCTCCCAGAGCATCTACAGTCACTCCTGGGAAAGGCAGCAGGCTGCTGGTGACTTGGGCAGTCAGGTCATGCATTGTTCACTGTATGAACAACAACACAAGACATATGTTGGAAACAGCAGACAGTTTATTTACCCTTCACCAAATACTGCAAAATTATTGCTAAAGTTCTGTGGTCAAAAATATGATATTTTGTCTTGTTAATGTCACTATGCCCTAATTACTACTGAGTAAATTAAAACGCAAATAAGTAAAACACAGTAAAATGACAACCTGTGAAACAGCCTTTCTGAAGCCCCTCCTACTGAATAAATCCACTTCAGGCTTTATCTGCTCGACTGGGTTTCACAGTACAAAAGAGGTCTTTCTTTCAAAGCACAGTTGCACCCCCAGCTGTCAGGGAACGTGTTGTCAGCAAACCCGCTGACATCTGGGGCTGCTTTCTAATCAACAACAACACATGACATTACTGCTACACATCTGTTTTCAGCATGAGAATAGGTTCTGATAAAGTGTAAGACAGACACGATGGCTCTTACATTTAAGTATTCAAATCATCTGTCAGAGAACTGAAGTGGCCATTTTTATTCCTACTCCAGACTAAGTGCAAATGGTGCTAATAACTTTTCATTTACAGGGCCAGGATAACAATGCTGCTTAATAATAATAATAATAATAATAATAATAATAATAATAACAACAACAAACTTTATTTTTATAGCTCAATTCATGCATAATGAAGACAGATATCATTACTCATTCCTTTATAGTTGTGACTTCTTAGGTTTTCTGTTTGGGCAGTTGTTTTAATAACATTTCACTTCCTCCAGAAAAACTGAACATTCATTTCAAAGTTTTACAGCAAGTTACTTTACAGTTTTACAGTTTATTACAGTCTGGCTCCAGACTTCACCGTGGACATTTTTAAGTCACCGTATGAGACAGTGTGCAGCCACAGATCTTCAGTCAGACTTCCACAAATCCATGCTTAAAAGTTAACATATACACTGCTAATGCCATCAGGGCCCCAAGACTTTGGGATTACCTTCCCGTTTAGCTAAAGCTCACCAAATAATTATGATCTGAAAATGTTTTAAAACTTTAAATAGATTTTCTAGTATGTGATGTCTTTAAACCTATACATTTATCCTGTTATTACCCTCTGTTGATTTCTATTTATGATACTCCGTTATGTTATTATTATTGTTGACTCAAGTCTGTAAAAGTTTACGCTTTCCAAATCAGAATCTGTTTATTAACAAAGTGTGCAAGAATGCAAAGAATGCGTCTTGATGTTTGTTCCAACAAACGCAACATAGAAGAATAAAAATATAAGAGCGTAAGGTAATAATAACAATGAAATAAACAAAGTAGTACTAAAATTAAATGAAAAATTTACAATTTAAAATCTATTTAAAGAATGAAATAGTAATAGTTTTGAAATGGGATATAAAACTTGAAATGAAATACTGACTGTACAAAGGAAATATGGACTGTGCTACAGACCAAGAAATTGGTGACAAGTGCAAAAATTAAATTTGCATAAATCATTAATTATGTAACTGTGGAAGTTGAATGCAATGTACAATGTTAAGTACAGTTTGATGAAATATATTAAAGTGACCAGTGCAGGTATTAAAAGTGGGATATGAGATGTCCAGTTTGGTAACAGTGCAGTTCAGCTATTTAGAAGGGCAACAGTTTCTGGAAAGAGGTTGGAGGTTTTTATGGGTCTGTCTTTTTCCTGAGAGAAGTTCAAAAGTTCCCTTAGACCTGTCAAGGCACACGTGTTCAAACAAGATAATATTATCTCCAGCAAGTATGGTATACACACACACTGGTGGTTTACAAGGCCAACTGAACCTGAATAGAAATGTGCCTGTCAGCTTCACAGTCCACAAATTGAACACAATACTGCCCTCTGTGACGAAAATGGAAAACACAGCAGATTCAAGTGAACTCCCGCGCAACAAGTCAGTCACTACGCAGCCACATGTCATCACATGGAAATGGAGCATGTACACATAATTATACAAATTACCATCTAAACGAGCCCAATCTAGGCACTTAAAAGCGTCGCGACAATGTTACAGGTTGTTGACAAGTTGAGGCAAAGATTTAAAAACAGCAAAATAAGCTGATTATCAGCAAATCTAGCTCCACCTAACACTCACGTGTGTCAAACATTAGCAAAGTGTGTGTGTGACAACTCATAAAATGCGCAACTCTCATAACTTGTTACAACCTTGAACAACGTTCATATGTTACCATCGAAACAAGATTGAGCCGTTAAATACATTTAACTGTCAGGTAACTGGCCAATGTTAGCTAATTCGTTAGCATACATTAGCTTCGCCGGCTACAGTTGTTAGCGTTGTGCTAGCTGGACATAATGTAAACAACCAGTTGGTCGCTTTCTTGGTACAATATAATGCACAGTACTGTTCATCACGGAACACAGTAATGATTGACCGCAAATATGCTGATGTTATTCGGAGCCGTGCACACTTTTCTCGCTTAGATTAGCAAACTACCCAGTTAGCTTACAAGGTCAAGCAGGATTAGCTTAAATGAATCCAAGTTCATCGATTAAAAGTTATAGATAGCTAACCTAGCTGTAAGCATATCACAGCAGAGGAAGATAGCGGATACGTTATGTCTGCTGTTATCTGTTTTGTGCTGCAATAAAATCAATTGCAGCGCTAATTACCATTTAAGATTCAAGTTCACGTTAGTTTAGTGATCCGGAGAATAACTGGTTAAAATCAAAGCCAGGGTGGCTAGCTCGTCTGTAACTTTCGCTAACGTTTGGTGATTGTTGGCGTCATTATTAGCAAGGCAGTGTGTCCGTTAGTTTTCCCCGCGACCCACTTTAGGGACGACAACCAGGAGTAGCTTTTTACTGGTGTTACTGCCGTCTTGTCTTTACTTGAGTCGGAGCTTTAGTTAGCTGGGTAAACGCACACTGGTGATCAAGCTTTAGCTTTGGCTGGAGCAGAATAACCCGACTGCACCGCTAACGTTAGTGTGGTAGCTTGTACGTTAGCGTTAGCAACTCGCAACATCCCGGTAGAGTCGTGGTCCTATGTTAGCGAAGACTCGCGTCCCTGTGTGGAGACGAGAAAGTAGCTATTTTAAATCTACTTTGGGATTTAGCCAGCATACGCGAGTTTAGTGAGCTATCCCTGTTAGCTCTCTAGCAGTTAAGCTACGCTGGAAAACATGATGCAATGTGCCGCTAGCTGCTACCGACGTTAACGTACCTGTCCGAGGATGTTGACGGCTTTATCGGAGCCACGAATGTTTTGTTTTCCTTGACGAATCTCTCGACTCCTTCTTTTCTCTGTCATAATCCGCTCCTTTGTAAAGTACAGTTCACATGTACAGCCTTCCAGACGCTTCCGATGACTGGCAAGCCCGAAACGCTTCCTTCTGACTTCAGGCTTCAGCAACGCAAAGCGCCATTTCCACGGTTGGAAAGTGCTCCATGCACTTCTTCTTCGTCGCCGTTGGTTTTGGCAGACTCCATGTAGCGATGGTGTGCTGTCGCCCTCCTCGGTTTGGGCGTTGAAACTCCTTGAATTATTCTACTGAACTAAAAACGCTCCCTAATGTTTCTGTTGGCACCCCTTCCATCAGTATTAAGAGGTGCGGGTAGACGTGCTGATTTATTTTCCTTCTGATTAATTTAAATATTTCTCTCAATAAATTTATGGTGATCTCTGGCTCCACTACTGAGTTCCCAAAGTCCTGAAAGATTATGTATATTTTAACTTCTGCACAAAGTTCGCGCAATTTTTTTTAATTTAAAAAAGTGTTTTGTATCAACCATTTTTACATAATCATAGAAATCGAAGGAGTCTTGCGAGTCACATAATGTGGCAAAACTCTTGTATTGCTTGTGCACATAAACGTGAGCTTCCACTGGTAACCTAAACTTTCAATGGAACAATAGCATTTGAAAATCGCAAAACAAAACAAAATGAAACAAACTCGTTTGTCATAGCTCCTTGTGCTTGAAAACGTGATTTAACAGCTGTTTGGTCCATGGTTTGGACATGCAAGTCCTTGAATAGGGAGTGGCTCCGATTTGAAGGTCCATACAGTCAATGATGAGGCTCTTTACTCGCGTTGTTCTCTCCTGACTAGATCTTTACGTGTGTTGTATTAACACTCAGACTTTGGATAAAAGCGCTGGTCAATGAAATTGTAAATATGGTCCACTCTTAATAGTAGCCCTGACATAACAGCAATGCTCAACAAACAGTGATACAGCACTGTGCAACCACCACACAGACAGGGACTGTGAATGTGACTACGCACATGGTCCTCACACAAGACTGTGATATTGTATGTGTGTGTGTGTGCATGACCAGGGACAGGTGAAGGACTCAGTAGCTGGGTTTTCATCTAAATGTATCGCAAATTTAAACCGAATTTTCAAATAATCGACAAAAGAAAAAGCGAATTGATGCACGTTTTCATCCACTGTGCGAATATCAGTTGGTTCATCGAGAAAAGCAGCAGGTGGCGCTAATTCTCCAGCTTGACTGGAGATTGTTTATGTTGTTGCGCACTACGAAACAACATAAACAGCTCCAGTCAAACCTCAAACAGTGAATAGTAACGTAGAAAACATGATGGGAATGTGATATTTCTGTTTGTTTCAAGTGGTAATTTGAGGAGTGTTAGTTACCTCATCGCTCCACACTCATCTACTCATCTGCCCTTATTTCTCTTACAATAATTATTAAAAAAAGACAATTACATCTGATTGACAAGAGCCGTGACACTGTTTACATAAAAGTTGGTAAACTCTTCAAGTAAAGGCGTGGACTCAGGGCTCTGTGGGAGCCAAACCATACCATCTGTTGCAGGACTCATCATTCTTCTTGTTGCTGAAAACAGTTCTTTATGACTCTAGCTGTATGCTTGGGGTCATTGTCATGTCATGAATAAATTTGGGACCAATCAGACACCTCCTTGATGTTGTTGCATAATGAATAAGTATCTAAACTCTAGGGTGCCTAAAACTTTTGCCTAAAATAGTACTGTGTATTTATACATATCCCATTTAGCGCATTAACTCTTTTTCGAAAAAGTCAAAAACCACGTCAAGCGAGCATAAAAACTGTTCTTTCAACGGTTTTTTCGGATTTTGTCTTTTACATCAACCTTTTCTAATGCAATACTTCAAAATGCGCATAAAATAGGTTGATGGATAGTGTTTTCTCAGATGTTGCTAATATATGACTGCTGGAGGCTGATCGTGCAGATGTTCTTTTATGCTGTATTATGTTAATAGGATGATTGTTGGGGCATATGCTGCTAGACAGATTTTCGTGTGAACGGACAATAAAGTTATATCTTATTTGTTGTCATCTCATTATGTTTCAACTTTTCTGAAAGATCAGTTGAAGAAACCCTATATGCAAAGAATACACTGGAGGCTAACGGGACATTTTCTCCTTAAAAATTATGTCATAAATACTTTTTAAATAAGAGTCAAGGTTTATTGTCATTACAAAAAAACAAAAATGCACGATGAAATGTGAGGGTGCCCCCCCCTCATGCTGGATATTTTAGAGGAAAAGTTAAAAAAATACATTTAAAACATTAAAAAATGAAGACTACAATAAATTAGGGAGCTGCTCTCTAATCTAAGTAAAGGGAAAGACTGTATACACAAACATCAGGACAACAATGTAGATGCCTGACAATTGTCATGATATTGTATTGATATTGATATTGTACATCAATAGTGAAAACAAAAGTTGGATACAAGTTGCTTAAAGTTCACAAAGTTTGCACAAGTGACATTGTGATGCACTCGCGCTGAATGAGAAATGTGATACTAAGAATACGTAGAAGAAAAAGGAAGTTGTGCATGTTGCAAAACTTCCTGGGTTGGATTAAGAGTTGAGCTATGACCACAAAAAAACTAAAAACAACAAAGAAAAGTTTAATGCGATGCAAACTTTGGAGGATCTTTACAAGGCAGATCATAGGAGTGATGCTTCTTGGTACTCATTTATGGTAATTTTGTGTTAAGCAGTCTCACGCCATGAAAGAAGAAGCTGCCTGAAGTCCAGTGTTATGGTAGCAGATTTATCCCCTTGTGTCATTTCAGCATACATTTTTACACACAAGCCCTACTGAAATAATGTCAGCAGATAAAACAATCACAAAACAAACATTCTGCGTTGCTGCATACCACTAGAATATGAAATGTTTTTGTAATCTGGATGTTTGGGGGTGGAGGGGTGGGGGGCTGTGTCAAAATATAGTATTCATAAATTTCAAATGATATTGTGCATTCATGATACATACTCCCAAATAAATGATAACTGACAGATACAGTAGTGAATCTGGGACTAAATGATGTTGCAGGATTATTCTTTGGTTTTCAGGTTTCTGGGCAAAATAATACTGAAGCTACCATCTGCTGTGTGCTTGGCACCTGAAGATGACTGGGTACATACACACTGCACAGAGAGCAGAAGGACGTGAGGTCAGCCAATGGCCGCCTAATTGCTAATTTTTGCCCTGATCCCCCTAGCAGTTGTGCTGTTGGGTTAACGTGTCACCTGGGGTATAGTGTCGTTGTTTTTATTTGGCACTTGTTCGTCCTTTAGTGTGTGAGAACCATTCCTGTTGGATTGGTTTATAAAAAAAATTTAAAAAAGTAGTAAGCACACAAGCATAGGCAGTTATTTAACATGCAATTTGGCAGTGTGTATATATTTTCAGGGAACAGTCATTACTGTAATATACTCATTTAAAATACAGCTTATGTCACTTTCCAACAGATTTTAGACTGAGATTGAGTATTTACAATGGCAAGTCTTAAAAAAAAAGGCAGAGCAGAGAGGATTGGATCCTGATTGTAAAGCCAACATAGCATACAGACTCAGCTATAAACAAAACGTTCTTGAAAAAGAAAAAACAAATATGAAAATAATTCCTTCTTTTACAATACTCAGTCCTCTAACTGATGGCGTCAGAGAATAGTGCAGAATTCTGATGAAGTGACTTTTTCTTCATCTGCCGCTCAATCATCAAGTCAAACTCCTGTCTTTCTCTACAACGAAAAGAGATGGAAGAGCAACATTCATTAAATCATATTTAGTCCTTAGTGTAAATAATTCTTTATAGTTAAACTCATCAAACTCTTACCTGTTACTTATACATCGTCCTTTTAGGTACTTCTCTTCTGCCTTTTTTACTGAGATATTGTCCACCCCAGCTATGGCATAGATGATGGCCTGCACAGTAAGACAACAATCTTACAAACCTGTACCACAAACTGTAACCTGCGTATCAGAAGAGATACCAGCCCATAATAGAAAAACAAATAAAACACACAGATGAGCACTGATGAAAGCTTTAACTCACCTCAGGAAGAAGCACATCCAGGACAAAGGGGACACGTTCCATAGATTTCACCTCAACCAGGCAGGGAGCGTTCACAGCCGTTGTGTAGAGCTCATTTAGGTACCAATAGACTTGGTCCAACTGCTGGTCATCTTCTAAGTATATGTTCACCACCCGTCTGTTCACCACCCGTCTCCGATTAGCACTCTGGAAGGAGTGAAGCCATCTGGACTGCTGCTGCCCACGGATCACAGCCTGTAAGGGGAGTGATACAAGAAAAGTGGACTTTATTCAATCAGGGATTGGTGCTTTTTATGGATACCTTAAAGTCCCCCCTCCATTCAAAAATGTGTTTTGCTTATTGTTACATCACTTGGATGTTGGATCTTCACTGTGAATGATGTACTGATGTGCAGAGTTTGACACTAGAAGGCTGTTTTCACATTCATCTGCTGAAGGAGGCTTCCCTTCAAAAGCAGGATTTTGTGACATCACAACTAATTTAAAAGCTAACATGCTCGAGTGTGCAACCTACACAAGTGTTATGTGGAAACTAGAAATGTCCAGTGCATGTACACTGAGAATAGACTTTTCAGTGTAGAAGTAGTCTTGTGTCCAGCAGTTAAACTTGTGAAATGAACAATATTTACACATTCATAGATTCTTAAATGAGGGAGAAGGAGTAAATGTCATATTTTTAACTGGATAATTTAACTTTTTTGTGGAGAAAAGACACTAATTATTATTCAAGAGAGTATTATATGTCTTCAAACATTTCTAGAGGGGATCTTTAAGTGCTACATACAATACCTATTAAAAATATTAACCACATTTTTAACAATAGCTTATTGTTTCACCACATTGAAATCTCACAGTGGAGGTCATTGGTATTTCTTTCACACAACAGGAAAGAATTTACCGTAACATACAAAACAAAATAATTATGTGCAACAAACACCATCAACAAGATATTTGCATAGATAAATATGCACCCGCTTCTTTAGTAGAGGCACCTTTGGCAGCAACTACAACATAGAATCTATATGGACATGTTTGTTTCAGCCTGGCATATCTGGGCATGTCCCATCTGTCTTTGCAAAACTGGTTGAGCACTCTCGATTAACAGTGACCGTGAGTGAGCAGCAATTTGTTATTCGCCACATATTCCTGAGGTCTTGACTCAACCACTCCAGGACACTCGTAGTGGCCTACATCACTAGATCACTAGTGCCCTGTTCCTATGAACATGCAGTGCTTGAGGATGGCCTGCACTGGGTAGATTTGCAGCTGTCCTTTTCCTGATTTTTTTCCTTTAACAGATAGCTGATAGTAGAAAAGCAGACAGGAAACAACGGAAGAGAGCGGGGCATGCAACAAGGATCCCTAGCTGGAGTTGAACCAGGGACGTTGCCATAACGTGGCATGTGCAGTAACTACTCAGCTACCAGGGCGCCCCTTCATGATGTCGTTTTGACCCACAAACTGACTATCCTATATCCAGGAACAGGTGTGTTTAACTTAAAAGGTGGGTCACACCTTGATTGCATGCAAACAATCTCCACTTATCCATTTATTGTATGATATATTTGTAGTTAATTAAGATCCATTTGTTATTTTGCTTGAACATTTAAGATATTTTTCTGTTCGGCCTAATAACATTTGCCACTATTCAATGTTGTGAAACAAAGGATGAAAAAGCCAACCGGTTGATGTAAAGTACTAAATGGGTTTGTAATGTTACACTCATCAGCTTAAATGCTGCAACGTGATATCATCTGAGCAGGCATAGTTCATGTCCAATTAAAGCTACGATCATGAAAATATGTTTCTCATTACGTGCAAAACATTGGAGTTCTTCTAGTTGGAGCATACTTCCAAGTAAAATATCCATGGTCATTTTATCAGAGTGTGCAAACTAGGATGGCCTTAGTGCTACTAGACACACATCGTCTCCAGTAATGGTTTCTGTGTTTAAGGCTCAGCAAAATGGATCTGCAGTAATTTGCATTGAGAAAATGTTTGTTCATCCAAGAACTGGATACAAAAGTCTCCATTAATCATACCAGAAGGCGTCCCTCCACCATGCGCTGCTTCACGATGAAATGTACAAGTTTCTCATTAGCGCGGTTGTGGGCAGCATGGGTCCGGTCTGGCAGCAACCTCTTTGAAGTCCTGCTGACCTCTTCCTGCTGTTCACTAAAGCTGTCCTCCTTGTGATCATCACACGGCTCCTCCATCATCGAATCACTGGCGATGGTTAATCTCTCTGAGGCTGCCTGAGGATACATCCTCCTCACGGGATAGCCTGGAGTAGTTAAAAGACCAATAGTAAGGAGCATTGTCAGGACCAGAGCTGCAGGGGTACTTGAGTTTTCATTGTGTGATGCCGTGTTAATGAAGGTTATGCAACAGAACTTACTCATGTCATGAGCAAAGTACTCGATGAAGGAGCCAGAAAAGGAGCCACATGCTACAAAGACAAAACATTATTAATACTGCTAGAAATGCAGTGGTATCAGAACAATATTATATAATGCATGTAAACATTAATGTTATTTGTGTAAGCATTAAATGGACACCCCCCTCCCCCTTACCAATCCGTATACTGTAGTCTGCTATCAGCTGCAGGGACCACTGGATTGCAGCATCATAGTTTTCTTTGGCTTTACACTAGGACAAAACCAAATATGAGAAACAGTAACAGTCTGCCACCAGTGTCAGGAAAACATAAATAATGAATTAGTATTATTTATGAATAGCTCTTACCACCAGCTCATTAGCTCCTTCACAGTCAAAAGGCTTCAGGGTTTTCAGAGCCACAGTAAACCTCAAAGAACACAAACATCAAACTAAAAAAACCAAACTCCTGATGATTTCAAAGTGTGCCAGCAATTCACCCAATATTTTGTTTAAATATCTCTGATTTGTGCATTCAGGTTTAATGACATCACATCTACAGTGGCCCTGAGGTGCAAAACACAACAACACTGGATAAAACATAAGAGCATTTTAGAAAAACACATTTCACAAAACACAATCACAAAACAGAACACAAACACATATTAGCGTGATTTAGTGTTAGAGATCCCTACAACCCACAGTGCAGTCCAATACACTTTACAAACACACAGGCATTAAACAACAAATAGCAAACAGTGAGAAAGATAAGTCATTTTCTACCCCTTTTTTTGGTGAATCATTGGGTCATCAATGAACATGATGCTGGCTTTTCTCAGCTTCCGGTTGACACTTTTTACCTGCAGAGAAAAATAAATATTAAAATAATATACAAACCAGGCTTTCATGTTTTTTTTTTAATTTTGTTCAGTCTTAACCGCAGATTGTATATTGGGTCACCAATATATCACGCCCATAATGATCTTTAATCAATTTATATAAGTCATTAATTATTTAAGTCATTAATTAAGAAAAATGTCACCTCAAGCTTCTCAAATGTGAGGGATTGCTGATTATCTAGATATAGGCAAACATCTTAGGAAACAATTGTGTATTGTAACATCTAGAAACTTGTAATGTTTGTGCTTATGAGAAATAAATGATCCACAGTTTTTTTTCACTCACCAATGCAGGCCAGAATGGATAATTTCTAAATTTACACCACACAAACACTCCCTCTGTAATGGATGGGGGCTCTGAAAGAAAGGATTACAAACATTAACAGTATGAACACACAGTTGAGTCCACTTCTAGTCCTTGCAGAGCTTATTTGCATTCAATCACTGCATTCTCGCTCACTTTTGTCCACCTGCATCAAGAAACTTGGCAGCTCCTCCGCCTCCTCCTCCTCACTTTCCTCATCTTCCTGGAAGGACAAAGATGGCAGCTGCTCTTCATGGTGACTTAGCTCTATAGACAGATCTGAAGACAGCAAAGACTCATCTTTTTGGGGAGGGCGGGGGTGTAGGGGAGGACAGCAATAACAAAAAATTAGAACAGAAAACTTTTCTCACCTGAATTATTTTAAATTGTAAGATGCTCTACAAGCAGTAGTTGCTACCCTAACAGATTAAAATCAACACAGAACAATATATTTAAGACAGATTCTGCAACCATTAGATGACTTTAGATTGTGAGGGAAATCTGACAAGTGTTATGTTGACTCTGTACAGTATGAGGTAGACACTAAGATGATTTACCTTGCTCTGCTTCATCAGGCTTCGTCAGCTCAAATCTTGGTCTACAACGTTCTGATGACTGAGTAGTAGTGTCTATTTCTGAATTCTCTGTCTCCATTTCCTGTTTCCTGCGACGCCGGCACTTGGCTGGAGGACCATTGCTTTGACTGCCGGTCTGCGTTGGTTCCTTTGTTGCACTTTTTCTAGCTTGTCTTCGCTGGGCCGAACGACCCCTCCTAAATCTGCTCTGAGAGTCTGACTGACTGCATGGCGAATCTCCCTCGGATGCCTGCGACAGAACAAATGTAAGAGGAGCTGAGGAATAGCACTGAAATTAACTGCAAAAAAATATGTGGACTAAGAATTCAGAAATAAAAAACATGATCAGGAAAGATATGATCAAACACCTTTAATTGTTTGGTGAACTTAGTGCACTCTAGCTCTACTTGTTTTGCTCCAGCAGGTGATGTGGAGGTGTTGGACGGGTTGTCAATGGCTGAGCTGCGGACTGGTGTGGAGGTCTGGTAGGCTCCTTGTATCTGTGCTGTTTGTCTCCTGCTTCTTTTTGGAGTACTTGATAAGGGACATGCAGCAGACTGGCTGTCAATGGTAAGATCACAGCCTGGCAGAGCACTTGATTCCTCTGTGGCTTGAGATGAAAGAGTTTCTGAGTTAACTGTTTCTGTTGAGGTCATTTTGGGATCCCTTTTTCTGGTTTTCCGAGTTCCCCCTGAAAGATGTATATTGTATTTTGGTGGGTTTAATTATAGTATACACGGTCATGACTCTTTTGCGATTTAGATTTGCTTCATATGTAGACTTGCATGACCCTCTTGTGTCAGCTTTAGCTTTATAATTGTTTACAAAAATCAGAAAGTGACTTGACAAGATTGGCTACCTTTCATTGTTCTAAGAGTTGGTGCAGTCCTCTCGCTGGAAAGATTTCCCCTTGAGTTCAGTGGATTATCAAGATCAGACATGAATCAGGGCTGATTTCATTCATCTGCGTGTCTCCAGTGAAGGTGACAGGCAGGTTAAAGGTTTGACAGCTGTAACAGAGGAGAGTGAGGGAAAGGTCAGGAAATATTATTCAACCAACCTACAACTTTTGGCCTCTGCTGGAAGACACTGAGAAGGTCGTACATTCCCTTAAGGTATTTTTGTTTTTGGCCACGAGACGAATGCCAGTTTTCACGCTGCAATAAATACATGCGTTTAAATACAGACGCCAGGTAACTTAATGGGCATACAGGAAACGCCTGTCGCCATGAAAACGAGATCTTTTTAAACGTTCTTTATTATACTAAATTTGAATACAGGAAAAAACAGGATCATAACATACTTTGCATTAGCTAATGTCGTAAACTAGCTTACCACCACAGTTGTTAAGGCCTTAAAGAGTAATTCTCCTTCGTGTCAAACATAACATTTACAACAGTGCCTCCCTGCGTACGTTCACGTTACTGCAAGACAGACTGGACAGTTCAACAGTTTTCCACAGAAGGCCTAGCATTACAGTACTTAGCAGTCACAATATGAGAGTGCAAACACCATGTTAAACCAACATAATATCAACGTTAAGCGTATTAATGACACATCACGACATGTGCTGTGAGTTTACACGGCAGTTAAGGTTAGTTTAAGGTTGCTAGTCGTGAAGCGGACGAGCTGAGACATGACATCGTTCTTGTGACTACTAGCATGTAGCATGTAAGTTAGGTGGTAAACACAAGCACCAGCAAAAATCCTGAGCATTTTTTGCTGGTGCTTACACAGACATGTGCACAGTCGAGGAAGTAACGTTAATTATTACGATGACATCCTCTCGCTAACGCATATCACGTGACATAAACATGAAACGTTAATTGCGTTATGTACCAGGTTATAGTTGGTAGGTAACTAATGAGCCTCCACAAACTTGGAGATTGAACCATGAACGCGATTGACAAGTTTTACCTCAGCAAAATTAAACAGTAACCCAGATAAACTAGTCACCTAAGTTACCTACCTTAAAAATTTTTTACATTCAACCTTTCGCTTAGATCGTTAGCGTCCAGTTTCAGTAAGTTAATTAAAGACTTCGGACATCGTCGGGCCTGCACACATGAGGAACTGCTAAACACAGCTGCGTCACATCTGCGATCAAGTATCAAACATTTGACATTACTATAGTGAAATCAACAAGTCGCACACACAACTCCTGTTCACCACGGAGGAACAGATAGGATAGGTGTCGTGCCAAAATACTGACCCTCTGATAGGAAGTGTACCCAACGCGGGAACGCGCATGCGTTCACTCTTCTTCTGCTTCTTCTTCTTCTTCTTCTTTTGGGCTGCGTCTCATTAATCGGTCAACATGCCCCCGCTGACTTCCCTCGGCAGAATGACAAGTGTTGCAGTTGCAAACTCAGGAGCGAGTGATCAACGATGGTCACTCAGCGCTGCAGATTAACTACTGTGCATTGCGGTTTCCCGTCATTTCCACTATGACGTCAACGAGCTGCTGTTTTTTACTATTTAAAACAGATGTTTGATGTCCTTATGTCCTTACACTGTTATGTTTTAGAAAGAATGTTCCCAACAAACTCGTTGTAACATTTCTGTTAAGTTTTTACTATCATACAAAGATGTGCTGTTTTTTTTTATGTCGTCTGCACTTCAGAACAAAAATAGTATTACATTATAAATCTTTTTATTATCTTAGCAAAATTTCACATTCACAAAAATACATTTTGTAACAGAAAACCTTTTTTTAATAAATAAAATGCCACAACACATAAAAACTCTTCAACAGTCTATAAACCCCAAAGCCTTAAAAACTCTTAGTATGTGTAAATTTCATAATAGTCTGAACTGCTGAACTTTTTTTTCTTCCTCTTTTTTCTTCTCTCATTATATCATTTATTTACTGCTTATCCCTTGGCATATATGTCTATTGATGTTTAGTACTGTTCAGTTTTGTGATAAACAAATAAAATACATAAATAAATGTTTATGATTGGAACAAACAGAAAGAGTGTCTGAGCAAACAATCTACAAGTGTAAGTTACAATATCCAGATAATCAGAGTATAATGTTGAAATCCAATTTTTGTCATACTATGGAATTTGCTTTATGCAATTACTTCACTAGAATGTTACAATTCTCCATTGTTTGCATTTAGAAACCCACGTTACTGAAATATGCTGTTTTGCACATCGTTTTCACATTATAGTAATGTTAGGACATGCAATAGTGTTGGTTTATGTTATTATGGTATTTAAGGGTCAGAAGAGGAGACAGAGCTCCTCATTATGTTGAGAACTGACTGCAGGTGCAAGTGCATTGCATTTACATCCTCGTCCACCCACTTTCCCTCTGCTCTCTCTTTGCAACGTGCTGTTACCAACAACTGAGGGAAGTGGATGAGGTGAAGTTGAACCACTAATGAAACACAGCCTCGGTTTTATTAGCGGTTGGCAAACAGCTTTTGAATGCATTACTGCCACCACTGATCTGGAGTGTGAACTAAAGATATACCCTCTCTTTAATACTTCAACCAAAGAATTACATTCAAAACAATAAACGCAATAGTCATATTTAAATAAATAAAAAGGAACCAAATGAAAACAAAAATAAATTAATAACTAACACTAATATTTCTCAGCCTCTGTTCATTAATCTTGTTGATCTTAAATACTCTTTTCCAACACTTGTCACTTGAAGATTTTTTTTTTTTAAGAATAGTCTTTCTTAGTGCATTTAAAACTTCTCTCTCTCTTTCTCTCTACTTCTGGTAGCACAATAAAACATGGTCCACTGTTTCTTCCTCTCCACAATATTCACACTTTCCATTATTATACTTTCCCATAGAGAGAATGTTTAGTCCAGTATGACCATTCCTTTATCTAGTTATAATTCTCCCCTCTCTCCTATTTTGTCCTCCAGACCCTGCACTCCTGACTAATGGTTTATTTCCAAAAAGACATCTTCCTTTACTTTCTTTGTTCCATTCATTCTGCCATCCCTTTGCCACGATTCAAGGATTTTTCTCAACTCAATTCAGAGAGGACAACATGGAGGACTACTGCTTGGTGACAGTGGATATGGTCAGAGTAACTTTTTATTCCCTCCATACATAAATCCCAAAGCAGCTGAGCAGCAAAGATATAACAGAGCTCATATCTGCACTAGAGCATATGAGCATATGTTTGGAGTATGGAAAAATCGATTTGTTTACGCAATACACTTCATTTCAAGCCAAGAAGATGCTGCACAGTGATCATTGCTACAGCTGTGTTGCACAACCACGTACCCGAATCAGCATTGCTGCTCTGATCCTCCAATGGAAGATCAGGACAATGGAAGATCAAGATCAAGCAGATGTGCCCATGTCTGAGGCAGGCAGTGACCAACAAGGACTTGCACAAAGAGTTGCTTTCACATCACAGCATTTTAGCTAGATGAGGTGCATTTATATATGGAATGTATTCATTATGGCTGATTTTTGCTTTGATAATGTTTGTTCTGTACAAAAGCTTATAAGATAAACCCTGCTGCTCTTTCCTGTAAATGAACAAGCAAAGCTAATGTCATTTGAGCTATACTCATTCAAAGTAAGTTGTGACAGTTTTACCTATCTCAGAGTAACAGTTACTATAAAATATAGAGACCTCGTAAAACATAACTTTAAACCTGCTCTTGATAGAGCTAAATAAGACCTTCAGCACTGGTGTGCCATCCCCATATCCCTAGCAGGGAGAATCAACTCTGTAAAGATGTAAATTGTGCCTTAATTATTATTCTTATTTCAGATGATACCCACCCAAAACATTTTTAAGGAGTTGGATAAAAATATGTGAACTTTTTTTGTGTGGAATAAAACTACCCCTAGAATAAAGAGGATCTTTCTTCAACGTCACAAGGAGGAAAGGTGATTTGGCCCTCTAAATGTTTCTACTACTGGGCAGCAAATATACATAAGATAGCTTACTGGATTTAAATGCCAGAAGTTCAGAGTGGTCAGAAGTGGGCAAACATGGAAAGGAGCTTTAATGGCCCTGCAAACTTAGGATCCTTAGTTTGCGCTCCGCTACCTATTAATTTGAAGGTTGCAGGAAACCCAGTTATTAAAGGCTCCTTAAAAGTCTGGGCACAGTGCAGGACCCACTTTGGGCTAAGACAAGCATTCTCCTGCATGCCATTCACTAATAACCCACTTTTTACACCCTCAGTTTTGGATATGGCATTGCAGCAGACATGGCCTGAGCAAAGTGACAAACTTGTTCAAAGACAATATTTTAATAGTAATATTTAATAGTCAGAGGATTTGGCATTCCACAATCTCACTTTTTCAGGTACCTCCAAATCAGGGACTTTGTTAAAAAAACTCATCTACATTCCCATTTCAAACTCACCTCTGGCCTCACCGTCCTTGGATCATCTCAAATCAAAATGGGAAGAAAACTTTGGTGATAGGATTTCAGATGAAATCTGGAAATCATCCATTGCAATGATCCACACAACCTCCATATGTGTCAGGCATAGTCTGATCCAATTTAAAATATTTCACACACTCCATCTGTCCAGGGGTAGACTTGCCCAACTCTATCCAGAATTCCACCCAACCTGTCAACGGTGCAACCAAGACCCAGCAACTCTTATTCACTCTTTTTGGGCTTGCCCAAGGCAATTTTGGGCCAAGGTCTTTGAAATATTCACCATAGATCCAGAGCCAAGTTTGGCAGTTTTTGGCGTTTCTCATAGAGATCTGAATCTCTCTCAAGCCCAGGCCCATGCTGTTGCCTTCCCGTTGCTTTTAGCAAGATGTCTCATTTCATATAATTGGAAGTCTAGCGCCCCCGCCACCCCCCACCCCCATGCCCACCCCCCACCCCCACCTCCATGCATAGCCGCTGGGTTGAGGAAGTAATGGTTCATTTATACCACTCAGAGCTCGGTTAATAAATGGCAACCATTCCTGGACTACTACAATAATGTCAAAACTACAAGAAATATAACGTAATGCCTGTAACTAATAACCATAACTTTGTACAATCGCTGTAGAATCTCTATTGTATTTAATTATTTTCTGTTAGCATGTTTTAAAAAAATATATTCTGCACTCTCAACATTTTTATTATTATTGCTATTATTATTTTTTTAATTATTATTTATTATTTTTCTGTTTTTTCCACTCTTTGTGTGTTGGCCAGTCTCCCAGGCAGGTGGGGTGGGTGAGATGCAGATGTTGGTACAATGTACAATATGTAAATGTTTGAAAACCCAATAAAAACATTTGAATACTTCTATTCCATTTCGAGTTTTTATGAGCATCATTAGACCAATAGCATGTGCTCATACTTAACCTAAGGAGACTAACTGAGCCAAACTTAAGCCACGTTCATGAAAGCTACTTAAATGTCCTAGTTTACACATTAAGGCCTACTCCTGGCTTAATCTAAGCCTTGTCTGTGAAACTGACCTTGTTTAAGTGAGTCTGCAATTGCTTGACTTCAACTGGTCAGGACATGGCAGTTAGGTTTTTGACAAATACTAAACAAACAGAGTATATTACCACCCATTCACTTACATTGGCTTCCTGTACGCTTCAGAATTCAGTTCAAGATGCTCCTGATCACATTCAAAGCCCTCCATGGCATCGCACTCTCTTATATTTCTGAACTTATAAACCAATGTCCCACTTTTCAGGCTCAAAACAAAGAGGGACTGTGCTTTTACCATTTTAGTCGCCTCCCCCTCACTGTCAGGTCAACTGAACCACATTTAAAGAAAACTTTTAAAAACCCACTTGTACAGGCTGTTTTTATAAGTGCGTTGCTCTGGAAATCTTATTGGTTTTATTTGTCTATTAATTTAGCTTTGTTTGTTTATATTGCTTTTATTTTTGAGTGTCTGTTTCCGTTTTATGAATCGTATTTTTACTTGCTGTTTTCATGCTATGTACTGTTAGGCATTTTTATTTTCAATTGTGAAGCACTTTGGAGTGCTATATAAATAAAGTTTATTCACTCAGCTGCTGGGTGTCTGTTTGTCTACAGCAATAACTGTATCACACAGCAGAGGGCACTGTATAACTGCTCATAAACTGCTCTCTTTTACAATACAATGGTTCTTAAAACCACTGAAGTGACTCTATGCAGGGGTGTCTCCTCCTTTGGAGACATTAGAGAGATAACTCCTCTTGTAACTTTTTCCTTATATTGGCATTCCACATACACTTAATCCAGTTGAAGGACCAGCGAGATGAACCTTCTGACTGACAAAGATGATTGTAGGTAATCTTTGTGAGGGCATGTGGGTCCAGAAAGTAAGTTATGTAAAAAGGGGGATTCAGTGTACATACTGAATGTTGAACTATTAGAGACATCATGACAATGATCAGTCACCTCATTTGTCCACATCCTTGTCCGGTCCACATCTCAGTTGCCTCTCAAGCTCTGCTTTTCTTCATCTCCTCACCTCTTTGTGAGCAACAGATTTAGAAATCTGTAACCTATACTTCATTTAAAGCGGAAGTTCTCAGGACTGTAGCCAGGATTATAGAAATAGGCTGCTGACGGCTCCAAAAAGAAAGTCCAAAAATCCAAAAGTCCAAAAAGGCTATTAAATTTAAATATGTCGTCTAATTTAAAATAAAATAAATACATATGGAATAAGACCAATACTTGTTAGGTTGTTTAATAATACAATGAAAACTCCCCCAAAGCAGTTAAACCCTCAGACTATCAGATAAATTACTGAGAACATGACCTTAATATCTCTCATATTATCGTACAATTTCTCAGAATCTATCTTTAAGTCCAACAATCACATCCTCCTAATTATAACACAGTAAAGAAATTGTAAAAAGTTCAGTTTTCCCAAACAGGCAGCGGTTTACCTGCTGCTCAGCCGGATCCGCTGGGTGTGTGTTGGTCTGAGGTTGGTGAGGGGCAGGGAGGCCCCGCCCTCATCCAGATGTGCGCCTCTCTCCTGTGTCTTCAGTCCGCTGCTGGCTTCAGCAGATTGCGGAGCCCCGGGAAGTCAACAGGAGGGTAGGGACAGTGACACTTTGAGTATGAACAACCGGGAAGGTTAGCTGTGATCTGCATTAGAGGGATCTTACTAGATCTAATGAGTCGTGACTTTGTCGTTAGCTCATGTGACTTGAGCCGTGCGTCGGAATTTTCCCCGGGGGGGCTTTTGTTTTACCCACCTGGCCAGCCGCAGACGCAGAGCTGATGGAGAGAGGCTGGGCTGAGTGCGATGCCAGTCCGTTGAGCAGTCTGTTGAGCAGAGAGCCTCATCCAGCGCAGAGCAGACTCTGCTGACAGGGAGCGGTCCGCTTTCTTTTGCGCGACCTGTATGAATTATCAGTCTGTTTTTTTTTTTTTAGAAGTGATTCGAGGGTTTTCTTTCGAAGCAACAAAAACAGCAAGATCACCTAGGATTTTGTTTTTTTTTCTTGTCGACGAAATGGGGATGTAACCAGTTTCCACATGCATTTAAGTGGTGAGGTTGCCTCCAGATTGAGAAGAGCAAACTGCAGGGGCGTATAGTTAATTGAAATCGATCCGGTGGTCTCCTTTTGAATGTGAAACAGCAGCAGAGGTTCTTTCTCCTCTCCTCTCCTCTCCTCTCCTCCTCCCCTCCGCTCACCTCCAACATGACTTCACTGTCGGGGACCAAAGAGAGGTCTGTGAGCAGCCGGAGCAGAAAATATGGGGTAGGTTATTCATTACAGTATCCGGGGGGGTGGGCACACCTCAGTTACCTATAAGCCTGGTAAATGTAAAAACTTATCATCCATGTAGTGATGCATGTGCCTCATCATCTCATACTGCACACCCCTTTAACTTGCAAAATGTAGTTTTATAACCTCTTACAGACTGATGTAAGAATGAAACAGATGTAATATGAAGACTGGGGCTTTCAGGGGAAAGCGCACTTTAGATTTGTGTGCATGCAGTGTCATGCATTTTCACTGGCAGAGCTCCCAGTTTCTCTTAATTATCACTAACTGAGGACCATGCAGCTAAATCAGATATTATACTCACACCCATGTCTTTGCCTACCACCTACAACTTAAAAGCATTGACTTATAATACAGGGTTGACTCATATTATACCCAACCTCTTTACTTGGAGATGGTTGAGCATTCCTACCTATCAGCCTACTCATTGCTGCCATATTATAGCCCTTGTGAGGGATTACAGTAGCTAAAGTACCCAACCTCTCCAGCTACCACCACATCAATGGGTCTCTCCTCTCTGACTGGATTTATCCAGCCACAAAAGATCCAACTTTCAGCTCTTTGTGGCTCATTTGATGTTTGCATGTGGCTGTCTGAGAAGAGAAAAATAATACAGGTCTACACATAGAATCTGTCTCGATCCCTGTTTAGACGGTAATGGAAGAGTCTGATATGTTGACTGCCTTGACTTGGGTTGTAGCAGCATCATGGTAAATGTTTATCATTGCCTCCTGTTTGTGTGCTTTTTATTTGATTTAATGCCATAATTTTAATTTACTTTGTTTTAGACTGGCTGTGCGTATTATCGACATAAAGAAAACCAGGGTCCATTTAATCTAACAGCCACACTCTGTGGGATATTCACCATTTATAAAGGGCATCCACTGTTCTATAACATTTGTTGGCACGTAGGTTAACAAGGTGACAATTAGATGAGTCATTTTTGTTTTTGATTGTTGCTATTTGGATTTATGATCAGCTGGCCTTTAAACAGCTCACTGAATATATTTAAGTTCATATATTATTTCGGGTCACATTTTTTCTAATTTGACAGATTACATATCATTGTTTTGCACACTGTATAGCAAGATGCAAACAATTCTATTTTTATTTGCATAATACAAGCCATGAGCTCTCAACCCTTGCTCATCATTTTATTCTCATCCCAGTGCAACCTGTTGTGTGGACAGACTGATAATTGTATTTCTTACAATGCACATGTTAATACATTATAGGCCTTTTTGATGACACACATTTGACTTGACATAGCAGAAAAGCACAGGTGTAACTAATAACAGTAATGATGGTGTTCCATTTATTTGTACCAGGAAGCCAACATGCATGAAATCAGGGACCTACACTGCAAAAAAGTGGAATGTAGCCATTATTATTAATGAATGTTATTAATTATACTTGTGTTTTTCGTAACGTGAAAATTTCTGCTGTGAAAAGGGCCTATAAGTCAAGTTTTCTTCTCTTTTTAATTTCACGCAGGTTCCCGACACTTCCCCCACCAAATCTGCCTCCTTTTTCCCGGACACATGGTACCGAAAGGCCTACGAGGAAACTTCCCGGTCCAGTACACGCCCTGCCCCAGAGGGTGCTGGCTCCATGCCAAGCTCCACGGGCACCCCGTCTCCTGGCTCAGGAATCTCCTCACCAGGGTCCTTCTCTGGATCACCGGGGACCATCTCCCCTGGGATTGGGACAGAGTCTCCGGGTTCTCTAGGTGGCTCCCCAGGTTTTGGGACGGGATCCCCGGGATCAGGCAGTGGAAGTTCCCCTGGTAGTGAAAGAGGGATATGGTGTGAAAACTGCAACGCAAGGCTGACAGAACTGAAAAGACAAGCATTGAAACTGCTCATCCCTGGACCTTATTCCAGCAAGGTAAAAAACAGATTGATATGCTTCCCCCTAATTGTGTGTGTGTGTGAGAATCCTATTGCATATGTTGGTAATTCTGTGTACTCCCTCTTCTGTCATGTGGTGGTGAATTGGTTGTGCACAGCAGCTTAGCCTCCTAAAATAACTTGTTCCTTCATTAACTGTGGCATTTGGACAGTGACACTTATTAACTTGGTTGCCCATGAAAGATTGGGCTTCTAATCATTCCCTTGCTTACTGTGTTGCTGTGTAGTCAGGGTTATTGTTCTCATAAATCATAAGGATGCAGTTATTTGTCCAACCCTCATTTGACCAGCTGTGGAAAAGAGCTGAGACTAAACAGCCTTTGCGATTAGGTTTAATCTCAGAGGATGATTATTGTATCTGAAGCTGTTCATCAATAACTGGCAGGATGTCAAAAACAAAATGACAAATATGGACGAGACTCTTTTGATTTTTGTCTTGGAGTTCTCCATTTTACCTGATTGATTATATCACCTAAATCAATGTGTTCACTCTATTCTATATTAGTTTTCTCCTTTTGAGGGAATTAACATGATGTATTACTGAAAGACATTGACCATGTAGAGCAAATATTAATCCATATGGATTGCTGCCTTTTTCTAATTTTCTTTGACAGGTGATTTCATTTTTTCTGTGGATAATCCATATA
This sequence comes from Thunnus thynnus, assembly GCF_963924715.1. NCBI lineage: Eukaryota > Metazoa > Chordata > Actinopteri > Scombriformes > Scombridae > Thunnus > Thunnus thynnus. The sequence continues at coordinate 24,752,022 of NC_089517.1, read as the reverse complement.
ATCAATTTTAATTCTATTAGTATAGTGATTCTCAACAGGCAGATAATGAGCCCCAGAGTGTTGTGAGTTGATTTATGATAGAGGATCAAATCATGTACTAAGCACTTATTGTCCTTATCATCATGTATGTAGCTCATTTTTGTTTTCATTTCTACACTGAATAATTTTCTGGCTCTTAATTTGAGATTAATCAGTGAAAGAAACCTGCATTAACAACAACTTTCATGGTTTTTTCTAAACAACTGGAAAGTGAACATGGTTGTTGCACTACAGGGACATTTGTTGTCACTGAAGAACACTTGATGTGTTTCATTGAGGTTGTGCTGTCGTACAGGCTTTTTGACTTGACTTGGGTCAAATGGAAAAATTATCCTAGAAAAAGAAAATTTTGTTTTGGACATTTGGAAAAGTGGTTATGCAGACAAAAGGCATGAAAAACACACATTGAAAGCCCTCCTGGCAGGGTCTCTGAATGCATAATTTTTTAACAAGTTGCCTCTGGGTTTGATATTCTTGCGCTGCAGCTGACTGGATTTTAGTTATGAATACACTGGGGCCATACGTCAAGCTTCGAGTTAATTGGTAACAAATAAGCATGTATTATGCATCATGGGGCCAATAAAGTGCAGCCAGCAAGATAAGAGTGAGATATAGGATTACAGTGGGACAGAGGGAAGGTTGCAGAGAGTAAGAGAGAGACAGAGGTGGAAACAGTGGGATCTTATTATGAGAACACAAACATGACAGTTGGAACTTGTTAGCAACAGTTGGGGCTAATGTAGACTGTCGGTGGGTAGACCACTAATTAAAATGTTATTTGTGAGGTTGGGTTTAGTCCATTGTGGTTAACTTTATGGTAGTGTAGAATGAGCACAGACACATAACATACAGTATTGCAATTGGTGTAGGCACTGGGTGGAAAATGTACCTGTGTATAACATGTGTTGAGAAAAGTAGGCTTTTACCAGCTGCAGATATGAAAATTGGCTTAAAAATATCACAGAAGCTAGTAAACAAAACTATGCAGCCTAGAAGTGTTTTAGGGCCATACCAAATCAAAATATCTAAATATCTTTGGCTCAAGAATTTTGTCAATGAAAAAGAGATTTCAGTGCCTTCGTCTTGTGTGTGGTTGATAGATTCAAACTCAAACGTATGAATGAGGAAACTGGCTGAGATAGTGGGAGTGGGAAAGTCAGTATGTCTCTGTACACAAGTGTGTACTAGACTATTCATGCTGCTCACTGGATATTCTCGTAGTAATTTCACAGTCAGAAGAGCGAACGTGTGCTTCTGACACGTGTGCTTAAATGTGTTACTTTGTGTTTGTGGTTCCAATGAAGTTTTCCACCATCAGTTGTTGGATCCACGCTGCAGGGTTTTGTGCATGACTGAATTCCATTACTATTTTTTTTGTCAGGCTGTGGTCATTTTTTTCTATGATATTGGACTATTTGAACCTTGGCTACACACACCTGACACTCCTTACTGAAAAGGAAGAATTCAAGTACACAAACCCATTCACCTAGCAGCCAGTATAGTAAAACTAAACAGTAGAGCTGTTGACTAGACCCATCATGGTACTGGAGAAACAGTTTCACTCATTTATTTGCACGAGGAGCTTAAAACTTGTGAAGGTTGAACTGTATATTAAGGGGGCTTTGGCAATTTTTCTGTTGGGTAAATAAAGTTAAATAGGGCAAAGTACATTATGTCCAGCTCTGATTTTAATAACTAGTCAAGTGAACAAATATGCAACACTGTTGCACATGTTACAACAGTTACACAGACACATCCTTCCCTTAGGAGCTGTCCAGTACCATATTAGTAGCCATATTTTTCTATTTTTGGCAGGTTAGTTTCCTTGCTTAAAAACACCTCTGGGGTCATTATTGAAGCATTTAACAGCTTTGCTCAGTCATTTAGTTACAGTGTGGTTTCTTCCCTTGACTTTCCTTACAAGAGTGAACTGACCTGTGCAGGTGTTCTTTGGCGGGGAAAAGCTGAACTCATGTCTTTGGTGAAGCAATGTGACCTGATAATCCTTCCCCTTCACCAAATGTGCCAGAGCAGCAGTTCTGTGTGTGTGTGTGTGGGTGTGTATCCCTTCCTGTTGTGCCATCAGCATGAGACCCCATGTTATTCCCACAGGACACTGGGGCATATGTGACCCCTACCAGTTAGAATTACACACACACACACACACACACACACACACACACACACACACACACGCACACACGCACACACGCATACGCACACGCACAGCTCTGAACCTTGTAGACCTGTCTCTATCTCTGAGATAGAGACAGGTCACACACACACACAAACACACACACACACACACACACACACACATCCTCTCCCACAGGGCTGCTAATACTATGCTAATGATGACCTTCACCGGTCTTCCTGTTGAATATTTTTTGTTTGGACGTCTGCAGCGTGTGTGTGTGTCTATCATAGACTGCGTGCCAGTGTGTTCATTTGTGCTTGTAGGGCACTCAGCATGTTTTTGTGGTGGTTTGTTAGAGCATTCTGTGAATACAGAAACACACACACACACACACGTTTGTACTTACATCCTTCTGAGGACCCTCATTATAATAATAATGCATTGCCGAACCCTTTACCCTAACCTTAACTATCACAACTAAAACCCAACTCTAACCTTAACTTCTAAAGCTTTTCAACAATGCAGTCAAGGACTGCTGAGTTGTGAACAAGTGGACAAGCTGAGATCATGTTAAAATATGACTAATTAAATGTCAAGATATGAGAGCAGGGTGGACAATCTGTCGCTTGTTGTTTAAGCAACTATTAGTTTGTTAGTGCAAACAGTGTTTATTTGCTGTCCATTATGTTTCAAAGAAGGTACATTCATTCGTTCAGTCAACCCCATTTTGACTTTAAGGAGACATGACAGTTTATAGATCAAGAGAATGAGAGGAGATAAAAATGGACATTGGTTGAGTTGGTGGCAGCAGATATAAAAGAAAACTGATTTATACAGCATGTATGTTTTTCTAATGTTACTAAAATGTCCTGAAATTAAACCTAAATCAAGCACCATATACCTTTTTTTATTAAGGCTGTTCCTCAGTCAGCTGGTTAGAGGAAAAACAGACAGAGAGAGAGAGAGAGAGAGAGAGAGAAAGAGAGAGAGAGAGAGAGAGAGAGAGAGAGACAGGCAGGTCACATTGCCAGGTGGCAGTATGGGCGGGTGGGGGGGGGGGACTGAGTGCTCTGTTGAGGGATTAGAGTGAGCAGAGTAGGTTTTCAGGTTTAGACACAGACGCAAAGTGCACACACACTTGTAACCACGGACTCAAAAGCACATCTGGCTACACAGCTGTACTCACTTAAGGCCAGTGTCTCTGCTCGACTGGTGTGTATGTCTGCGTGTCTGTTTGTATATGTGTATTCATCCCTTATATCCACACCCAAATCATACATGGATAGAGGGCGATCTGTATTTGGTTGGTTCAGTTCAGCTCAGGAAAGTGGGTCACTCCACTCTCTCTCTCTCTCTCTCTGTCTGTGTGTTTTATTCACAAGGAAAGTGTCTGTTTCAGATCAGCTGAAAGTCAAAACCATCCATGTTTATAAAGTGAAATATATACAGTTCCACTTCAGACATAAAAATGGAACCATAATAGGGCATGTTTTCTGAACATATTCACTCCCCGAAAACGTCTCACTGGCAAGCTGAGATTCATTGAGATTGCTTTCGTTCGTAAATGTTTTCTAAAATTTCAACATGTGATGTGAAATACAGAGTGCTGACTTGGAATTTTTATGGAAGTATATACCATACATGCACTTAAAATGTTTATATTAGCAGACCCATTAATGTGTCTGCCCAGATGAGGCTATAGATTAATCAGCTTCAGCAGCATTGAGATCTTTTACAGATACAGTAAAGTGACACAAGAACAGTTAAACTTTCTATGGTACTGACATGCAGAGGTAATTTCTTATATGTTATGTTTCCTGTTACAATCCATAAATATGTCTCTTTCTCTCTCCAGCCTTGCAAACAAACCAAATCTCTATTATTAACATTAACAAATAACAGGGGAGTGTAGCTTTGATACACACTTTTTTTTATACCCACAAAGCATCATACCAACACAGAATATCTCTGGCACTAAATAATGTTATTGAAGTAAATTGTGTTCTGTGTATTGAATCCACAGGGTATGGATAGGTCTGAAGTCACATACGGAGTAAATAAACCTGTCAGGATTGATTTTGAGGTGAATTTAGGTTGGAAATGGCTGTCTTCTCATACACCTCCCCCATAGCTGGATAAATTAGATTACAAACTATATTGTGTTATTGTCACTTAGCTTGGAGTTGGTGACTTTTTGGTTTGCTGGCAAGATGTAGTTGCAGAAATATTCAGTGTTTGTTAGACAGAGTGAGCTTTCTAATGCTGAATCAATTAGTCGCAAGGTCCAGTAATTAGCCTTTCCTGGAGCTTTAATCGTATTAGTTGATTGAAAAAAATTAGTGAATCAGAGAAAATCGTTTTATTTAAAAAATGTTTTGGTGCAGCCATACATCCACTACACCAGTGGATAACAAAATGGGCTCCACTATCTATAATCATAACTTACATACATGGCACAATCATTGTTAATATAAAGATAAACAGACTATTAGATATGCTGTGCAAAACACCCACATCCTTTCAAGTAGATGCAGAATTATCTTTGAAAGTACTGACTCTAACTTTGCCAACCAAATCCTTTTAATAACGAACATAATCAATAAGCCCCTGATCAGAAGATGATTAGTGGTACATCTGATCTTCAGGTGAACTAAAGACAGAGGTTTAGAGCTTACTGATCTATCTGCTGTTTTAGATGGCTTTACAACCATCAAAAACAAGAGGGGTTAATACACTTGCAGATATGATCAATTAAACTAACCCCATTCTCTAGGTAATTTACACCAAAAAGCATTAATTTCTCTGTAATTAGTCCACTTATCAGATCAAATGAGAACTAAGGTGGAGTATTATTGTTCTGCAATCTGTCCTCAAAGGGATGTATTTCTCCACACAGGTAGCTAGCCATCCTGTAATAACCAAATCCCATAACACTACAGAAGCAGGCCTCCGGTAACCACGGCAGCTGGTGTTGCCACGGCAGCGACATGTGACAGATGTGAGCCGCATACATATCTCCATCAGTGTTAATGGGCTCCTCATAGCTGTGTGCATGTTGGTGAGAGGCACAGAGAGGGTGAAAATATATAGAGTTCATGTGAATAATAGCGCGTGTTACTGTGCGCGTGTGTTTTGGGCAAGAAGGATAGAGAGAACATATAGAGTGTGTGTGTGTGTGTGTGTGTGTGTGTGTGTGTGTGTGTGTGTGTGTGTGTGTGAGTGAGAGAGAGAGAGAGAGAGAGAGAGAGAGCGATCATGCCCTCGTGATGCCTTTCAGGTGTGAAAGACATTACCATATAAAGAGGTGGCTTCATCAATAACAGTAAGATGGTGTGGACGGATGGATGTGTGTGTGTGTGTGTCTGTGTGTGTGAGGGTGGGGAGGGATGCTGATGCAGGCTGAATTGGAGAGCTTCTCACTGGGTTTATATCAATTTGACCCACCCTCAAGCACACACTTAAACATCATCTCAGGATCTAGTATTACTTACTGTACCTTCTCTACTCTTTTCTCTTTATATCAGTTGAGTTGGCAATACTGTGCCTTTATTGGTATTTATCAGAATTGCCAGCGTTAAAGTAAAACACAAATAAAAAAGATAAAAAATGTAGATTTTTATATTAAAACTAATAGTATTAAATTACAAAGTAGTATATAACCATTGCTGCATTCACTGAGTGACCAGAAAAATACAAAACCCCTGTACAATCTAATGCAGTACAGTGATAAATACAGCCACTGTGAAACATGGTGGTTCCAGCTTCTTAGAAAGGAGCTGCTGACATTGGCACGCTTTAGTGACCAGACTTTACCAAGAGAGATACAGCAAACAAAAATCATCCAAATGAGTGCCTTGTTGATGAGACGGTTCAGGAAATTGGCAAAACTCCTTCAAGCTAACAGATGAGTCTATATGTAAGTGTGGAAATAAGATCTTGGAACAGCAGAGATCCGTGATCAACAGTCAGTTGGCAGGTGGTTCGCAGTCAGTTGGCAATCAGTTCAACAGTCATTTGGCAGGTGGTTCACTATTTGGTTATACTGGTCTCTTCAAGAAACACAATCATTTTTAATACTAAAATAATGTGGAGCTTTTCACCGTGTTAATTTGTAAGAACAGAGACTTGAACATAATTTCTGACCATGTATGTCTCATTAGGACCATTGCCCAGCCTTTTTCATATAGAACCTTCCAGTAAGATAATGTACAATAGTGTGAAGCACACAGAAACAGTGACTTCCTCTTATCTTAAGTCATCTAAATCGTCTATAGATCTCAACCAGAAGAGCTCCTTTGGGATGAGGTGGAACCAGCATGAACATGCTGCTGGAAATCCACAGGAACAAATTTACATGGACATGCTTTGAAGAATGTACATAGTTATGGCGACATAAGGGGTCCACCCATGTCCCATTTTGATGTACTTGTGACCAGTGTCCACAGTATCTTTTACTGTCTCATTTTTATTTCTCCTGCTTGCTCTCTGTCATTCTCCTGTCTTATTATCTGAATCCCTTACTCTCATTTTTAATGCCTGCAGACACACACACACACAGACACACATACACACACACACGTTTGCTAAATTAGGCTCTGGAGAAAGAAAAGAATATGAAAGAAACTAAGATTTTGATTTAGAGAAGGAGAGGGAGGTAAAAGAAGAAAGGGGGAAACGTGTAGCTGGAGAAAGGAGGAAGACCGTTTTCACTAATAGTGCTATCATTGTCATTACAGGCACTGACCCAGAGCGGACATAGTTAATTAGACTAACTATGCCAGTCAGTAAGCTGCCACAGTCAACACACTGTGTGTGTGTGCTTGTGTGTGTGTGTGTATATAACCTATCTGTCTAGACAGAGCCAGAGAAGCTACAATAAGACTTGCTGGCTCCAAAAGACAACAGATGAATCTATGTTTGCTGATGTGCATTAATTATAAAATTCAACACAAAAACATGGATGTTACATTTACATGGATGTTACAAGTACCTGGTGTATGTACAGCAAGTGCAAATAACCACTTGTTATTATTATTATTATTATTACTATAAAATATTTTAAATCATCCTGGAGTGACACAGCATAGTACCATATGTGTCACATGGCAGATTTATTTCCCTCATATTTATGTTTTAAAGGACAGGCAGGTATCTTATTTTTTTTAGTTTTTTTTATATCATTTTGTAGCTTCAAATCAGTGTTCCATATGTATTCAAATCAAAGTTCAAATTTTGGTTGAAGTATGTATGTTTTAGCGTCAGAATGCTATTTTCCCAAGCCCTTCTAAAAACGTTCTCCCATGTGGCTGACATAGGTCGCATGGCACCCTAGTCCGCCCAGCCAGTAGCTACACAGACAACTGTGCTCACTGTTGCTACTGCTCTGCTAAACGTATTAAGAGACACACATGCACACACAGACGGAGCGCTCACTGTTGCTGCTGCTCAAAGTTTAAAATATAAACTCTGAGCTCTCCTCTTGCCAGTAAACAGCTCCACATCAGAGCAGAATCCAGTGTGACTCACAGGTGTTATTTGTCCTGAAGCTCTGGCTCTGCTCCTGGCTCTCTCCTCCAGAGCTCCCAGCACTCAGCAGCTGTCTGTCCCTCCGCTCCGTCTGGTGCATTTATAAACATCTCACACACTCAGACTCAGTGCTGCGACATCGCTCGTAGTATATCTGGATAATTTTTCATGCTCTAACTCTAATGAGCGAGTATGTTAGGAAGACACTGTCAGCTAACTGTGTGTGTGTGTGTGGGGTGGCATCAGCGCTTTGGCTCTAACCTACGTCACTGCTTTTCGCTAACGGCTGAGTGGGCGTTTCCATTTGAAAAACCCGGAAAGGAACACAGGTGGAGTCGTCCTTTAAAGGTTTATTAGTGTGGTGTGTGTTTTAATGTGTTTGTGTTCTTTGTTTTTCTGAGCCAAGTGTCCCAGTGAAACTTATTATATTGACTTCCTTTGTAAATTAAGGGTAAAAGATGCATTGATATAGGGCGCCCTGGTGGTTTAGTGGTCTCGATTCCAGCTAAGTACCTTTGTCATCATCATCTCCTGTCTCTTGATCTCCTCTTTCCTATCTGTATACTGTCTACTTTCTAATAAAGGCACAGATGGAAAAAAAAACATTTTTTTGATATAAATTAAACAACAGTTGCCTACTTAAGCAGTGAAGCTTATGTACCCGTTTTACATTTATAGCACCTCTGTATACCTCACAGGCTCCAAGACCAAAACAAACACGACCACCACTTCTGCACACCGAGAACGCATTAAAATAAAAGGCAAATCACATGCACGAGTGCACACAGCTAAACACACACTGGCACACACACACACCAGTGTGTACAGATAGTCACACAACTGCACTGACACACACACACACACCAAGGCACCTTGAGGTCCATATGAACCCACATGCAAATGAACAAACAATCACTAGCACGTGTGTATGTGCATTACTAAGAACACATGTACACTGCTGGATGTTGGTGAAGGTGGCAACAGCACCTGCTGCCATAAGGCCGTAGCTACCATGGCAACTGCCTCTCCATCACCTCCACAGTATAGAAATAAGTACAGAACACTATACAGTTGTAAGGCATCTGGCTCCTCCTGTGTGGATTTTCATATACATTTGTGTGTGTGATACATAATTTGAGATTCCATATGTGCATAAATCTGTCATCTATCTATCATCTTTCTGTCCATCCATCCAGTGTATACATCTCTCTGTCAGTCTGTCTTGCAAAATGCATCCTGTGTATTTTGTTTTACAAGTTTTAGATTCCGTCATCCAGAGCCAAGATGAAAAGTGAAAATGTCCCAGTGTTACAGTAGCAGCAGGTGCCAACTCCAGCACTCTGTGACACTGTGAAATCTCACTTGCTGAACGGTTTATTTGAAGACCCGCTAACCACACTTCTAACATTAGCCAACCTGCTGTCATTGATATATGCCACACAGAAGCATGCGCAGTCACACACACACACACACACACACACACACACACACACACACACACACACACCGTCACAGGCTATCACATAGTCCAATATAACAGATCTATCTTCAGCACATCACACTTGGAAAATCTCATGACGGGCTGAAGTGCGAGTGACAGGGACGATGTGTATGTGAGTGTTTGTGTGCATGTATTTAAGTTTTCTACTTTTAAAGTAAGGGAACTTGCAAAGAAAGGACATTTTGGCTGGGTCTTTAAGGGGCTATTTTATTGTTAGGACTTGAGGATTACATTAGAATGATAAACACACAGTATCCATGTGTGTATGTCGTGTTTTGATGTATCTATGCTTAAAAAAAGAGGCAGATCCAGTACTGAAAGCACATTTATAAGATTACATGAGGGACATTTTCTCTTAACTGCAAAAGTTAAATTGTCAAACACTTAATACTATAATAAAAAGGCACAAATACTAAGTAACTAACAACTAACTCAACTAACTTTAGGTCTGACTTCACCTTTATTAAAAATTCTTGGGTGAAAATCAGCTGCATAAAAGTTGAGTGGTTCTGTTCTGTTTAACATGAATTCAGCCTTGTTGTTGATGTTTGCATGTGTAGCAGCGTGGGTTGAACATAAAAGAAGAGATGAAGTCATCATGATGCATCCGCTGAATGCAGATGAAACTAGAGAAGGTAAAGCAGCATCTAGAGGGAGAAGGATCAATTTGTTTTCTTTCAAACATACATACACACACACTTACTGTATATACATTCAATCATATACACATTCAGCCCCCTGCTGTGATGTTGCAGTGCAGATGCTCAGTGTAGGCAGGTTTATCACTAATCTGTCCAATCTGAGTTGATAGTCCACATACTGTACAAACAACTACTGCTATGCCTTAATACACATTTTAGAGGACATACTGGTGTTTTAGGGTCTGACAAATACAATGATAACACAAACTTTTACACATTTTCATTCTAATGCTACACACCTCAACTATAAAAGATTAATGTTGCTTAAATATTTCTATTTATCGTATGTTCTTTGGAATAATGCAATTTTCTAAACAAGGATTATAGTTTTTTTTAAATGGTAGATATCATTTAAGTGTTGTAAATACTATGTGGTTACTATATACTGCTAACAATAAAGCATATTGGAAGTTGAAAAGAGATATATGGGGGACAGAGATGAAGAGTAGGATATATAGAAGAGAACAGATCGAAACAGAAGGAGAGATGAGTGTGTGTGTGGGAAGAGGTGACGTAATTACTTTTACAAAGGTGTAGTGGCCTTGTGTGTGTGAGAGTGGTTGTATCTGTGTGTGTGTGAGTGTTTACTGTGGCAACAGACCTGCCTTTTAGGGTCAAAATTAGAACCAAGGCTTTGCGAGTCAGTCGTTCATGTTTTACAGACGCTGTAATGGCATTCCAGATCTAAATACATGTATGTGTGTGTGTGTGTGTGTGTGTGTGTGTGCGTACATTCCTAGTTTAACTATATAGGTTAAGAGGGTGGCTAATGCCAAAGATAGGATGAGAAGAGAAGTGTGTGTGTGTGTGTGTATTTTAAGCAGGACTGCGAGCATTGTGTCAGAGCATTGTAAAGGGCAGGAGGTGAAATGAGAACAAGGATGACATTTTAACAGTAGTTTCCAGAGCAGCTCTATGACAGACTTTTCTACAGCAGTTGTGGATCAATTACTGAAGAGTTTTTAAAATGGCATTTATATTTTCATCTGGCTCCAATATCGGTAATGTTTTCAAAAACCTTGACCTAAAGTTAATTTCTCATTTGTGGTGGTAAGACTTTCTACAGAATTTGATTTTATTGACATGATGAAAGGGATGCACTATATACACACACACACACACATTTATATATATATATATATATATATATATATATATATATATATATATATAGTCTCCCATCTCTCAGTATGTATATATATATATATATGTGTGTGTGTGTGTGTATATATATATATATATATATATATATATATATATATATATATATATATCCGTTCATCATCACTCCCTCACCCCATTCTGACTAATAGAAATATCATCCACTTTCTCTTAGCACTTATCTTCCATCTCAGCACAGCAGCATCCCCTCTCTCTTCCCAGCTAATCAAGAATATGGGGGAAGAGGAACTTAAAAGAGAGAAAGAGAGAGAGAGAGATAAACTAGTCACAGTAGAGGTTTACAGAAAAGGGGAGGCAATAATTTATATGGGCTACAGAGATGGCATGGTATAGATGGAAAAAGATAGTGTGTGTGTTTGTGTGAAAGAGAGAGAGAATTAAATTGGCTGTTTGTTCCCAGCCTGTGCCTCAATCAGACATAGAGAATAGCCTCTAGCCGTTAAACTTTCCAATTACCTTGAGCAGATGGAGCCTGTGGGGCTCAATTTAGACCAGGGGTGTCAAACTCAATTTCATCTCAGGCCACATCAGCATTGTGGTTGCCTTCAAAAGGCCGGTTGTAAATGTAAGACTATATGAATGTATCTACTTGTTATCATATTACATATTTGCCTCTGCATTCGATTATTAGTGGTTTTAGTAATAACTTAATAATTAATAACTAGCTCTGAAAGCAGAATTCTAGGAAAAATAATGGCAAGCAGACATTCAAGTGTACAACTATTATACAATTTATTTAAAAAGTGAAATATACAAACAAATAATAATGTCAAAATAATAATAAGGATTGTTTGAGTTTATGTAGCCTAGAAGCAAGGTTTCAAATCTAAAATGTATAGTTGCTTAAAAATGAAGTGGTCAAGTATTAGGCCTACTCTACTCTTGACTGTGATGACATTCCACTGTACAACTATAATACAAAGTAGGCCTATTATAGGCCCACACATACAAAGTAATATATGTGGTAAAGTAAAAGCAACAATAAGGTTTGTTTCAGTTTTGTAGTCTTATTATAGCCCACAATGAAATAGCCTCTTTAAATTATTATTTTCATGTGTGCATAATGATACTGATGGTTCAGGTTACTCAGACATGATGTGGACAAAGTGGGATGTGAGAGTGATGCTTGTGCAGTGAGGTCTTGTGCAGCGGCAATCAGTAAAACAGAGTGGCGGTTGTCATTGCTGATGTGTGATCTGTGCTTGGTCTTGTTCAGATTCATGATTGAAAACATCTGTTCGCACAGGTAAGTGCTTCCAAACAGGGACAGGACATGGGCAGCTTGAAGTCGGAGCTGTGGCATCAAAGCAGGGGGGAGGAGACGGTAAAAGTCCCTGATTGCAACATCTTGGAACCTTGCCCTCAGCCTACTGTTGCATTGCAGCTCTATTAAATCCATCTGAAGGTGATGTGGTGCGCTGTCAATGTTGGTGGTGAAAGGATTGGCAAAGATGGCAAAGGTTGAGTGCTGTGCTTTGAAGTCAGAGAAGCACCGATCGAATTCATTAATCAACAGGTTCACTTTGGTAGCCAATCAAGCACATGAAAAAGCACCTGGGGCTGAGGTTGAGATGCTTCGACAGACAGGAAAGTGGGAAAGACTGTCCTGTTGCAGTCAAGACTTCCATAGGCGCAGTATCAGCTGGAAAGCTGTGATCACGTTGCACATCCCTGTTCTGACATGTTTACGGCCACACAACATGGCAAAATCAAACAGCCAGTTTGGATCTGACAGTTCGGGCAAGGGTTGTCCTTTATTTTGCATGAAAAGAGCAATTTCTTCCTAAAGCTAAAAAATCACTTGAGGACTGTTCTCTGGCTCAACCACCTTTCTTTTATATGGTATGGCACATCTCCATGTTCCATGCCCACCTCCTTCAAAGATAGCTGGAACTGATGATGGTTGAAGCCCTATGCCCGAATGAAGTTCACTGTTTTCGTGACTGTGGTGATTACATTATCCAGTTCCAGGATATTGCCACACAGAGCATTTTGTTGGATAATGCTATGGAAAGCTATCAGGGATGTGGGGCGGTTACTTTTTTGCATTTTCTCTTTCACCAGTCCAACCAAGCCAGTTCTCTCACCACACATTGCAGGTGCCCCATCAGTAGCAAGCCCCACCAACTTTTTCCCAGGTTAATTTAATTTTACTTATCAACTTCTCCACTCCATTGAAGATGTACCTTCCCGTTGTCGTCTCATGCATGGCTGTCACACCCAGTAGCTCCTCACTGACAGACAAGTCCGACTTCACTCCTCTTACAAAAATGGCTAGTTGCGCCATATCAGTGATGTCAGTGCTTTCGTCAACAGCTAATGAAAACGGCAGATAACTGCTTGTTTCCTCAGCCAACTGTGTCATCAGCTTTCCTGCTTGCTCTCTGACTCGGTCTGCGATACTGTTTGTTGATAAGCTGACATTGTTAAAAGCTTGTTTCTGGTAAGGTCACACTTGCTGACATACCTTCAGCATACACTGCTTCAAAAATGCAACTTCTGAAAAACACTTTGATGATTGGATGATTTCTTCAGCCACAATAAAGCTGGCTTTCAGTGCTGCATCATTTTTTGCTGTAACTTTTTTGAACATATTCTGTTGAAAATGCAGGCTCCTTTTTAACTTTTGGACTTTTTGTTGCTCTTCTTGGTGGCTAAGACTCCATGTTTGGTGTCAAAGTGCTGCCGTAAATTGTATTCCTTTGGCACTGTCACTGCTTCATTACAAAAAAGATATACCAGCTTGTCTCCATTAAGCACAAACATGTATTCGCTTTCCATCTCTCATTAAATTGCCTTCCCTCTGCATCGACATTTTGCCAGGCTGCTACTACTTTTAGCTACAACAACTCCGTTAGAATGCCACTGCTGGAAACGGTTGTATGATACTGAGATGCTAGAATCTAGTGTATACTGACATCTAGTGGTTTGACGTCCATATACTGCAACAGAGATATTTGCGCCTTCAGTGCGCAGATAACAAAATCAGGATGGATTCTGGGACATGTAGTTTATGGACACTGTATTTCTGTAACGCAGCATAGAAATGTATTGTGCAAATTATATTCTTTGCCATCTCTTGTGGGCCACATAAAATGAGGTGCTGGGCTGGATTTGGCCTGTGGGCCTTGAGTTTGACATGTGTGATTTGGAGGGTTTGAAATGGTTGTTGTTATCTACTGTTTTCTGCCATACTGTGCATCAGGCTACAGACACTGTCAGAGAGGGAGTTATACTAAAGCAGGGTTCTCCCTCTTTAACCTTTATGTCCCTGTATCTCTGTCTCTCCCCTTGTTCCTTCTCACTGAAGCTCCAACTGGATATCTGACCAAGAAAGCAATATCTGACTGAGCATTTGCTGACAGGACAGTTGTGTCTTTTTCAATCCAGGTTTGATGTCTGTGTAAAACCTGGATGAGTAAGTCTCCTATTTCCCAGTAACAAATGCACTCTTGACCCTCAGCTACTCCACAGAAGGAGCTCAATGGCTAACAGTGGAGCACTGTGCTTTTAGGAGCTCCTGTGTATGAATGGGTGCTACTGTGTGAATGTGAAGCCTGGAAGAGAGCAAGCATGCTCATTTGACCTTCAAAAAAAGTAAAAAGTAAAAAAAAATAAAAAGTGTATTCATTTTAGAGGCTTGCAGAATGATTCAAACACACCCAGAGAATGTTTAAAGTTTATGTTAAAACACATAAAACCTCTTTGTAAAAGCTGAGGGGAAGCACAAGACAAATCCTGGTCAATGAGGTTTACTGCATTGCATAGTTTGTTTCTATAATTATCTGTTATTCAAAGAATAGTTATTGTTTTGTGTCAAAGTCTTTCAAACGAAGGGTCTATTTTTCATTATCTGTTAGTACATTTGTATGAATATAAATTAATTATATTGTACAGGTGTTTTTATGTATGTATATGATATGTTATGTTGTCCCTGAAGTGCACCGTTATACTGACTTTGTATATTTGAGTTTGTGTGTGCAAGATTACACATACTGTCTCACTGTCACTGTGCACACACTGTTCACCTGCTTCTTAGTGTGTGTGTGTGCACACATGTATAAGCAGGAGTTGTCAGGCAGATCTTTACCTTCAGTTCCTCCCCAGTGAGCCTCACTAACCTTGGGATAGAAGGGTACTGGAGGGAAGAATGGATGGATGGGAAAAAGAGGAGGAAAAGAGGGGAGTAGGGGAGCAGTGAGAGGGCGTCGGAGAGTGTGTGTTCAGGTGTGGGATACGGCAAGATGGATTACCCAACCCAACAGGCAATTCATCACTGTCAGAGAGAGAGAGAGAAAGAGAGAGAGAGAGTGGGGAGAGAGGAAAGAAGAGAGGTGCAGCTGAAAAGAGAAAAAGAGAGGGAGAGAGAGAGTGAGGGAGATACCAGAGAAACAGACCAAGTAATGTTAGGATGGAGGACTTGAGGAAAAGATAGAGAAAAAATAGAGGGAGGACAATAATAGGAGATAAATGGTTGTGTGAGAGAGGAATCCACTGAATCATACTTCTGTAATTACAGACATTCTTGCAACAGTTAAAGATGAGGTGGGAACCCATCTCTGGAAAGGATGGAGACAGAACAGAGGAAAGAAAGTTATAGGCAGTGTGGTTTCCATGTAGTCCATGAAGCATGTGTATTGTTCAGTAATTGCTGCATGGTGCCAGAGTGTGTTTAATTTCTGGGGTGCTGTTCAGTGTGTAGGAGGGGGTCACTCCTAACACTGTCTGAGATATGGATCCTTTTCACAATGTCTGGGGTTAACACATGGTGATGTAAAACCTTTAGAAAAATGTCTCACTGGCAATAATTAGAATCTGGCATTTTACTCTCAGGCTCAATCAAACATTATCTTTAGACATTTAGGTTTACAGGTCATAGGAAACATAATAAAATGGATGGCAACAAATGAGCTGTATTTTCAATTTGAACAGAGTATGGTGTTACAGGATTATCCCCCTGAACCACCTGGTATTCCTGCACATATCCCATGTGAAAACAGGCATTTACATAGACCACTTACCCACTTAAATTAGGTAGCATCGAAGCCATGTTTCTCATCTATATTCAGGCGCCAGACAACTAGCTAATTGGCAGCTAGCTAACACACTGAGGTAGATTATTTTAACACATAACTTGGGTAGTGGTTAGCAAATGCCTCATTTACAGTGCAGCTCTGATGCAGATGGTGGACTCATTTTAAAAACAGGAAGCAGAGTTTATATACAGTTCATTTACAGTCAGGCACCACCGTGCTCAGTTAGATCATTTAAAAACAGACAGCAGCAAGAAACTTTTGCATATAAAAGAGGTAGAAATTTAAGCAACTATTTCATGTACAGCTGGGCATTAATGTAGATAGCCAGCTAATAAAAAGCAAGCTCTCTTCCAGTCAGCTAGCTCATTTACATTGTAGCAGGGGGCTTGTCTATACAACATTAAAAGAGCTGGAGCAAGATTTGTAGCTCAGACTGTTAACATGAAGACAGAATTTGCCACACAGTACTGTATATATGTCCAGACACACACACACACACACACAGACAGCGAGGCAGACACACACACTTAGATATGCATGAAGCATAAATGAAAAATGCACTAATACACACAAACACTTAAGTTTGCATGAGAGCATGACAGAGAGAAAGAGAGGGAGACCTTGTGTAGTCAAACTGATCTGTCCGTAGCATCTGTTTTCAATATTTTGTACCCTCTTTGATTGGGTTTAACATCCCGCCACACACACACACACACACACACACACACACACACACACACACACACACACACACACACACACACACTGGTTTTGTATATTCGTGCATGTGTTCGCTGTAAGGAAAACAGAACTTTATGGAACCGAATGCCTTATAAGCACTTAACCCATGGCAACATTCAGACAGCCAATTAATTATGGTTGTCAATCCCAAACAGTGGCTCTGCAGACCGAAGCGCGTCATTAACATGGTCTGAGGAAGTGCTTCAAAGACTCTCTGAGGGCCTCTCTTGGAGACCTCCACACTGACCCTGCTTCATGAGAGTTTCTGGCCCACAACCACTCAAAGAAGTAACATTTTCAAAGGGTGCCAACATCTATGAAGACCAACACATCAAAGCGCATGAAGCCACTGTCTCTTCCTCTCTGAGTGAACCAACCCTTCTGTCCTGTCCCCCACGGCAGCTGAGAGTAAGGACTAACTTCGGCAAGTGGTGAAGACAGTCCTCTTAATTCGAGGACTGGTGGTGGTGATGGTATGCATGGGTTTATGCCTTTACCACACTACCACAAACACATACACACACACACACACACACACACACACACACACACACACACACACACACACACACACACACACACACACATATATATATAAACCAAACCATACCATGTACGCTAATTATTACTCATCAGTAGGGAGAAACAAACACAAAATACATCTTGCATGATCTGTTTTGATCTACTGATCAAATGTTTTTTTGTGTCAGTGTTTTCTGTTCGCACTTCATTTGATTATGCACTACAGTGTTTTATAGAAGGTCTTGCAATATAACATACTGCATAATTACTTGTCATCCCTATTTGAATAAAAATTGTAAATTGATGAGCACTGAGAGAAAGATCTTCACAGAGAGATCCATTTGAGTGTGTGTGTGTGTGTGTGTGTGCGTGTTTGTCACATCTGAAACCTGTATTATTACTGATAGTATGCAGCTTCACAGAACACACACAGCATTATATACAGTGCACAAACATGCTGTACAAACACTCACAAATACAATATAAATGTGTACACGCAAACATGTGCCTCCAGTGAGAGAGAATGCAGCAGGTAATTTTCATCCCCTATAGCTAGTTAGTTGCATATGCTAATTCATTTCTGCATTGCCATGGCAACACAAACATTCTAATGTGTTTTTCTTTGTTATTAATATAGCGTATCAACATCACAAGGGAGTTTGTGTGTGTAAATGTGTGCAGAAATAAGCGTGTGTCTGTTCATCTAAATGCGTACAAAAGCAACTTCATCCAGGGGTGAATGTGTGCAAATGTGTGTGCATGTGTGTGTGCTTAATATGTTACGGCTGTGTCCTAACCAATCTAACTCCTACACCAATTATTGGATCATGTGAAGGAATGACCAATTAAAAAGGTGATTAAAGGAGACATACTGCAGGGAGAGAGAGAGAGAGAAGAGAGGGGGATGGTGCAGGTAATAAATAAGAGAGAATGAGAAACAGAGAGAGAGAGGAAGAGGAAACCTACAGGGTTCCTTAAGTTATTTGTCAGTAAGGGGAAACAGAGAGAAACAAAGAGAAAATTCTGGGGAGGCAGTGGTTGGTTTCCCCAATATTTAGACTCTCACTAACACGCTATTAAACAGCTGTTTGATTTATAGACCAGCAGGTCGATTTGGGTCTGTTTGTATGATTGATTCTCTAAACATGCCACCTTTGTGAGCATGAAGCAAACTCTGTAGGATTTTTTCCTTTCTTCATTTCCTTCCCTCCTTCAAAATAATTTACCCTCAAACCATTCTTCTTCTCACAGTCATTCTTCTTCCTTGTGTCCATCCTCACCTCATCGCTCCTTCCGTCTCACCATGTTCAGTGAAAAGGCGTTGATCACAGTTTTATTGTTAGAGATGGATGAGATTGTAATTCTTAAAATTGGCTGAGACTTAACTGCTAATTGGTTCCTGTTTGGTAATGTTTTCAACTAAAGTAAAAAAGGGGTTACATTACCTCATGTTCTCTATTCTTTTATATTCATCAACTGTGGTTCAGTTTATTTGTCTCCCTCACATATGATACTTTTTCCAGATTTTCCTCACACAAAAAAATGTTCAAAGGCAAAACAGGCTGAGTGATTTAAACAAGAAATTTCAATGGTGCTTTTGCCCTACTGACAATAAGCCTGTGGCTACATGGTGGTTAATTAACAAAAGCTAGCATTAGTGTAAAGTCACCATGACAGACTCCAGTAAAGCAGTTTGTTGTATTTATGGAGAACACATCACTTGTGTTTAAAATTGACAAAACATCCTTTAAGGGAAACTTCTTAAACTGGAATATAGTACTATATTTCGTGGTAGTGGACATCACTTTTCTGGTAGTGAGATGAATGATGGACTGATGGCAGCTCTGCTGATCACAGTTATATAATTTTGTCAAAAGAAATCTGATGTGGACATAAACTGGCAGCTGTTGAGGCAATAGTGCCTTAATGATGTCTTCTTCACTTGTAAACAAGGTGCTGCTTCTATTTTGTCATCGGTTCTACACCAGATGTTAAAAGTTCATAGACTCAAAAACATTTTAGAGCAGGCTGTCAAATGAAAGCCTGGGTGTGTTGCTTTTATATTGGTGGAATTTTAACTAGTTGTCTCCAGATGTGTTTTCTTGTCCTGAGTTGACAGAATCTTGTCTGGCCCTGTGAGGCTACAGTTACATCCAATATTATGCACCGGTGTGTGTGTGTGTGTGTGTGTGTGTGTGTGTGTGTAAGGTGTACAACAAGCAAACAAACTTGAGAGTGAGAAACAAACACCAAAAGAGAGAGACTGAGAGTGTGAGATGGAGTGTGTTTTGGAGAGAGACTAGTGCTTGACCTCGGTCAGTTTTTAACATTTGTCCAATATGTGTGCGCATCATGTGTTTGTTGTATATGTGATGTCATTTACAACCTCTGTGTTATTGACCTTGCTCCTGCACAAACGCCAGATGCAATCATTTACACACATACACACACACACACACACACACACACACACACACACACACACACACACACACACACTCACACATCCTTCTCCATCATGTGTGATGTGTGATCATGTGTGATCATCGGCCACCAACACACTTGAAATTTATGGTATTTTCTTGACAGCCTCCTGCTTTCTCTTTTTGCTGGTTTCCATTTCTCACTCCTCACCATCCCTTTATCACTTTCTCACACTCCTGCCTTCTGTGTGTGTGTGTGTGTGTGTGTGTGTGTTGTTGAGCAGGTGCAAAAGACCGTCTGCATCTCTTCTGCATGAATTCACTGATCTTAGACCTGCTGAGAAATGCATGTGCATGTGTGTATATTATACAGTGCATACAGGAGCAGAGTAGAAGAGGGATGAACGAGGAGAGAGATCAAGGGAGGTAAATGAGTATGGGGGGAAGAGGAACGGTTTACCTTCATTGGTCACTCATCTGGAACTGATTACACACACACACACACATACACACATACACACACATACATGCATGCACTTGCCAATCAACCAGCGTCATTCTGGCTACAACCAGCTAAGACCTCTCCTCCTCTCCTTTTCATGGAGGAATTAGGCTTTTTCTGTTATGTTCTCTTCTCTCCTCTCTCCTTCTCTCTGATCTGCCATCGTCTCCTCTTTCCTATTTTTTAAGTGTCTGTGATGAACTGGTTCTATATATAGTAGAAGTGAAAAGAGGATCTGACAAAGGTTTGAAAAAGAGAGAGATGATCGTGGTGGTGAGTTGCAATCACGTAATTCAGTGTCAAAATGCTGCTGTCTTGTCTTATACCCAGTGGGTACCTAAAAGTGGACAGTGTGTATGCATGTCTATTGTTGTGTGTGTGTGTGTGGTGTGTGTGTGTGAATGGGATAAGTCTTGTTTTGTGTGACAGTACATTTATTTTAATGCTTTAACTCCAGTGCACACACTCGCAGGAAAAACAGTGAGGGACAAACAGGACAGAGCTGTCTTTTCTCATCAAATCTCAGTAATAGCATCCTTCCAGCCTACACACACACACACACACACACACACGTCATTGCTACACAGACTGATTGTCAGCACACTACACAGGAGTCGCGTAGGCCACTGTTCAGTTAGCTTGGACCCTGTCTCTGTCTCTCTACTTTCTCTCTTTCTGTCACTCACTTCATCCTTACACAGTACAGCTGAGGCTATGTTTGTCTGCCCTTGTAGGAGGAAAAGAATAACACATACACACACACACACACATACATGCATGCACACATGCAAGTGCACACACACACACACACACACAGACTGTGTTGCTGATTGAGTCACTCTCAGAATACTGATGAACTCAGAGGTGAAGAGATGGCTGGGAGAAACAGATAAAGGGGGTGAAGGAAGTAGGAAAAGGGGAGGAGAGCAAGAAATATAGCAGTTTACAATAGGACATTCTTATCTAACCACAATCTTATTAAAGTCTCTAATAACACCAATAATCATATTTTAAATCTGATTTTGTAAAATCCTTTAAAGTTTTACTTGGAAAATGAAATAGCTTCCAATCAGATTTCCAAATTTAACTCAAGTTTAACTCAAGATTGTTTTTCCCTGGTCTGAACTCTAGTTTGTCTGCCAGTATAGAGCCAATTAGGGTGTGTGTGTGTGCATGCGTGTGTGTGTGTATGTTTGGACCAGGGGAATGTAAACAAACTCAGTGATACTCCTGTTTTGAAAGATGAGCTCAAAATAACAAAAAGGAAGCATTAGTGGGAAGAGAAATACAGAAATAGGGTCAAAGAGGGGGCACTGGGAGAAAGAGAGTATGTGTGTGTGCAGGCTATTTGTACCTTGTACTAGAGTGTTAATGACGTTTAATGGATGTGTGTGTGTGTGTGTGTGTATGTGTGTGTATTCAAACAGTGTTCATGCCCAGTTTTAGCAAAAGCTCCTCTCTTTCCTAGACTCCCTCTCTCTCTGCCCCTCAAAACCGCAGCTCTCTTTTTACTCTTTTTTTTCTTCTTTTTGGCGAGGCAGCTTGGCTGCTTCCCAAATCTCAGCTAATTCGGAACAACAGGGCCCTCATCTCAAGGACCGTACACCGTGTCCACTTTAATGCTCCTTTAGCTGCCTGTCTGCTGTGCGTGTGTGCTTGAGTGTGTGTGACAGGGAGATAGAAGGGGGTCGAAAGAAGCCAAGAGAGATTAGGTGTTCCCTTTTCCGCACATTTTTGGCAAAGATCTGACCTTTACAATTCTTACCAAACAGGAGATGCAGGCTTAATATTTGACATTGATTGGGACATTGTTTCACAATTTATTATTTTAAACAGTAGTTAAAAAAATCTATATCAAATACATTTTATAATAACTGACTGAGCATGAAGGTGAGATGTACAAAGAGTAAATGAGGATTTAAGACTGAAACTGCTTTGAACTTGTGAATATACATGTAACATCAAAGCTAAACTTTTACACAACTTTTCACAGAATGTTGTGAAAAGAATAAATACATGACACCAGAAATGAATTTAATAGTAAAAACATCCATGAAAACTACTAGTAAACTACTTCTGCAACACAATCCACCTTTCCCATGTCCATCTGTATGTTCCAAACACTGACACTAAATACACTGGTTCCTTGCATGGGAGCACAGCACCTCTTATCTCCTACTCTTTTTTGTTTTATGGTACATTTTAGTGCATTCCCATGGGTAAGTGACCAAATGTAGTTGACATGACATTACATATGTCCAGTACAGTGGAATTTGATAGCAGAGCAATCAGTCTCAGAGATTAAGAGAAAGACTAACTGTGTTCTGTTGTCAATCAGCAGTCATGCAGGGAAGAATCCATGTAGAGGAGGAAGAGATACCAGTTTATGTGCTTTGACTGGCCACATGGGCACTTTTTCTGTCATTTCTATCGCTCTTGCGATCCTGTCCAGGTGCATAAAATTTATGGTCACAATTTGAAAACACACAATTTTTACACCTAGCCTGTCATAACCTTGTGGCTATAAGCAGAACTATTGAACATACACTGAAAAATGGAATAAATGCATTCATAAATAGCCGACTGCATTTGATATCTGGCTCTTCCTCGGCTCCTTTTCCTCCAGTCTGCCTCCACTCATGCGTGTCACTCTGCAAACATGTTTTGTGTGTGCGTGTGTGCGTGCGTGCGTGCGTGCGTGCGTGCGTGCGTGTGTGGAGGGCCACAGAGGGAGACACCAGTAGCTTATTTTATGTAGCCTGGAGTGTATGTTTGGTTCTCATGCCAGCCAGGCTTATGTTTGACTGCATGTGTGTATATCTCTGTTTAAAAACCATGTTCTATTCGTTATGCCTCTTAGTTTGCCCAAGTAACAAGGTAGTCTTTATCTATATGTACACACACACATACACACACACACACACACACACGTGCATATGTGTGTGTAGCTTGTGGTCTTGTGGTTTGTTGACATAGCCTAGCAGGCAGCTCTCAGGTTGAGAGGTTGCATTTTAATATTAGATGAAATGTCTCTTTGTGTGCACACACATTTGCACACGCACTTTCCACACACACACACACACACACACACACAGCCGGTATATTGATTGCAGAAAGGTAACAGGCTTGCTATTGATAGAGGTTTATTTTGTGATTTTTGCAGACAGTATGTTACATTCACTCTGTGTTTCTTACTAACAAGCTTACATTGCATTATTAGCATAAGGGCCACCAAAGAGGCCAACTACTCACACATCCAGATAATCTACAGTTAAGGATATTTTGGGAGGAAATTCAAATGTAATGTTTTTTTCATAGTTATACAACTCAGTGTAAGGTAGGTTTTAGTGCACAGCATATAAACAATCAGTTAATAATAGAATGCTAGGATATATTTACGGTGTGTCGTCAAGAGAGCTGCCTGTTGATACTATAAATGTTCTTGTATCTACCTGTCAGTCACTTGTTATTTATCTACTGGTCCCTTTGTTTTTTCTGTCCTCTCTGTCAATCATCTGTCTGTCTAAATCTGCTGAGATAACCTCTGCCGATCACATGCCTATTGATTGGAGATGCATACACACACACGTACTAATGCTGTATCTCCATAACTCATTTATTGATTAAGCTTCACCAAACAAAGAGTTCATCACTTTGATTAATACTGTACATGCACAGCCTCCTCCCTGGCATGATGATGTACTGAGATATTCAAATAAAGGTCTCAGCAGGTTGAACAACTGTCGATACTGGTGTGATTTCTGTTTCAACTAGTATGGCTCAACATGTGTCATAAGTGATATTATTGCAGCACTTCATAATATTGTACATTGATATTTAAACTGTTGTCTGTTTTATTTCTATCGTTAAATCAATCACGTGGAAATTGCCTTGCGTTATATAAAAAGCTGCAGCAAACGTAGAATCTTAGCTAGGATGACAGCTTACCCAGTTTTTTGAGAGGATGGTGAATGTGTTTTAGATGCAGCAGTGCTTCGTAATAGCAGTCATTCAAGAGAAAGTGGTTACAGAGAAAAGATTTCATGTCATCTGTAGGCAAGAATGAGAAAAGAATAACATAAAATAACAAAGAAGTTGCAGGTTTCATACTTGTGGAGACTGTACATGTCTTTAGCCTCTAACACGGGTTAAAATAGCATGAGGTGATTTCTACATTTAACCGTACACTCAATTTGATGTACAGATGCTGTATCACTTGCACAGAAAAAGGCGAGGGTCTACACTGATACCTGGCTTCAGTGTTAAGAGGTGGGCTGATGTAACGCTGGAAGGTAATTACAGTTATCAAGTGAGTTGGCACCACCTGCCACAGATATTTTGTTGAATTACAGAGCCTTTGAGCAGACGTACACTCGCCGATAATACACTGACACTACACCTACACTTAAACTGACAATCGTCACACTCACTCATTTCCAAGGGCCTTGTGTAAAGTCAGACTTTTAGAAGGAAAAACTATTCATTTAATAACTGTTTGCCAGATAACATGCTTACTGCTTTGTGCAAAAAATTTGAAAAAAATATTTTCACTGGGGTCAGTCGAGGTTTAGTCACAGATTTCTATCTGGGTGTGTGCGTGTTGGTTGCTTGTTAACTTTGATATTTAGACCAGAGAGACGTGGCAGGAGATTTAGAGGGGCTTTGCTCTGTGAGAGTGGCTCCAATTAGTCTGGAAAAGGGCAGCACATGTGTACACAGACACACACATACACGCACGTAACACATACCTGAACATGCACATACATTCATGCACACAGGCACAGATAACCGCACACATAAATTGGACAAATACCCAGATTTTCACAACTATAATCGCTCACATACACGCAGACACACAAATTCAACCAACCTATAAGGGGTAAAGACAATAAAAAACACAGTGGACCAACATGAGAATGGAAGGAAAAAGGGGAAAACAATACATTTAGTATTTTTTCTCTTTTTTTTTACGTTTTATCTGAAAAGTCATTAAAGACTGCATTTCTGTCAAGTGCTTTTGATCACCTTTTAAAACTGACATTTTTTATATGTGTGTTCCTGGGAACCAGAAAGCCTGGCAGTGTGTTACTAACCGCAAAGGTGAACTTGAATAGAGTCACAATCAAACGTTGCACAACTACATATGTGAATACTCATCACAGCTTCATATGGACTGTTAAGTTACAGTCCATCCCATTAGGAGCACACATCTGTGGCCGTAATGAAAGAGCAACAATAGAAGTTGGACTGTTCAGAAGCTGTGTAATTGGTTAAACGGTAAAAGTCAAGATATCCTTAACTTTTATTACAGAAAACTGAGAGAAACCGTGACATGTTCATGAACATGAGGATACTGAAGCTAAGAAGTGTTTTATTATTTTTCCACAAGTGTCCCTTTGTCTGTTCAAATTTAGTGAATTTTTTCCTGCAAATAGACCATTATAGCCTTCAGTGTCGTGCTTTACCAATTCAGCTACAGAAGAAATTGAGAAATTGGTTTTAAAATGAATAGATCAACTGTGAGCCACTGTAAAAATGCTCAAAATGTCAGTGGATGTGTTCTTGTTGAATACTGTTTCTGGAGCCATTATCTTAGATACCATCAATGTAGTAATTACAACTGCAATGTCATTAATTATGTGTCCTTTTCTATCATTTTAATGTTTAATACTTCCCTCTAAGACACGAATGAATGAAATATAGTTCATGTCACCTTTGCTGGCTGTTCCTTCTTCACCCAATAGTTTTTTTATTGCCTTTTTATGGGAAGTTAATTGAGTCATTTCTCATTGTGAGAATTTGATAGTCAAGAAATTAACCTCTTGTATGAAGAGTTATATGTTTTATCTTTTTATATTTTCAGTATTTACTGCACCAAGATGCTTTACAGATGATTCAAAGGTGCAAAGTCACATCATGCACTCAACACACACACAAAGTCAGGCTGCACTGTAGCAACATTCCTGCTGAGAAAATAAAAGAAGAGAGAGGGAAAAAAGAGAGTATAAGGTCAGCTGTTGTCATTTCTGTATAAGGACACTCTCCTTTCTGTCAGTGTCTGTTGCACTTTTACCTTATAGACACTAAGACCCTAAAGATCAGTGTGCGTGCATTTTTGTGTGTGTGCTACGTAGGTTTTGCTCTGTGTGTATGTGTGTGTGTGTATGTGTGTGTGTGTTTGTTTGTGTGTGTGTGTGTGTGTGTCTCTCTCTCTCTCTCTCTCTTTCTACACATCTTCTCCCAGGCTACATGGCTGTGTTTCTTGGGTTTTCTATAAATATTCATAGTCATGACTTGTACAACATGAACACGCCTATCATTTCATCTCATCTCCTCTCCTCTTCTGTCCTCTCTCTGCAGTTGTTTGTTCAAGTACGGTTCAAAATTTGAATGTGCATTCATTCATTCCTCCAGACACCAGTCTAATGCCTTCTGTTTCTCTCTCTCTCCCTCCAGGATCCCTCCTTCTCTCTCCTCCTCCATGATAAGCTTCAGGTGCCCAACAGTTCTCGGCGAGCATGGAATGAACGTGACAGTCGCTGTGATGTCTGTGCCACTCACCTCACTCAGCTTAAACAGGAAGCTGTGCGCATGGTGCTCACTCTCGACCAGTGGGATTTATCTCCCATCTCTTCCCCTCCTGCCCCGATTGGACGATATGGATCTCCGGGACCCCCAGGACCGATAGGAGCATCTGGATCACGGGAATGGCCTCCCCCTTTTCTCCCTTCTTCTTCCTCTTCAGCTACAGCTGCTGTTTCACACCCTTCCTCCCAGTTACCCTCCCCAAGCCCCAGCCAGACCCCGACACCCAGCCCAAGCCATGGACCATCCAACCCCAGCCATGGGAGTCCCTCAGTCGGGCAAACATCCAGCTGTGCTCCCACAAACCAACAACCTCAAGGCCAAGGGCACAGACTGGGGTCCAAGCCCAGCTCCCTGGGTCTTGGAGGTGGGATGGACAGAAGGAACGGGTCCCCGAGTTCAGGAAAAGCAGCAGGTGCCCAACAGCAGCCTGTAACTGGAGTAAACAGCCCTGGCAATAATAGTGGTACCAGCAGTAATAATGGGACTGGAGCAGTACTGAGTACAGCAGCTTTACAAGCACATCAGCACCTGAACCGAACTAATGGAGGAGTTACACTCTATCCGTACCAGGTAGGCCACCTTTAGATATGTGTGTGTGTGCGTGTTTGTACTACAGTCACACATGAATATCAAATGATACTCATTCCCACTAACCACTGTACCTGCATACATGACTGAATAGGACATGTATTATCAAATATGAAAACTGATTAAATTAATTCTGGTCTTACATGACTACATCAAACGTAACAGGCTACCAGCGTGAAAATGAATACATCTGTTGATATGAGTCTGACAGACATGAGAGGAAGTGCAACATTTTAATTTTTCAGCATACTTACTGTAGTGTGACCTTGTTAACTATCATCCAGTGACATAATCATAACTCCAGAGATAATGTGTTCATCATGAACATGCATCCTTTCCTCTCCTCTCCTCTCCTCCCTTCAGTTTGTGCAAAAGTCAGTCTAAGCTATATTCTCTCTGCCTCAGGCAAAGACAGACATGCACAAATAACTATTTGTGTGTTCCTAGTGAGATAAGGACGCGTTTTAGAACAAAGGCTTTTTGGTAGACATATCATTTTGGACAGCAACAAAAAAATAAAAAATGAAAGACATCAGAGGAACAGAAACTGTAAGAGAATAAAAAAAAACTGTCATCTACAGTCTTGAAACATTTTTGGAGGAATAGTAAAGTAAATCGACTCACACCCACAAAATATTGAGTTTGTATCAGATTTGGTGAATGAGACTGGGAAGCCTCAACTTAAAAGAACCAGACATAATGTACAGACTCGCAAGGACAAATCATCAGTGCTATAATCTGTAGTACATTATAAAATATTTATTTCTCACCAGCAGCACATCTAGCATCAGGTTGGTACGATTCAAACCGTAAAAGTGACTCAAATGGAAAGAAATTAAAGAAGAGGGTTTTAGGAGGAGACGGGAAGAGAGGGAGCAGGATGGAAGAAGGGAGAAAACGCCTCCGGTGACGAGTGGTCTAGAGGTGTATGGAAGGAGGCAGGAGAGCTGAGACTCCAGGGGAGATCTAGAGGTGTGTGTGCGTGCGTGTGTGTGTGCGTGTATGTGTGTGTGTGTGTACAAACGTGTTCTACAGATGTAATAATTCATACAGTGATAATTAGGACTCTGGAGACTCTATGTCACACACCCTCAGTACCCCTTCACGCTCTCACTCTCTCTCTCTTTCTCTCTCTCTCTCTCATACACACACAGACACACACACACACACACATTTTCTCTCTCTTCGCTCATTTCTTATGCCTCTTTCTCTCCTTCTCCTTTACTATTTCTCTTGACTTTCTCGCACTTTGTCTGCTTCATATTCATTCTCTCCTCACTCGTGCTGTTTCCCATCTCTCTTTATATTGTTATTCAGTCCATGACTTGAATCAGATACAGAGATATGGAGTCGTAGGTGGAAATTACTTTGTACAGTCTCTGGAATTGTTTCGTTATCTTGTCCTATGGTCAGAAATAAATTAGGCTTAAGAGCCTTTATGTATTCTGGCCTGTCTTCATGAAATTTACAGGGAAAGAGTGAGTGTTTAAATCTGAAAGAGCTTTTCTCTTTTTAGATAATGAAGGATAATTTTTGTGTTACTTTTGTCCTTCTTTTATATATATATTTTTTTACCAGTTTATAGATTGTTTTGTGTAAATGTGTATTTGTGCATTTGTATATTAATACATTATGTCTGGTGTATGTCAGAATCTGTGTGTATGTGTGTGTGCAAATGTGTTTTGTTGTGTGTATACAGTGTGTATGCTGTGCAGGCTTGCATGCCTGCAGGTTTGTAGGTGTGTGCAGGTGTGTAGGCATATGAAAGTTTTTCTTTGGTTGCTGCATTTCTGCATTCTGTATTTGAGTTACTATCTGTATTTGGAGGTGTAAGATGTTAGTGTTTCTGCCGTGAATCTGACAGTAATGGTGTTTCAGCAGGAAAGGAGAAACGGAGCACGACAATAAATCACCCTCGTTTAGACTCACCCCTCAGGGACAGAGAGAGGGAGACAACGGGGTAGGAGCTGCCCACAGAGATGATCGAAGAATGGGAATGGAAGGTAGAGGCAGGGAAATGAAGAAATATTAGAGTAAAAGATAGAGAGATGTTGACAATAGATGAAGAGAAGGTGAGAGAGATTGTTGAAGAGAGAGAAAAAAAGAGAATAAGAATAAGACAAAATTGATCATAGATGCTTCATCTGTCATTTCAACATCAATTTCTTAGGACCACATTAATTCTGAGACATCAGTGTATACGTGGACATTGACTAGAAACCTCTTAACTGCATTTCCTTTTTGCAAGAGAGTTGGATGATGTTGGAGATCTGCTGTATAGCTCAAAACATAAAAGATGGCTGTTGATGTTCAAGCATCACTGAAGCTCTCAGATTGTCTTACATTGCCAGATGATCGATCGCAAGCCAAAAGAGAAATCTCATCCAACATGTTCAAGCTCTTCAGCAAATGTAAAGAGAAAACAAACACATGTGGAGCAACAGCAGGGAACGTGAGGGGGTTAAAGCCAAAGCACTGCAGCAGGAATTTGTGAGCTTCATGGAAAATGTGTGCTTTAGTCTTCAGAAACACTACCAACAGCAAAACCAGTGTGGAGCCATTGGATTTATTTTAAAATAAAGTGTTGCAAGTAATTTCACAAGATATGAAGATGATTAAAATGTCACCTTTAAAGGAGGTATCATAATATGAGACAGAGGAGAGACAGAGAGCTGAAAGAGGGAGGACCGAGAGAGGAGCCATTGTGTCTGCCAGTGTAGCTGACATTAAAATCTTGCTGGATCAGCATTCTAGGAAGTGACAACCTCCACATTTTATATTTACAAGGACTCTCCTTTTTGGTCCCACAAGTAGTTTGGGACAAATGAAAAACACTGACTCAGTCAGAACAAGGGAGACTGATTATAATGGACCGGGTGTAAATCTTTTAGGTGGCTCACTGGGATCAGTGAGGTGCTGGAGGCCATGAACTTTTTAAAATGGTTTTGAAATCATTTTTATTTAAAATAGAGGACGGCGTGTTGATTCAGTGGTTAGCACTGTTACTTTACAGAAAGAAGATTTTTGGTTTGAACTTGGGGTGTTTCTGGATGGGATTTACATGTTCTTTTTGGTTTCCTCCCACAGTCCAAAGACATGCAGATCAGGTTAATTGGCAACGCTAAACTGGGTCCAGTAATTGAACGAACAAGATGCTGGTGAGCGTAAAACAAGGGTCCAGGCTTTACTACATATTGTGTCTGTACAGTCAGGCATCAGTGTGCTCAGTGATGTTATAGATTTGCTCAAAGAAACAACATAGAAACTCTTTTTTCACTCTAATGCACTGAACTGTTTTCCCTCTTTTCATTTTTCATTTTTCGTATTGATTTGATGCTCTCTCTCTCTTCTGTGTCTCTCTCTCTTTCTCTGGAATGAGAAAACAATTGAACATTGTCTCTTTGCCCTCCCTCTGTCCTTCAAGCAGCTAATTGAAAACAGGTTTACACAGTGTGGAGTGTGTATCTGTGCGTGTGTGTGTGTGTTTGTGTGTGTGTGTGTGTGTGTATGTGTACTGATTTCAACAGTGGTTAGATTAGCCGTCCTAATTTGCCGTGTATTTGTTTGTGGTGCCTGCTCGAGTGTTTCTGAGTGTGTTTGGTATTGTTTATCTCACAGAGAGAAACAGGATGTGAGATACAACACACACACACACACACACACACACACACACACACACACACACACACACGAACAAAAATGAAAGCTAGACCTTCACTGCCATACAGTGCCAGACTTTGCTGGACATCCTTTAGGTTTAATTACTGCAGAGCTTTTCCTTTTCCCTTTTTCGCTGTTGATAACGCCGCTTGCTAACTATAATTCAACGTCATTAATGTTTAAGAAGCCACTCATCGAGCATCAGAGACAGCAAACTACCACAGGTACATGTACAGTTTAACGTCTCTCATCTCATCAGCTAAAACAGAAGTTGATTAGAAAGTGAACTATGTGTTTTCCAAAAATTATTCCCATTAAGGCCAGTGTGAGCAAGGCATTTAAACCCTCTTTGACAGAACAGTGCAACCACTCAGGTTCCAACAGTAGAAGACAGCTTAGAGCTATTAGGTGTAAATGTGTGTTGTTGCATAACTGGATAAAAAGAGCATGATCAGAGCATGTTTTATTTTCTTTGCTATTCCCTGAAGTCATCAGTACTGCCACGAAAATGTACATAAAACTACATATTTCTGTCTTGAAACTGTGTCTTTTTCATATCTTTTGGCATATGCAGCCCTGAGGCTGTTTTCCAATCGAACTTCAATTTTCATTTTTTTTTTTTTTTTGAATTTTCAATTCAATATACTGTATATATGTTGATATTAATCTTATTTAATCCCACTCTCATCTGTTTCATCTTTGCTCTCATTCCCTATCCCTCACTTCAACTCATCCATTTTTTTCTCTCCTTGCCTCCTTCGTCTGAACATCTCTATTCATTTTGTGTCCTGTCTACTTTCTATCGCTGTTTTCTGTGCCCTCTATACTTACTTGCTTTCTTTCCTTTCCCACTCTGTCTCACATACTGTCTGTTTCTGTAACCCTACATCCAATATGAAATAAATAAACACTCCCTTATTTCTTCTCTGTGTGTCTCTCCCTCTACTCTACTACAGTAAGCAGTTAGATTGTTTTACAGATTGTGTCTATCCCCCCTGATAAAAACAGGAAAGACCACACACGTACATGAACATAAAAACACACCATTTCTATTTTTACCCTCCTCATATAAACCCTAAATTTCAGGCACAAATTCTACATTGGCTTGGAGTAGCCTGTGGTTGGAGACGGATGGAGAAATAAAACAAATGTAAGAGAGACAGATGAGGGAGGTGAATGCTGGGGAAATGGTGTTTGTGTTGTAATGAAGATGAATGAACCAGCTTTTACCTTTTTTTAAGAGCAGGGAAAGAATAGGTTGGAAAGTGACAGAATGAGTGTGTAAGTGGGTTTTTTTTACCTCATAATTTCAGAGGAAATGTGATATCACATTCATCAAAGTCCAGCATTTACAGGTACAGTACAATCTCAGAACCAAGTGTCCTATGAAAACTTGGTGCTGTTTATTCACTGATTTGCTGCATTATTTTCAACACATTTTGCTGTTGTATTATCCCTGTTTTTCCTTTCATTATCTACATATGTCCTTTTTTTCACCTGCTGTGGTGACCTAATATCCCCACAGGCATCAAGAAAGTTTCATTCAGTGTAATTTAATCAAATTTATAGTAAAATGTAGAGATAGCCACTCACCCCATTTGCCCTATATGTAAATCTGAATGGGACATGTCAGATAGAAACAGTACTACAATTTTCAATATTACTGCTACATAAAAGCAAACAAAAACATAATTTATTTCAGTGACTACATTACCCAGAAATGCTACATCAGCCATCCATGTAGATGCACTAGCCAGGTGACCATGCAGGAATTTGATTTAAATAGGAATTATCATGCTATCTTTCCATTGTCTGTGTGCAGCTGCAGAACTAATTTGACAGCTCTCATACAATAGCTGGTTTAATTAGAGGGAAGAGGCATAATTACCCATCAGCACACAGCGGTCTCAGAGAAAAACAGCAAACCGTCTGTAATCTCATGATAAAATGAATGAAGATATAGTTATTGCACTTTTTTGTGTGACTCTGGGAAATGCAGTGAAAATGTGGTCTTTACTGTATGTCAGTCCAGCGGTTTGAACTTCTGCACCCTCACTGACCCTCCACATATTGCTCAACCACCCTTTTTGGTTTTCAACCTGCATAATAACCCTCTGTGGGGACATTATTCTCACACTGTGCAGGTAATTTTCCTCTTCCCATTTATCAGGATAAAGGAGTAACTGGCACAAACGCACAAATATTCCATGTAGCTCACTAGACCTTTATTCCAAACGTTCACCACTGCTTTAATAATGCAGCAGTAGAAAGCTAAGTTGGAGCATCTGAAATGGATGTAAATGCACAGAATGGTATGGTATATAAACTATAGAGGCATCTCATTTACAGTAGGTAATTTATCAAGGCAGTGGGCTGCGTGCCTGGACCCCAGGAGCCCTCAGCAGTAAATATACGCATGGTGGGGCTGATTTACACACAGGTGCAGAGACTTTTAGACATGCGCACACAAGAACACACACTCACATATACACAACAGACATACATGCTTGCAGATTTACTCCCACACAAGCTATAGTTCCTTTATTGGAGCATATGGTTATGATTTAGGTGCTCTGCTGTCTGGCTGCTGGCAGCACATAAAGAACTATAATCAATAATCTATATCTATTTCACGAATGGGTCACCTGCGCATACACGAACACACACACGCACACACGCACACACACACACACCACAAAGCAGTTAAATGTGTCATGTAAATGCCTCTTTGTGTGTGTGTGAGAGAGAGAGACTTATGTCTGTTGTAGAAATGCTTCTGGCAGTACAGTATTTGTTGATGGACACAACACACAAATACAACCAGACTCCACCAGGGGACCTTTGTTGTATGTTGATCCCTTCGCTCTTTCCACATATGTGTAATAAAAGCAAAATGCCAAAAACATTATCTTAAAAAAAGATTGATAAAGGTAAAGTTGTTGTATATGTATAATATATCATATATTTGATGAAACAGTAACAACAAACAGCAAGTTTTCATTTCTTTACAGTGTCATAAGTTCACAGGTCTCTTCACTGCATACTATCTAATAAAGCACAAATGCCATGAAGGATGATCCAATAATAAAGTAGAAATGTAAAGAGCTGAAGGGCAGAGCAAAGGGACAAAGAGAATGAAATTGGATAAGGTTGATGCATTAAAAACAAGTGAAGAGAGGTAATGGAAAAGAAGGAAAAGGAAGGGTGAAAGTGAAGGAAGAGTCATTAGGTTAGAAGGGAGAAATCGAGGAAGGGAGGGTGTGCGTGTTTGTTGATTTCTGTCTATCTGCGGCCCAGACAGCGTTCTGCTGCTGGTTCACTACGATCACTAGAGAGCTTATCTGCTGTCTGTTTGCCAAGGACAACACACAAGAGAAAGGTAGAATGTTTTAAAGTATTTACCTTGGCTTGACTTTTTCATCCAACACAAACACACACACACACACACACACACACACACACACACACACGCACACACACACACACACACACACACACACACACACACACACACACACAAAGCTGCTGCAATGACATAGTATCTTGTAAATATTTTAAAATTTCCCTCAAGAAAGGCAAATAACTAAAATGAAACATTGGCATCTCATGGTGAAAAATATGCATACGTTTTTTTGTCATTTGATCATTTGATAATTGTTCTGTACCTTACAAAAACACCAGTTTGGGCTTGTAAATGTGTCCTATAATAGATATAAATATGAAATAATAAATTATAATAAGGAATGCTAAACATCCATCAGAGAACATAAATAAATGGACATAACATATCCTTTAACAGGATATGAAAGTAGATGTGTGGGACACAAGTTATGGTCTCTCATCTGACCACCTGGGAAAGACAAGGGGCAGAGACATAGTACGTATGTGTGTGTGTGTGTGTGTGTGTGTCTGTGTGTGTGTGTGTTTTCTCATAAAGGACATGGATACAGTTGACATGATCAAAGTAATCAGAAGGACAACTCTCTTCTTTCATTCATTCTTTCTGTTGATCTTTATGTCACTCTCCTTTCCTTTGATGGATTCTATATTTTAACAACAGCTAATTGTTGTTGAAGACACAGGCACACATCTTGTCATTCCCTTAGTCATTCCTGCACACATGCACTTGTTGGAACAACGAAACACACGCAGAAAACGTCACTTATTGTGATTTCAAACCTTTTGAATCTGATTGTCTGTAGTCCAGCTGTGACTGCAGCTATGACCTATTGACCTTTTCAATCTTAATAACAAAGTGATCTATTTTTAATCTATTCTCTCAACTCTTGTGTTTTTTAATGAACAATAGCTAAAAGTAACTCTTTCTCTCTTTGTGTTCCATCAGATCTCTCAGATGATCTCGGAGGCTTCCAGAGAGGGTTTGAATGAAGCTGCCCTGAACCGCTACAACACACACTCACCCTCACACACAAATTCAACATCACACACAAATTCTCCCTCACACACTCCAGCTGCAACCACGACGGCGCCGACCACCACCTCCGCCGCCGCCTCTTTCTTTGCCAGGTAAGATGCATTCACATCAGAGCACCTCATTCATTTGTCCGATTTCTGCACAGTGCCAGTATGCAGGTCTTTGATTTGGAACATTTTTAAATGTAATAGGATGCAGTACTGACTTGTTGTACATATTATAATTTAAACCACCATCCAACCATCCTGCCATATATCTGCAGACTCTTCTTTGTAATTCCCTCTTACTTTATGTTAGTTTGACTAAGTCTACTTAAAACACAGTCAATGACTGATGATTGAACAGTGACTGAAAGGGACAAAACAAGACTGAGAGGCATCCTTCTGCATTTGTTTGTACAGAATCACAGGAGGTCAAAGAATCATACAATACTGATATTAACACTGATACTGTATTTTGTTTTAATCCCACAAGATTACATTTCTGAAGATTTATTGAAAGTATGAGGACTAGAAGACTCTGTTGTATAGAGAATGAATAAAAAGAGGAATCTGACGTGCATATTACTAGAGGGAAAGATTAATCCTGGGTTTGAATCAGAGTCCTTGACATTCCCACTGCTACGCTGATGTCTCTCAAGTTGTCTAATAAAGCAGAAATGTGAAATAAATAGTCTGACAAAAGAGTCAGGCAAAGATGTGAGATGAAGCTGGTGGAAAAATGTTAATATTGTTATACAGTATATTGTTGATGAGCATGTCTACTTATCTTTTGGTGTGTTTGTGTATAAATCAACTCTCCAGTTACCGATGAGCTGTGTAATCAAATCTAGAGAAATGCACAGCGACACAACATAAATAAGACACGAGTAATATGGGTAAATTATTGATGGATAAACATGGCAAGCTCAAAATGAATGAGTAAATTATTCATGGGTAACACAAGACTATGAGAGTGTCACAGTGTCTGAGGTATTGCTGAGGCGTCGTATCTAATGAGCTGCTTTAAATCATATTTTAAATGATACCGATGATAATAAATATTCCTGAAAATGTTATGAAAGCATATGAAAGCTCTTCTCTTCTCTTCCCTTCTCTTCTCTTCTACCTTCACTCCTGTTGTGCACATTGCTGTCTTTTGTGCTTGTTTGTGTTCTCAAAGTCTGTAGATAATGAGATATGAGTGGTTGATATATGAGTGACATGCTCCAGTGTAACAGACACACTGCTGTCTGTCTTTCAAAGCACGAGGTGCAACTCGTAAATTGTATGGGAACGCTCACAAACTCATGTGATCACACTCTCTCTTTGGATTTCTCTCTATGACCCATGAACTGTCAGGTAACAAGGCCATTTTACAGAAACACACACGTGCACACACACACACACACACACATCTGGTTGACATTCCAGACATACAGCCAGCTGTCTTTGGGGCCGATTTATGGGCATTAACCTTCTAAGTGAAAGAACATGGTTTGTTTAATGCTGCAGGTGTCACTGTCTGTGGATATGTGTGTGTGTGATATGTAGCGTGTATGTGTGTCCAGCTGTCACTCTTTTTTTCTTGTTTTCGGGTGTATAATGAGATCCTGTACGCTGTGATGTGTAATTTCCTCTTAGCAAAGTGTTGGTTATGTCAGCTGTACCATTTTCCATTTTATCTAGTGTGTGTGGGTCGTGGGCTTACAGTTTGGTAAAAAAAACCCAATGTAAACTTGACGCTGACTTGACTCTGGTTATGTGTGTATGTGTGTATGTGTGTATTCGTGCGTGTGTTTATGGTCGATGGATGCAGCCATGCAGTGCTGGTAAATCTCACGACTGTCTTGGTCTTTACTCTCAGACGTGGACTGCATACAGACACTCCTATTACAAACACACACACACACACACACACGATCTCCCTCTTGCTCACTGTCTGCACACAGCAAAATCCCTGTGTCAACCACATCTCTCCCAACTGATCCCTTCCTCCTCTTTCATTTGCTTCTCTCACCTTCATGTCTTTCCTTCATTCTCCTCTCCTCTATTTCATTTAACGGCTCTCTTTATTTCTATTTTGCTTCTTTCTCCCGCTCTTTTCTTCCTTTGCTATTGTCCTTTTTATACTTCTCTTCTCCTCTTCTTTCCTTCTCTCCAACAATTTTTCTGACTCCACGCTGACCTTTTCTTTACCGTTGCTAATGTGCATATGAGTAATATCTTTCATTAGTACCAATCTGTCTGTGAATATGTCACACTCACACAGTAGCGCTCCATCTTCCCAGTGCTGCAGTGGCCCTCTGGGGACGTTGGGTTAGAGGATAGAGACATGCTGTACATGCTAGGTGTGTGTGTGTGTGTGTGTGTGTGTGTGTGTGTGTGTGTACGTTCCTACTCACTGGGGGAAGGGAGTTTCTATCAGTGCAGGAATTTTTTACTGCATGCTCCGAGGATTGGATCTTTGGGGATTTGGCTGCTGTGTGTGTGTGTGTGTGTGTGTGTGTGTGTTGCTGGAGGTAGCAGAGTAAATGAATAGGTCCCAAGTGAATTGGTGAATTGGGAAGGCGTTGTTATTTTGGATGGAGGATTGCTGTGAGACAGGGGGATGCTGTCTCTTTCTCTTCCTGCCTATTTACCTCTTCTATTTTCCTTAAAATGAAGTATTCCATCACATGATAATT
This sequence comes from Thunnus thynnus, assembly GCF_963924715.1. Classification (NCBI taxonomy): domain Eukaryota; kingdom Metazoa; phylum Chordata; class Actinopteri; order Scombriformes; family Scombridae; genus Thunnus; species Thunnus thynnus. Next base: position 24,713,776 of record NC_089517.1, on the reverse strand, counting down.
GAGAACCAATTAGCCAGGATGCATAATGCTTGATTGATGATTTAAATAGGTGGTCTGTGATTTAAAAAAACAAAAAACATATCTACTGCCTGATCACATAAGGATTGCTAGACTTGTTATTTTGCTCGTGTGTCATTTAACCATAATTGAAAGCGGTTATCTTGTTTTGACATGAAGAAGAAGAGGTCTATTTGCTTCTTTTGTGGTTTTACTGTTTTTAATATTAGAGATACATAGAAAACAGCACAGAGCAAAGAGCGAGTGATTTCAAATATTCTTTCCTTTCAGTATTTTAAACTGGGAGTAAAAACGTTGATAGCTTAGAAACATTAATTTCTGAAATTGTTTAATCTTGGAAATAATTTAACACATTGGAGGATGGAGAGAGGATGGAGTGCATGCTGCTTTAATGAAGTACTAGTTCATATTTTGGCAGATGAGTGTACAGATCAGTGGCGTAGACCAACATGTGATAAATATAAGCCAGAACTATCGTGGCCATCTGAACTACTGTCACAAATTAGCATATAAGTTGGTCTCTTAACAGGAAGTTGTAGTTGAAGTGTGTAAATTGTCATGTACATGTCAATAGATAGTGTCAGTAAAGCCAGTCCTCTGTCCATGCTAGTAACACACACACACACACACACACACACACACTCACACACACCTCATCGCTCTCTGTCTGTCCCTATATCTCCGTCCACTGATGGCCTGTTAAATAGAATGTAATTAGCCACTGAGCCAACAACACAGCCTAGAAACACCAGTCATAAATCAGCTGTGTGTTTGTGTGAGAGTTTGTTTCAAGTGAGTCTGTGTATTTTGGTGTCAAGTGAAAGTGTTTGTGGTTGTGTCAAAGGAAGAGGAGAACAAAGCAACAGCATGTTAGTTGCTGGACTGGAATCTATTTGTGACTCCTGCTGCTTTTTAACAAGAGAGAGACACATGGAGGGACTGAGGGGGAAGAGAGTCAAGGATGGATGAAGGGATCAATATTTGTAAGGAAGGCTGAATGGATGGTGTGATGGATTCAGAACAGGGAGGAAAGCTTAGTGAGATAGAATAGGATAGATAAAAATAATTAGGGAGAGAGGAATAAAATGGAGAGAGAGATAAGTGGGATTAAAGATAGGAAGGGCAGGAGAGAAGTGAAGGATTGAGAAGAGAGGAGGAATGATAGAGGAAGGGGGGCATATTAAAGGATGGGGGTGACAGAGGAAGTGCTGATGGATAGAGAGAGGGAGTAGATGGATGGAAAACAAGTGCCCTTCACTTTAGGGTTAGATTGGAATAGATCTACTTGGCCAAATCCCAGGCCACTTCTCATTAAACGCTACCAATTAGGTAGTGGTCGTGTGTGTGTGCGTGTGCGTGTGTCTACCGTGCTTGAACTGTGTCACAGATTAAACCAGAGTGGCAGAAAATAATAGGAGTGTAATAGTGCACACGCATACACACATAGCATGTGTTATGAAATTGGTGTGGCTGATGGATTTGAAAGATGCATTATAAAAACAGTCACGAGAAATAAGCTTGATTCACATGTTTTTGCCCAGAGAGAGGCTTGTTTATAAAGGACTGAAGAGAAGAACTGAATGCTTTGCTGCAAGCTATGGTGGAAAAATACTCTACATGGATTCTCCAACAGCACCGAAACCATTCATCCATCATTATAATGTCTCTTCCTGCAACGCTCAACACTACAGCAGCCACAGCAGCCTGTTGTTTTCATTGTTAGAGAGAAAGAAAATAGTAGATCTGAATTCAAACACAACTAATTCCACAGTTTTGACTAATGCCATTATTATTTTTAAGATAGGGTATCGTATCCTTAAGCTTCTAAATAACAGTTTTTTACAGTTGAAAATTGCACTTGACAAACAAACCGTTTCTTCAAATTGCTGCACATGTATCTTCATGCTGCACGAGGAGGTTTTGAGCATTCAGGTGATATAATAAGAAAACCAGTAATTGCTTTTGATCGCATTTGCTGCAATATGTAAGCTTAGCTTACACACAGTGGGAAAAAAATTAATAGCCTTCTTGTGGAGCTTTGTTTCACACAGTATAGGCACTCACACACATTCACAGACACACACACAGACGCAGATCCACACACAAATCCTCCTGGGAGAGCTAGTCAAATGGTGAAATGCTTCATCGTTCTATGGGTCACTGAATCCACATCTCTCTTCTCCCCCCTTTCCTCTCACACTGTCCCTCCCTCTTTTCTATTTCTCTCTTTTTCACTCACTCCCCCCCTTCTTTGTCTCACTGACTCTCCCCCTTGCTCTCATTTTCTGTAACCTGCTGCAGTTAATTGAAAGCCAATCGTGTGAGAATATGACTCTTTGACAGAGAACGTGTCAGGGTGCAAGGTCTTCTCTCTCTCTCTCTCTCTTCTCTGTCTCACTTTCTCTTTCTCTCTCTCTGTATCATATAAATATATATGAAGGTAGATTAAAACAACAGAACAGGAATCTCTTCCAATGCAGTCCTAGAGCGCTTTTGTTATATCATTTTGTTAATACAGCTGCTGTGCGTAACTCAAATTGTCAGATTGTTGAACTGTGGCATCCTAAATCCCGGAGAAGGAAATACACTGAATGATTGAAGAGTATATTTTCCATCAATGGCAGTACATCACTTAGCTGAGTGATTGCAGGCAGTTTCCTCTCTTTGTCTTTCTGCTCAGCTATGGTCAGTGTGTAGAATATCGACGATTTTATCAAAACAAACATAAACCAACTCTTTCTATACCTCGCTCTTTGTTGACCAAGATTGATGGTAGTTTGAGGATACAGTACAATATACAGATAAAGTCTCCTCCGTGTCAGGACAGGGGCTCGTCTGACAGTGTAACATGAAGCTCTTCTTCTTTTCTTTCTTTAAACTGACTGGCAGGAATTGTTGACATGCATTCAGAAACATCCAGACATTTGGAGAGGGAGGAGAAAAAGTTAGAGACTAAAAGTGATATGAAGTTCCCGCACGCCAAGAGAGGCAGATGGGAAGAACCTGCTGTGTTGAAGTAAGAAATGAGAGAGAGAGCAGAACAGATGGAGAAAGAAGTGAAATTTAGAAGTTGAAGTTAAAAGGAGAGAAAAAGGAAGGAAGAGAGTCGGAGTGGGGAATAGACTGAGTATATTTAAATTTTGGTGGCTCCTTTTGAGCACAATGCCACAGGGAATTAAGCAGCGAGAAAGCAAATGAACCACTCCCCATCCAGATGTTACTACATATGTAAACAGCAGTGTGTGTGTCTGTGTGTGTGTTATTTGTGTACGCATGTGTTGAAGGGTGTGTAACCAAGTTCAATCCTGCAATTAGCATATTTGCCGTGGTTGTACTGCGGTAAACTTTAAGGACGTAATTATAGATCCATGTTTGCATGCACATGTGCCACCATCTCCCCTGTCCTTTCCATTCTGCTTGTATTCCTCCATTTAAAATATGCAGTGTATATAATATTGTTTTTACAGTGATCAAGTATGGTTTTAATGTATTGATTTGATTAATTGACTGGCTTCTCTTCTTATCTTCCTCCTTTCCTCTTCCTCTGCGCTTCCTTCTCTCAGAGCTGCACAAAAGCTGAATTTAGCGTCCAAGAAGAAGAAGCAGAAAACAGCCGCGGTTACAGCGCCAGTGACATCATCAGCACCCTCATGCGATCCCCCTCTGTTCCCGACCAATTTTAGCTCCGCCCTGCTGATGGCCCCACCCCCAGCTCCACCCTGCCTTCTCCGTGCAGCCAACAAGATCAAAGACACACCTGGGCTTGGAAAGGTAACAGAAAAATATCTCTTGTTTTTCTTAAGTATCATTTTTTTAAAGTATTTTTGCTTTAATTGGCAGTGGACAGTAGCGTGGTGAAAGGAAAAACTGAAGAAGGGGGAGAGGGGGAATGACATGCAAAAACAGTCCCTTGCTGGAATTGAATCAGGGATACTGCAGTTACAATAGAGTATATGGTATCGGGTGCCCCAGTTGTTTAGGAGTTAAAATGCCAACCATGAGACACAATGTCCCTGATTCAAATCCAGCTGAGGACCTTTGTTGCACATCGTTTCCCATCTCTCACTTGTTTCATGTCATCTCTCTCTATCGCTATTTAATAAATGCATTAAATGCCCCAAATAATATTTTTTAAAAAGAGCACATGGTACAAGACGTAACCACTTGGCCCCTGAAAAATATCTTTTTTGTAACTTTGGTGTAGAAAGGAAATCCTTTAGACACTAAAACAATTTGGTGTTTAAAGTTTGAGACAAACTTTTGCCCTTGGCGCTGAACGCTGCTTCACTATCATGTCTTTCACGTTGCTTCGATGCATCTCAGAGAATTGACGAATTTCATTGTTTTTCCACTTAAATGAGACCTGACAGATGGAGAGAAGTTAGTCACCCTTGCGTCACTTGATAACTATTAATTTTTTCACTTGTGCTGCAAACATCTCACGTCAGTTATTTCCGTCTCAGACACACTTGGTGTACTGTGAAGTTTAGATGACAACTCTGACTCATCTCCCTTGATGTGATTTTAGCACATGCCTGAAGTCAGATCTGTCATAGCACGTGGATCCAGAGGAAGTCAAGTGTTTTTTCACTTCATTTTCACCAAATCCAAGTTCAGTTTCCGTGATGTTTAATGACGGTTGATGCCAAAGCTACTTTTTATCTTGTACTGCATTAATGGATTGAGATGTATTTGTATGTTGCCTAATTTTTTTTCACAGATCTGTTTTGTGGACTTTGGAAGAATTGGTGTTATTTCTGTAAGCAGCACAGGTTGCACTGGAAGCATTTACTTTAAATCAACTACAGTAGCATTTGGGATGACTGCAGGTCACAAAGTACTGGAACGTTTCAAAACATTGACCTTTGTGTGTGTGTGTGTGTGTGTGTGTGTGTGTGTCACCCCTGCTGTACCATACTGAAATGTAGCCTAATGGTTACCATAGTAACACATCTCAGGCTGACAAAAGTCATCTGCCACCATTGCCAGCGGTTGATGAAACGTGTGCGTGTGTGTGTTGTGGATGCAGGGGGGGGGGTTCATGCTTCTCAAGTGTGTGCAATATTGATCGTCCATGTAATGAGTTTTTAGTGCCCCCTCCTCCACAGTTTGAGTGAGAGGCTCACTGGCTCTGTGTGTGTAGGCTATGTGTATGTGTGTGTGTGTATGTGTGTGTGTGTGTGTGTGTGTGTGTGTGTGTGTGTCCTTAGTGCTAAAAAATGAATGAGTATGGAGGACAAATTCAAACATACATCAAACAGGACTGTCCATTACTTCTCACAAAGAAAGAAAGGGACCTCACATGTGCCCCGTTGTGCGTTTGTGTAAATGAAATTGTGAGTGCATCACAGATGGGTGTGCATATTGTGTCTGTGAGCTCTGGTCTGTCTGCATACATGCACTTGGAGGAGGTGAGGATATTATTTTGTATGTCATTTTAAGTATGTGAGAGAGAGAGTGTGTGTTGTTACATTTATATTAAACACTAGATGAGAGGACAGACAGACGCACACACACACACACACACACACACATAAAAACATGATACGAGACACGTGATGTCAGTTCAGTTGAATTTATAATGAGATGTAGTAAAATGTTAATGAGTGAAATGACACTCACAACTATTTAGTCAGAAAACCCTTAAAAGAAAGATAAATACCCAATGAAATGAATCCTCATCATCAAGTTTTGATCTGATTTACACAAACTCACAATAGTGTGGTTTGGGTCTGACTTTTTTCTACTTGTTTGCCTTCTTTGCTGTTACTTTGCCATTTGCTATCAAACTGACATTTGAGATAAAAACTAAAATTTAAAATAAATGACTCGTAAATGTCACATTAAAATCAGTTGTTGAAGTTGCAAATTAAAAGCACACACATTAATATAGAGCAGCGATCATGTGCAGAAATGTGACCAACATAGGTAGAAATCTGTATTGCTGCTATTTTATACATATTTCATGCTTTTACCAAATCTGGAAAACCCAGGATAGCATATTCAGTCTGGGGGTTTCATATTTTATTTGTCTTTTTGTGCAACTGATTATTTTCTGTTTTGTCTTTCCGCTTTGTCCTTCCTTTGAGCCTTTTCCTCAGTGTCTCTCCATATGGAGGTGACAGATGTCTCCTCAGTTGTCAGGGAGACAGACTCACACTCACATACTCACAAGCACATGTACACACACACACACACACACACACACAAGAGCCAATACGTACATTATGAAGACAAAAACCACCACATACACGTTGTATGTTATAACAAAAACCTTCTTCACACAGTCTGTCTGTCTCATTATATTATTTTTGGCCTCTGTTTCATCCTATTATGATATTTTCTGACCTTGATAAAAGTGTTCAGCTTGTTTGGCCGATCCTGCCACCAATGCCTGCTGCTACATCTGTTTAATTCCAACTGTCAGAAACCCCCTTTTTCACATTCACGTCGACTTTACACAGCAATCACTCTGGTGTGATCTGTGTCATGCTGGATCTTCGATTAAGCTCTCCAGCCGTTTTGACAACGATACTGACTGTTTTACACTATTCTGTTCTCCTGCTGGCCTGCTGGCAGCCCGTCCATCCTGAATCAACTGTGATAAATGACAAAGACAACAACTACAAAAGAAATGAAGTGAAATGAAAAGCAAGCACATCACAGTTCAGTAACATTTAAGAATTGTTACTAGCTTATACTTGGTAATTGGTAATTCTTAAATTTCCTGTTTACATAGTCTTGCTGACATGTGTAGTGATGAGCTGGAAGGAAATGGGGAATAAAAGAAGAAGGAGAAGAAATAGCACTGAGGCAGGGAGATATTCTAGTATTTGGAAACTAACAAGCCTCTCCTGTGAAATCAACCTGAACCTTGCCAAGACCTAATCACACACACACACACACACACACACACACACACGCACATACACAAACATATGGGAAGAAAATGGCTATGGTGACATTTCTCCAGTAAAAATGTCACCTGCAGTGGGGGTCGGCTCCCTGCTGAAATAGCATTTGCACACATCACACTCACACACATAGAAATGCATGCATACAGGCTTGCATGTTCACAGATTCATAGGATTATAGTGTACAATATATGATGTCAAGGGAGCAGCAAAACCCCTGGTGGAAGTGTGTAAGCTACATTCTGCAATACACGGGTCTGTCGGTGTGTGATGGAGGTTTTAGTTTTCTCCCCCTCGATGTTAATATGGCAGAAAACAGATTGAGACGTCACATTTAAAGCCAGGGGAAATCAACCTGTACAGGTCAGATGCATTGCTGTGTGTGTGTGTGTGTTACAGGGAGGGAGAGAGAGAGAGAGATAGCAAGAGGGTTCAGCCTTGTTCCATCAGGGGACGTCAAAATAAATGGAATCCCTCAGCGGATCTGTCTGAGTGGCATCTGAATCTCAAGCTCCCCTCTGTTATTTCTATACATGGTGCTTCTCTACATGTTGCTGTGAGCTCCGTCTCACTTTACAGTCTTCACATCAGCCGGCTGGGAGCCTTCCATTCAGATCACCAGGGGGAGATGTGTATCAGCCAAGGATATTAAGCTGTATAGTACAAGTATTATTATTCAGCAAACCAACTGTGAGTTATGCAGAAATCTTAAATACAGAAGGCACATTTTTGAAGCTGTCAAATAATAATAAATACAAATGTTGTATCGTACGATTTGCAGCTCTTCCTGTTTTTTCCTGTTGGATCACATACTGTATACATGATCCACCTCACAGTTGGCCCAAGGCTTGACTTGCTAATTGGTCAGTCATTACAAACTCATGCAGCACAGTAAATCTTGTGCAAAACCCACAGAAATGTATTTTTCAATTTCAGGGGAGATCCCAAAGTTTCAAAAGATAACAAATATGTTTGGCTGAATTTTGAGAAAATGTGTTTAAAATGATGCTGAACACATCTAATCAATTTGATGGATGGTTACAGCAATAAACAGTAGTGGGTTTGAATATTTCACTTGGCGTAAACATTATTTTGTGTCAAGAAAGAATTAGAACAAGATAATACATATGAGATACTGTCAGACAATGTGAAATCCTCAAACCTAAGAGATACTTAAAGTCCCCCTCCACTCAAAAATGTGTCTTTCTTATTGTTACTTCAGTTGAATGTTTGAGCTTCACTGTGCAGAATAATGTATATGCAGAGTTTTAGACTAGAAGGATGTTTTCACATTCATCTGCTGAAGAGGGAAAGTATCTTTTGTTCACCTTAAAAGAGCATGATTTGTGACATCTTAACTAGTTTGGAGCCAAACATCTTGTGTGATTTTTTCATGAGGGAGAAGGAGTAGATGTCATTTTACGTATTTTAAAGAGATAATTTAACTTTTTTTTGTGGAAAAACCACATTAGACACAATTATTATTCAAAGTAGAATATTTTATATACATCTTAAAACATATCTGGAGGGGATCTTTAAGAATTAAAAGAGGAGAACTGGATGTTAAAGGGTTAAATTTCCTTATTTAAGCTGTCTCCTCCACTCTATCTACAGCGCTGCAGATATTTCTTTGGCATTTGCCGTAATTTGATAGCTGAGAGTGAAAGGAAACATGGGTAGAAAGGGGTGTGACATGCAAAAACATCCACAGCCAGGATCAAACCGCAAACATTGTGGTCATGTGGTGTGCATCTTAACCAGCAGGCTACTGGGGCACCCCATCATTACAGCTCTACATACAGTGTATCATATCTGAATTGGGATAATAAATATTCCTAAAAATGTTACGAAAGCTAATATGAGAGTTTGTCTCTCCTCTCCTCTCTCTAGCCTATCTTTACCTGATCCCTCTTATCTCGTGTATGGATGAGTCTTATCTCTTGCCTTCCTGTCCCTTCATCCCTGCCCTCTCGGTTCGTCTCCATTTCTGAATGACAATGAAGGACTATGGGAGTTTTTCCTCTTCTCTTTCATCTCTGCAGCCAACATTTTGCACACACACACACACACACACACACACACACACACACACTCACAGATTGTGACTTGACCTTGGGGGAAAATGATGCTATGACAGCGAATCAATTTTTAATAGCAGCTACGATCCCTCTCAGGCCACAAGCTGTGTGCGTCTGTGTCATGAGTGAGCATGTGCAAGTGCATTTTCCACGGGCATTTGTGTGTCTTCATGCCTCTGTGGGTGTCTGTGTGTCTTGTATCTAAATGAGTGAGTGAGTCTGTTATGGGAATCCAGTAGCCACTTTGTTCCACCTCGTAGATGAAATATTAATGCTGTCAGTATTGGCAGAGCTGGAGCAAATGACTGAAACACACACACACACACACATACATTTCACTCCTCCCTACTGTATTCTCTGTATGTGCATTAGTGTTTGCGTGTACAAGTATGAGTGTGTAAACATTGCAGTATGCCCAGCATGACCTGATCCTAAAATACTTCCATGTCTGTTTTTCTTTTTGCGGAGTTATTCCTTATCTGAATCAAGGGTCTAATCATAGATGGGTGTCATATCTGAGTCAAAATCTACAGAAATTAAATCTATTTGATTTAAATTTGGGTGCAAACCTGTGAGCCAGGTAATTCAATTCTTCTTCAACCAAAAAAACATTGATTTTACCCTTGACTGATTAATGAATAGCAAGGAGTAACAGTCAATCACCATATTAGATGATTGCAGTTTTCCTGATTGTTACTCATCTAAGATATTCTCACTGTTCAGAGTTTCACCTGTTTAAGCTAAAACTAGTGGCTAGAAGTCTGTGTTGGTGTCAGTTTCAGATATAAACAACCCTGTCTACTACAAATTACATTCATATACAACTAAATTGTATTCCCAATTACATAGCTTTGGCAAATGTAATCACTGCCTGGATTTTGTTCACAGATAATGTTTTTTCAAATGAATAAAGCTCTACATTTATATATTGCTCTGAGGTTGCAGGGAGGAGGCTGGGGTGGAAGGAGGGTGTGTAAGATTTTTACAACAGAGACCCGAGTTTGCATCCTGAGACCTCTGTGTGATCAGGTTTAGGCAAGAACATCACTTTGGTTAAGGTTAGTGAAAGATTGTGGTTTCTCTTAAATATTACATGTTATGCTTTAAGTCACTGCTGACACTTTTCTGTATTAAACCAAGACCATGATCTTTCACTAACCTTAAGCAAGAGCTGTCTAAGCATAACCATAAAAAGTTTAATATTGCTGTTGTTTCTACTGGTGGATATTGTACTGCAGATTTTTTTATTTTGGTGGTGGTGGTGGGGGGGGGGGGGGGGGGGGGGGGGGGGGGGACATTTCACTCACGTGTTCAATATCAACATTTGTGCAACTTGCCAGATATGTTAATTAACAACATTTTCTCATTATGTTGAGAGATAATGTACAGTAATTAAGCCAGCAATATGTTTCTAGTAAAACCTATTTGCTGTTGCAATTTACTTGTATATGAATGTAATTTCTAGGAGATAGGTTTGGCATAAATTGCCAAGGCTAAGCATTGGACCATTACACTCGGGACCAGTTATAGTTCATAATTCTACAAAATAAGGATACTCAGCTTCTTATAAAGTGAAAACAACTGATGTTCAAAGCAGTGTGAAAAGCAGTGTCTGGTGTGGGGTTAATCATAGCTTTGGCATTTTCTTATTGTCAACAAATATGATGAGAAAACCAAAGCCAATAATGTGTTAGTGTCTCAATACTTTCCAACTTCCCCACGTTGTCTGTGGCTCTCAGCCCCAAGCCCATTCATTCCTATTGAAGATGTACATTTAAGTGCATTTGTTGGGAGCTACTTTCAGCACAGATTAAAACCCATTTGTTGCACTAGGGAGTATTTCTGGCATTGACTCAGAATGACTAACTAAACTACAGTGCCTATGTTCATTGTAATAAAGGAAAATGTCACCTAGGGCTCATTTATGTTTTAGTTTTTGGCATGAAAATAGAGATTTATGGCACAGAGGAATAAGCCACTAAAACAGGCTTTGGTCTTTAATTTTTAATAAGAACAGTAAAAACATCACCAGCCTCATCATTTAATGTTAGAAACTGAGTAGCAGTTTTGAGAATGTTACAGTATATAGGCAAGTGACATTTTGTTGAACATTTTTTTGTTAGTGTAGTTAGCTTGGACCGTCCAAGCTATGTGTGTCTTGTTATTTAATCCTTTCTGGTTGCTGAAGAACATCTCTGCAGTACATCAAACTGAGAATAGCCAACATGGATCTTACGACACTGTGAGCTGAACTGGAATGAATAAATTAGATAAAATTAGAATTGATCTGAGGCCTGAACTTGCTATTCCCATATGGTATTTGTATCTATCTCTCTGTACATGTGTTTGCACAAATGTGTGTTTCTGCAGTCTTTGGGAACCAATTAGAGCACAGTCTCAGTCTCTTATTGATTTTCTAGCCAATAGTAATGAAGCACTGCTGTGAGGGACTATCGAACAATCTTCTCTCCGCTCAGGGTTGTTTGTTGCTGTTTAGCTGAATTCCTTCACTTAAATTGGCTGAAAGACTTTGTTGTTCCTGAGTGTGGTGTATGAAGTGGAGGAGCAGGAAGCTCTACATCCAACAGGGTGTATAAGGGGTCAGGTCAGTTTCTTAGGAGAAGAAAATGTGACTCTCTGCCTCAACATCTGTCACTGCATGTACCCTTCAGCATGAATATGAACCCACAAGCTGTTCCAGACATGATCAGCAGACTTGTATGTTAGACATGGTTCCTTAAAAAGACACATTATGCATGAAAAATATGAATCATCATACACGTTTAGACATGTTTTACGGCAGAGCACAGATGTCAGTTGTCCTTAAAAGCAATTAAAAGTTAAAATATGAGACTTGGAAAAACAGTCGAAGAAACACTGAGTTTTCTGTATCCTGCTTTTTTTGCTCTGGTCTATGTGTTTCAGCTGCTCACCACCTTGCATCAGCATTCGCTGCAGCATGAAGTGTGAGAGAAAAGAGGAAAGTATAGAATGGATGGCAGGAAGAGGCTGTAATTTGTCTTGTCATTTGTTCTGAGGAGGGGAGAAAAACTGAGACAGGGATAAGAGGTGGAGATGACAATGAAATGGAAGGAATGGAGTGGGTGGACAGTGATATCGAGCAATGCGATTTTTCTCAAAGGGAGATTGAAGACAGGAGAGGTCTATACATGCTGTGAAAGTGGGAGGCTGAGAGAGCAGGATGGAGAGATTTGGGTGGGAGAATAGAGGAGGGGGAGAGAGGGATGAAGGGATATGTGGGGATCAAGAGAGACATGGACAGAGTGAGTGTTGTGTTAGTATCTGGAGAATTGTGTTGTTTGTGACCTATTTCTCTGCATCTCTCTTGTGAAACAAACATCATTACCTCTTCCTTTCTCTTCACCATTTTTTTCTTTTATTCAATAAACAGAACACAGAGTCCATTAGTTTTGTGTGCAGTCGTCAAGCTCTTCCTGCATATGTGTGTCTGCATGATATTGGCTGTGATGCTTTGCCACATGTATTGATTCACTGGTGGAAGTAGGCCAAGGATCCTCTGAGAATATTGTGGGTGTGAGTTTGAGCACAACAAAATTGAGCTTGACTCGGGTCTAAACTTCTTGCTTGAGTGTTGAGCCCAGATGTTGCTTTCAGAGCCAACAGGTGACTTTTTAAAAACATTTTTTTTTAAACTGACAAAAGCCCAAATGTATTAAACGTTTGTAGCACTTTCACAAATGCAGTTCAGTGATGTGCTTTCTAGTATTTATTGTAATTCTCAGTCAGAAATAAAATGACATCCCATGAAGCTGGAACAATAATTGTGCTGATGCATCAGTTTCCTCTTTGTTTGTTGGTAGTTATCACCAAAAAGCTTTGAAAAAAGGGAATGGAGGTCGATAGCATCACGTATGACTCTTGCCTTTTCACATACACTCTCAATATCTCGAGAGACTGACGTGGAATAGTATTATGGCCCTATTTAAACCTCAGTCGCACACACACACACACACACACACACAATGGCACTCTTACCTTTCACACTCTTTGACATGAGGAGGAAACAGGCTCTCAGGGGGGGAAGACTTTATGAGTTACGCCTTGTAAAGCGTGCAACGGTAAAATCCTTCCCCCAGGCTCTTACTGATGTGATGGGCTCTTTTATTGGGGTCAGGAGAGGGCATAGCACTGAATCTCAGTGTGTGTGTTTATGTGAGTGTCTCCTCAGTGCTTGAAAATGAATGAGCATTGAGGATGTGTGTGTTTGTGTAGTGCTATGGGATTTTTTTAAAACACAAAGTGTTGACCTGACATTAAGCCATAGTATCCTAGGTTACCAGGGTCACCAAGGTTACATATTTATTGTATTCAGGTGGCTCTTCAGCTTATCTCACACCCTCATCCATGAACGCAAGCCATCACTTTTAAATTTAAACACACACACACACACACACAAACACACACACACACACACACACACACACAAACACACACACACACACACACACACACACACACACACACACAAAGAGTTTATTGAACCAACTCTCTTAAATGGCCCATGGTCATTAAATGATGCAACCAAATGAAAGCCTGTTAATGTGTTATTAGGTGAGTGTGAGTGAGAGAGAGAAAGAGATAAATGTACATATAACAGCTCTTAGCATCTTACTTACCTTTGTCCTTTCTACATGACAGGATAAATTATTCATCAGCTACCAGCAGGCTTTAATGCTTTTATTCTTTATGTAATACACTTTTGCTTTTTACCCCAGGGCCATAAAATAATATATAACAAATAATTTGTAGTAAAAATGATCTGGATTAAAAATCTTATATGCGTAGATTGTTGATGCTATAAAAGTACAATAATGTAGTGGAAAATGACATATTTGCAAAATGATATTTGCTTGAGAGATCATGTCAAGCTAAGCATGAGGTAAATGCATAGTGTACAATAAAATAATATGTATTGAGAACAAGGTTTGCTCAAGTACATGATAAATTACTAATGTGAAATATATTATATTTCCAGCATTTGAGAGACACTGTGATCCAGAAACTTGATCCCTGTTCACAGTAAGTGGGTCTGTCAATAAATATATAACAGTCCTTGCTTTATTCTGTCAATGCTCTGTCAGAGTGCAGTGGGGTTTGGAGTAGAACTGAAATGATTAGTTGATTAATGGATTAGTCGATCATCAGAAAAATAATCAATCATCATTTTTCAAGCAAAAATGCCAATCCTTTCCTAGTTCCAGCTACTCAATTGTATGGATTTGCTGCTTTTCTTTGTCTTATGTGATAATAAACTGAGTATCTTTGGGTTTTGGACTGTTGGTTTGACAAAACAAGACATCTAAAGACGTGACCTTGTTCTTTATTTGAAATTGTGATGGATAGTTAAGAAAATAATTGGCAGACTGACGTTAGTTATCGTGAGTGTTTTGAGATTACTCTATGATTTATAATCCCATGGTGGAGTTTAACTGGAAGCGCAGTGTAGAATCACACTTCAGACGATGATTCATCTGTGCTAACAAGCACAGACAGACAAAAGATCTCTCCTCATCCTGCTCCTTCCCTCTTAGGAGCCACATAAACGCAGTAGTCTTTTCTGCCTTGCACCTCTGTGCGCTATAGACAAAAAAACACTACCTTGTTTAGAAAAAAAAAAAAAAAACAGAATAAAAATAGATTTCTTATTTTTTGTCATAGTACACTATTAGCTAAAGTTGAGTTACCTCACATTTAGTGATATAAGATTATATATTATAACATAGATGATCCTGCTTATTTTGAGTCTATGACAGATTTCAGAACTTGTATTCTTGCAGGAATATAAAACTACTTTTACTCTATCCATCCACCCATCAGTTATATATACAACACTAGGTAGCCTACAGCCTATCCCAGCATGTGTTAGGGAAAGACAGGATACACACAGATGCTGCATCCTCATTTAGGGTGTGGATCTTTTAAAGGATGTGGTCTAAATGTGTGTTCTTTGGAGGACTGAGGGCCAGGCTGAACATGTGCTTCTTCCCCAGATGAGACTGTAGTCTCACAGAGGCCAAATCTAATGATGCATTCATGCAGTTTCCGTCAACCCGTAACGTCAAGAATGTAAGGATGAGAAATTGCTTATCCTCTGCCTGTCAGCCTCTGCATTGTAAACTGTCAGCTGCTTTGTTGTTTGTGGGATATTCAGCTATTTGCATGTCCAAAACAATCTATATTGTGCATCAGTATTCGAAGCTGTAGCCAATTTACCGCAAACTTCCACTGATTTAGATTTCACAGTCTGGTCATCATACATGACCATGTTTGTAGGCGTAGAGGCTGAATCTGTTCCACCATTGTTGTTGAAGATCCACGTGTTTTTTCATCGTTTTTGATCTGCCTGGTTGTGGATTTATATTTCCTTGGGTTTCAGTTTATCTGATGTGTTGAGATTCCACTTGTGAAAGAAAACAGTAATGAAATATTGACATTAAATTGTTTGTTCAAGATTTGGCTGGGTACAGACAGGGGTAATAAAAATGCACAACTAAACGACATGCAACAAATCACTAACAGTTAGTTTGTAAACAATGTTTATATGTTTTAGGTGTAGTTTTTTACCTCTGATATTTACCAAAACAGAAGAAGAGGTGCAATAAGTGCACCAAATAGTCCTGGGAACTAAAAACTAAAAAGTCAGGGACTACTGAGGGACTAAAAAGTACCCTCTCAGCACATTTGTTTTGCACTTTTTGTTGTTTTGTTTTTTCACTGCATCCGAAGAACTGCAAGGAATAGGCAAATTAGACTGCTAATAGATTGAAAAAGCAAACACCTGGTTCGAGACAAAATTATGCACAAGTCAAGACAAAAACACAGAATCATCTCATGGTGAATGTATTGTTTAAATCAGTGTTAGAAAGGAGACATGCAGGGACGCCTGGTGGCCTAATGGCTAAGGCTCGTACCATATAACTGCAATGTCCAGGGTTAAATTCACAGCCGGGGGGCCCTTGTTTCATGTCACACCCTTCTCTCTTCCCTTGCTCCCTGTCTCACTACACTGGCTCTTAAATAAAGGCAAAATGCCAAAAAATAATCTTTAAAAAAATAAATAAATAAAGGAGACATGCAGAGGTGAAAAGCGCGATTAAAGCTGAAACAGGATCAGATTATCACACTTCAGGATCTATTCAGTGTCACACTGTAAATATGAAACTGTGATGATCAGGGACAGTTGGTGTGGTCAAGATTGAATCATAAAGCACTCACAGTATCTGTACCAATCACCAGCTTTAACCAAGTGGTCAGAGGGGTAAATCTGGTGAGAATCTTCTCAATAATCCCACAGTTACACAGGAAGAGAAATGGACTGAATGAGAGAGACAAAGACTAATTTAAACAGATAAAGCAAAGGGCTAGAAAGAGAGCAGTAAAATACAGCTAGAGAGTATCTCAAACTTTAAAACATCTTCAACTAACAGAGATTGTTGTTTATATGTTAAAATGTTCTGGAATGCACTCAGATTCGATGACGCAGCATTTTGCTTCCTCCAATATCAAAGAAAACAACAGCAGCTGTCATGTGGTAAATTGCGGCTGCTAACAGTTTGTGACAGGAGTGGGAGGAAAGAAGGAGTGAGAGGAGGAGAGGAAGCTAAAATAGGATTCCTGCACTTCAGGCTTTTGATGTGTGGCAGTGAGCTGCAGGTAGAGGGGGGGGGGGTTGGAGACAGAAAAAGGAAGGGATTTAGGAAAGAAGGAGAAAGAGATGACAAAAAAGTGACAGGTAAAGGAGGAGAGGGTAGAAGGGAGAGATCAGAAGCAATTATGGGGGAATAAGGTGATAAGAGAGGGAAAGAGAAAATGTGTACATACAGTATGCATGTAAGTTTTAAAAGAGCAGAATGAAAAAGATGAATGCTGTCACTCTGTGGGAATCGATTGTCGCAGCTAAGGTGCACGTGAGTTCAGATGCCTTCTAGCAACAATCCTTCCACAATATCAAATCTGTTCATGCTTCAGATTTTGGTAGGTTTCCTCAGAAAAATCTTTCAGTATCTTGAAAGTGAAGAAGAATTGGGTAATTAGTACAAGAAGTGATAACCAACGTGCCTGAAGCGACATGAAAACCACGTTTTATTATCAGAGAATCAAGAGAAAAGTGCTAACATCTCTGAAGAGCTGCAAAGACATTGCCAAAGTTTTTAAAAAGCACTTATTCTGCTAGCTGTAACTTTCAGCTGGAGTACTATTTGCATTTGTGAGTATTTGTTCTGTGCTTGTTGATTACAGTCTTGTATCTCTGGTTTCAGAGGTACATGAAAAATGACAAAACAAACAAGTGCAACAGTGTAGGTTTTGTTAATTCTGTGTGATATTTAATGGGAGGACTTTCTCTTCAACTTCTGCATCAGTATTTCTGTAAAGTTGTTTCTGGCCTTTTCTGCAGTATTCTACTCTATTCTTTCTTCTTTTCTATGAGTTATACTTAATTATGTTTCTTGTTACCTTCAGGTGAAAGTGATGGTGCGTGTGTGTCCAGTGTCCCGGTCGGATGTAGCTGAGTCCAGTTCCTTCCTCAAAGTGGATCCCAGGAAGAAACAGATCACTATCATGGACCCCTCAGCCAATCAGACACCAAACACTGCCTCCCAGAAAAGGGCAGGAGCAAATCAGGTCCCTCCGAAGATGTTCACCTTTGATGCTGCGTTCCCTCCTGACGCATCACAGGTAAGAGAAGAGATTGTGAGTATTTGGGGCATAAAGGACTTAGGAGTGATTTTGATATAAAATCTCATGACAATACACTGACAGACAAGGTTTTCTTGAAATAATTCTAAATTTACACTTATCATTATCTATTAACTGAACACCTACTAGATTGTCTGTGACTCAAATTTAACACCTTTTATTACACACCATGATAGAAGTGATGGTAGCTGTAACAAGTAATTATAACCATTATAAAGACTTAATAAATTCTTTTCTTTTAATACTGAAAGACAAACACACAACCTGCATCTATATTTTCAGGTATTTACATTTTTTGACCCTCTCCCTCCATCTTTCTTCATTTCTCTCTCTGTCTGCCTGTTGCTAGGCGGAGGTATGCGCGGGAACGGTTGCCGAGGTGATTCAGTCGGTGGTGAATGGAGCAGATGGCTGTGTCTTCTGCTTTGGACACTCCAAGCTGGGTAAAACTCACACACTGACTCACACACAAGCTAAAAAATCATAGCATGTGTGGCTGGCGAGTCATCCTTACTGTGTGTCCGACCGTCAGTGTGAGTCTGTCTCCACTAGCCCTCATCTATCAGAGAGAGAAAGAAGAGGATTAGTGTCTGCTGAAGCTGAAAGCTTTCTCAGTCTGCTCTGTCTGTGTTTCTGTCTTCCTTTCTCTCTCTCTAATCCTCCGGAAGCTGGTTTTTAGAGAAGCTGTCTTAAACAGGGTCAGGACCTCTTACTGTGCACTGCAACATGCCTGCACCAACACACACACAGGCGCAAACAAAGACCCCCTCCAACAACAACCAATACACACTCATGCTCTTCAACCCTGGGTCAGCCCCTGTTGTGTTTATCCCTGTACTTGCAAGCAGTATTATCCTTCTTGGCTTGTGATATTCATACATCCAGTTGGAGTTTCTAAGTCCCCTTCATTCGCTGGCAGAGGACAAAAGCGGAGAGTTTAAACGCTGCAGTTCACAGGGGCGGATTTGGTGATTTGAAGGCTCCAGGCAAACTCAGTCATGGGGCCTATTTTCACCCTTTGTCTAACTGAGAATTTTGGTATTGGTGGTGGTAGATGAAGTACTCAAAACTTTAAACTATTACTACAGCACTAACAATACTCTGTTTCTCTGTCGGTGCTCCCATCATCTAACAAGTGAGTCGATATGACGGGAATCCGTTAGTAACTGTGGTCCTGCTGGTTGTTTCAGGGAGAACAACTGAAAGGCAGATTACCTTACAATGATTCTTTTACTTTTCCTCTTAGTTTTTTTTTTGAAATGCGCACTGTGATAACTCTGCTTCACTGTTTGATGTTGTGTTGAATTACATGTTATGTCAAGGAGTTTCTGCATCCTTAGCAAGGTTGAGAGGTGGCAGGTCAGCTGCTCCTTTAGTGATGGAATAGTCCATTAATCTGTAGTGTGTGAGGGGGTCCTACATTGACAATGCTTTTTTAAATGCTTTGGCGGCCTTTTGTAAGTAATTTTGTGGGGTTTAATGAGTAAGAATAGCAGCATAATTTTATATGTTTCATATCTAAATATCATAATAAATCTATAGCTGTTTGTTGCCTACCTTGCCTAATGGAAAAGTCCGCCACCGGCAGTTCAGGGAGGAGCACTTTTAATAGCTGAGCCATTTACTGAAAAAAGCAGTGATGCAGTTCTGTGTAAAAACAACATACACACCACTGTGTTTCGTCGTTGTGCTGCAGGGAGTTTATCCCTTCTGTAATAAAAGTAAATTACTTTGTAAATATAATGTCAAATGATGTTTTTGTCTTCCTCATGTATTCAGTTAAATAATAATTTGTCTTTTTTACAACTTTGTTCATATTTTTGTTGTTTTTTCTATCAGTTCTGTTCATTACTGCAATCCGGGAACATTTGAACGGTGGTACAACAAAGTCCAAGATAACTTAATCAACTTTATTTTGAATTAAAGCTGAAAGTGAGCACACATGTAATGTCTGTAATAATCCCTCATTGGAGAGGAAAATCATTAATATGCGCAATTGTGGCAAGAATGGCAGGTGATACATTTGACCTGTAAACTGTTTATTAGGAACACTAATGTAATCCAGTACAACAGCTCTGCCATAAATTCTACATTTACAAAGCTTATACATTTTCAGTTTTTGTTGACATTGTCAGAAAGGTGATAACTCTACTTTATGTTTATTATTGAGGTTGTAGTGGGTGGTGGTAGTGGTAAAGTGGAGTGCAATATATTGAAGTGTTTATAATATTTTGCCCCTCTCATGTATGGGGTGGACAAAATATAAGGAATTTGATTGCTTTAGAGGCACAGGTGTTCGAAATAAAATGGGTGCCCAGTTTATATTTACAACAGAGATTTTTCGAAATAGTTTTTTCTGTTTGCCTTCATTTTCTCTTCCAAATAGATTTGGCTTACCCAGGATTTGTTGAAAACCTGTTTGTCTCCTTGTGCAATTCTATTCTGTTCAATTCTAGCAATGTCATTACCTTAGTGAGTACAATGGTATTGTCACTGATAAACTACAAAAATAAGATCCAAGTTTAATAAACAAGAATTATGCTTTAGTTTTGGTTTTCAAGGTTTTGTTTTTCAAGTCCTGGGCACCTCCTCTCCCTCCCATAGACACATGTAGGACACATCAAACAAACAGATGTACATATAATCACCACAGCTCTCCCAAGACACAAACCCAACATGGTTCACAGACTACACAGCCTGTCTAGATCAGTGTTTTGCATCTCACCATGTTTACATGTTTTCATTTAGCTGTCAAATATTGACACATGAAAAATGCCTGGTGTGTCATGATTCATGACGATGATTCATACTGTATAATATGAGTGGGACTGGGACCAATATGTCTAACACTCCCTCAAAACAGACCTCTGATTGTCAGTTTTTGATTGTGCTGGGCGATAGACATACAGTAACTGAGTCGTCTGATTTTGATCCTGTAAGCAGTTTTATATGATTGAGAAATCCATCAAAGAGAGTTTGCTCTTTCAATCAATTTTACTGTTATTGGTAATGCGACGACGCTGCCTTGACCTTGCTAGTTTCAGTTTAAACGGCTGCTGCTGTAACAGCAGATGAGATAATTCTTTGTGATATAGCTCACCTAAGGCCATGGATCTTAATGAGGCTGCATTATAAGGGTATTACCTTTTTTCTAATTAAAATGAGGAAAGTAACATAATGAGCATTTATCTTCAGCTCAGTGGCCCTTGGCTGTAGACACATATGGGGGCTCAGACAGAGACAAGTCTACTCATGTGCACACACATGCACACTTTCACAAAGAGTAACAAGGTTTTCATGGAATAGGAAAAAAATGAATAAAACTCCAAATGATACTGAAATAAATGGATGAACTTCAGGAATGTAATTGAATTCTCTAGTTTTAATTTATGTCTGATGGATTTGTTATTACGCCATTAAACCAATGATTCAGTGCTGCCTCGTTCTCTCAAAGTTTCCTACCGACAACTTCAGCAGTGCTGCTTGATGAGACCAATTACCAGGAATATACGTCAACTACACACAATGCTTTATTGCCTGTAGCAAAGCATCACTGTGTAGTAGTGTTGTGTTAGTCAGTGGAGCAGTCATCAAGCTGACCGTGTCTTGACAGCCTGAGGTAGTTAGAACAGAATGAAACACTGTAGAGCCGCACATACACTCACTGAGATGTGTAATTTAAGACTCTACCATATATACAGGCCTGAAAGGTGAAGAAGAGAAAGGAGAGTTGTTCAAGTGCTCTTTGGTTATAGCAGTGATACTATATAGAGCCGTAATGAGTGAGGAGGCCCATCTAATGTTTTAAATAAAAAGAAATCAACTGATAAATGAGTTAAATTGGAACAAATGACCCAGTGTTGTTTTAAACATGCTGTTTTGTGCAGCTGATTGCCACATTTAAACAACATTCAACAAATCTTTATATTATTGTGAAGTTCTGTCTAGAACAGTTTGGGCATCGCGCTTTTAAGACCTTAAATAAGCAGTGCTAGTGCAGTGGTGTAAACCTCCTCTCATGCCAAATAGAACCTTTTTCTGGAGCGTTTTTAACATTTTTTCCTCTAGTTGACAAATCATGAAATGCTTTTTTTTTTTGACAGTAAGTCTAGACACTCCAGGAAACATTGAGGGGGAGCGATGTAAAATTACAGTGTAGCTGACAACCGCCCCTCCATCTTATCTCTGAACAAATCACACACATTTCTCTACCCTGCATCACAGGAGTCAGGCTTTTGATATCCCGTGTTTTTGTGTAAGTGTTCATGTAGGTGTGATTGTTAGGCGTGACATATGGCTTTGTTTAGATGTGTGTTTGATCTCCAACTCCTGACAGCCAGAGCAGGTGTAGGGGGGGTAATCATCATCTTGTGGCTCAAAGGGACAGATCTGTAGCCCCCCATGTGTACATGCATGCTCAGGCACTCAAACATACGCTTTTCATGCACCTGCACAATGCATTTTCCAGTCAGTCTTTTTTGATGATGTTCTTTTTGATATATCTCCATCGTTTTCAATTCACTCTTCCCTTTCTTTCTGTCTGTCTCATCCAGGTAAATCCTACACGATGATTGGCCGTGATGACTCTCTTCAGACTCTGGGTATAATCCCCTGTGCTATCTCCTGGCTGTTTAAGCTTATCGATGAGAGGAAGGAGAAAACAGGAGCTCGCTTCTCTGTTCGTGTGTCTGCTGTCGAGGTCAGTGTTACTGATGAGATTTCAATTTGAAACATTCCCTGCAGAGTTGAACAGGTGCTGTTGCATTGGTGCAGGTAATAGTGGCAGTATTGCTTGCAGGGTTGCACTGTATCAGAAAGTTGCCTACAGTATAACACATTTTTCTAACTGTTGGCCTGCAAACAGAAGTAGGCTAGACAGTCCCATTTAAATTTGATTGAAAAGATTTTGTCTTGGATCAATGTAGGAAAATATTTTGCCAGAAAATAAAATGATGCACAGCTCTCAGTGTGTGTTTGTATGTGTTTTTTTTGTGTGTGTGTATAGGTTTGGGGAAAAGAGGAGAACCTTAAGGACTTGCTGTCTGAAGTGGCTACAGGTAGCTTACAGGACGGACAGTCACCTGGAGTCTACCTGTTTGAGGACCCCATCTGTGGCATGCAGGTATAAACATGTGCACACATATAAACATCTGACTGCTGCGTTATTTGATGTAATGTGGCTTCTGTAGATTGAATTCTAAGTGTGTGTGTGTGTGTGTGTGTGTGTGTGTGTGTGTGTGTGTGTGTGTGTGTGTGTGAATAGCCCCAGGGCTTGTATCAATATGCTTTACTTTTGTTTTTTTAGCCTCAGGCAGTTGTCTTAACTACCATAGATGTGCACACTTGCACACATGTACACGCTCACCTTGCAGCATACAATATGAAAGACTTATTAAATACCAGGTTCAGAAATAGCTGGTTTGTTCATTCATCTGATTTACTGTAAATACAGGTACTGCTTTTGAACAGCTCAGTCAGCATCAGTCAGAATGAACTGTGAGCTGGTTTGGTGCAACCGTTTCTTCAGTTATATCTGATATAGTATTTAAAATCCCTCTCCAGTAGTTACTTAAAGAAAGAAACAGCCAAAACATGTGCATAAAGGTTGGCAGGGGAACACTGACATCACATGCAGGGGAAACATTATTATAGACTTAAGATAATCTGGCATTGGTGTAATAGGTACAGTGCCCAATTTTGCATTGTAGAGGGTGTCTTGCGCTCATAGAGGAGATGTGCACATGATGAAAAATATCAGACTATAATTTGAACTTTTATCTGATTGCTAAACAATCCACTCTGATGAACAAGATTTAGACAAAAAAGATAATTCTGATTATCATAATTACCATCATCCATTTTTTAAAATCAGCTTCCTTGTGTCTGATGTTTTGTCAAATTGGTAACTACAAAGCAGGGCGACCCAGTCTGAATAGTGTGCGATGTACAGTACCATAGACTGGTATGGTATGTACCTGTGTGTAAAAGAGCCAAAATCAACTGAGTGATAGACAGTAAGTTAATGAGCGTGCATGTGTCTGTGTGTGTGTGTGTGTGTGTGTGTGGTTTTAGTTATATGTTTATAGGATTAGAGGGTCTGATACAAGCACATCTGTGTAATCCTTAACTAATCTGACCTAATCTCATCAGTAATGATATCCTGCAGTACCACACACTCACACTCTCTCTCTCTGTATTATCAATCTCTGCTTCCCTCTATCTATTTCTCTCTCTATCTCTGCATGCAAATTTGAAATGCTTTATTTGATTATGTCAATCAGTCCCAGACATGCTGGATGTCATTTTTTTCTCTTCCTACACGTTTTCCAGCTCCAGAACCAGTCAGAACTGCGAGCTCCAACCCCAGAGAAAGCAGCATGGTTTCTGGATGCAGCCATAGCAGCCCGCCACAGTAGCCAACGTCCTAACACCACTGAGGAAGAACACAGGAACTCACACATGCTGTTTACGTTACACATATACCAGTATCGCATGGAGAAGACAGGCAAGGGAGGAAGTAAGTACTGCTGGCTTCAACACTGTTGCTGCTTCCGTAAGTGTTTTATACTGGTGCCACTTTTTCTAATGTTACTATTAACATTAATACTTAATAAACTACTCGAGCTACTTCAACTAGTGCAGATAATACACCATTATCACTGTTGTTATCATATTGCATGCAGCCTACTGTGAGCCCTACATCTAGCAACAAGAACAGAATAAAAATAGACACAAACATGCTGTTTAATATTAATATATTGCTTCGACACATGAAAGACATACGATAAGTGGGAAGCTGAAGCATCAAAATTCCTTACGGAGTTGTATACATACATATATATGATCCCTATATAGATTTTGTGTTTAGATTAATTCACAGTTTCGCTCTTGTCTATATAAATAACTGGGTGATAATGTTGGGGTTGTGTGAGTTTCTTTGTGTGTATGACTGTGTATGACAAAGAGACTATGACAGATGTCTGACCGAGATGCCACTGATAATAATGTGATAATAAACACTTTTCAGTGCTCATACGGTTGCACACAAATGTGAGAGAATAAGGCAGAAATATTTCTGTGTACTGTGTGTGTGCGTACATGTGAATATGACAGAGAGAGAGGCAAAGATATCACATGCAGGCAATAAAATGTTTGATGATGACATAAACAACTAATGTTGGTTGTGGAAACAGATCTTCAGCTATGACTGGATTACATAATTACAATTTTTAACAGTCTTAACCTTTAGAGAGCTAGATCTAGCATTACATCACTACAAACATTCATAAACAACTCAAGCTATGACCTTTGCTAATGTTGGTGCACATTTTATGATTCAAATAAGGAAATTGTACTATATGTCTATACTGAGTGTAAGAGATAATATTTTGATACTTTTTTTTTATCTATAACACCATCTATGGTCTATACTACTAAAATTATCACCATTGTTCATTCATAATATATTGTTCACTTGTTATAGTAATTCATATATACTGAATATATACCCACTCTTTCACCTTGTTAGTGTCAGGAGGACGCAGTCGCCTCCACCTGCTAGACCTAGGCAGCTGTGATGTCAAAGTACTTGGAGGTGGTGGTGGAGGAAGTGGGAAAAGCAGGGAGAACTCTTCGCCCAGCTCAGCCCCTCTGTGCCTTTCTCTGTCAGCCCTCGGCAACGTGATCCTGGCCCTGGTCAACGGGAGCAAACACATCCCATACAAGTAGGCTTGTGTGTGCACAGGTGTATGTGTGTGAGAGGAGAGGAGAGGAGAGGAAATGTGCTAAGAGAATAAAGTAAGGAAATGAAAAAAATGTACAAGAGGCTCAGTCAACAATTTGGACAAGGAGACGTGGAGAGGAGTGAAGGGTGGATTGAGGAGGAAAGCAGAATGTTTTGGAGCTGGAGTAGAAGAGGAAAGGAAAACAGGCGACAGATCTTTTAAGTTGCTGCAGGTTTTGGGGGACTTAATGATATAAACAACAACAGCTGCTGTTATATTTATCACATTCATTTTGCAGGTTAACTGACTAGCAATGAGAGCAAAGGAGACAGAGAGAGAGAGAGAGGAGATTGAAGACCGAGGTAAACAAAGATAAAAGGCAAAAAATAAAAAAGCAGAGAAAGAAGAATGTATTAAAAATGTATAATGATATGTAGGCCTATATGATATGTGTGTTTTTGTATAATTGCTGTAGTATAATGTTTATGCTCAGGCAGTATACAGTATTTGCAGTATATGGATCTGATATGAAACTGTAAATGTCTTCTTTTTACCTTTCCCTTCATTTAATCCCTCTTTTCTTCCTTCCTTCCTCCTTGCTCTTCCACTCTCCTTAAGGCTGTGTAGCTCTGTGCTGCTTGCTGGGTTAATTTAATCACCAGCTCTTGCATTTACATTGCAAAACAACCCACTACCTAACACTGAAGCTGTAAGCAAAGCTGTGCTGAGCTTTGCTTACTGTGCTAGTTTGGCACTGGTGACTCAGACTGTTGTGGGATTGTGAGGGGATTTGGACTGGTTAACAGTGTGCCGTTTTGCTGCCATTTCTTCAGACCTGTGAACTAACAGTGATTCTGTGACACTACTGTCTGAGGATCACAACTAAACTAACATGGATGTCAGATTAAAACTGGTGGAGTGTGTCACTGCAGGGTTATAGTAAGCATAGGGTGACCAGACGTCCCGAAAAATTCAGGACAGTCCTGAATCCCGAATCCTGGCCTGTTTATCCCGAAAATTAACCATTAAGATAATAGTAATAGATAATATGAACAAGCTAAAACAAGAGCTGTCTGTACGCTGTGAGACTCGACTTGGCTTGAGACTTGAAGGCAAAAATGCTGAGGAGACCTGACTTGGTGACACAGTAATATTGAAAAATGCTGCACTGAACATATTGTGTCTTTTGAAGTGCTGCCAAATTATCATGAATAACTAATAACATAACAGAGATATGCTCAACAAGCTGCTGCTGTCACCTGAATAAAATGTAGAAGACTCTAAATTCAAATGAGAAAACCCTTTCATTAAATTATCAGTCTAGATGAATTAGTAGCTCAATAGTTATTTGACTGAATCCATGAAAATATTCTGATCAAATCACTTATGTTCATTGACACTAAATGTAATGTACTGGAGGCAATGACCACTGTGACCATGCCCAGCTGTAGTCCCTGTCCTGAATTTCACCCATTCTCATGTGGTCATCCTAAGTCAGCAGGAAATTGAGTTGCTAATACCTATTAAAAAAAGATTTTGGCCGTTATTTTGACAGGCCTAATAGCTCCATTATCTTCTTCCTAGGATTATTAGAGAAAGATGGGTCAGTATATAAGGATTTGAAGGTAGCTAGCAATGGCAACAATGAGGCACAAATTAGACAACACCTCCAAAAATAGAGAAACAAGAAAAGTCTACAGCTATGTTAGCCGCTCTGTGAGGCTGTTAGCTAAATACTAACACCCACATGCTAACACGCTTACAATGACAATGGTAACATTATGATGATCAGATGTTTACATTGTAAACCATCTTAGTTTAGTGTGGTAAAATGATAAAAAATAACTAATGAGCACTAACCACCTAGCCTTGGTAATAAACCAAGGCTAGGTGAAATTTTGATCTATCTATTAAATGCTTAATAGATAAGTCAAAATTTTGACCTGCTGGTGGCACTAGATGAAAAGTCATTAAGATTTATCCTCTGGGGACCATGAATGTACACAGTGGTCCATCAGTAGAAGTTTAGATATTTCAGCCTGGACCAAAGTGATGGACTGATCAACTGTCCGAAGGACTGACATTGTCATCCGTAGAAAGCAAAGCCCAGCAGACAATTACTAAGCCTTTTCTGTGATGTGTCAGTATTGGAAGCAATGAACAAATGAACAAAACCAAAAATATGTTTAAATCTAGTTTGAGTCAAAGAGCCCTGCTCCATTAATTTCATCACAGCTAAATACAGAGCCTGCCTTGCAGTGCTTCTACTTTTAGGATGGGGTCCCATCCTGTTATTAGTCTCAGTCTTTTTCAGTACTTTTACTGGACTTCTATTTGTATTTGTATCTTCCCAGTTGAAAAAAAAGTGCAGACACTTATCTGTCACTACAAAGTCATCACTGCAGCTCTTGCCCAGACAAGAATCCAAGCATCTCAGCATGATGCCAGGCAGCCAGCAGTCTTGCAAGACTGATATTTGACCCACAACATGCTCATGACAATTTTAGACTCTATCACATTCACAAAACATCAGCCTTCCCCATCAGGGAGTGTGTACAGCTCCTTTTCCAAACTCAGCTGGTTTGCTCTAACTCCTAGAAAGGTTCCCTACAGCCCCTTAATTGCTTCAAGTGCTGAGAACCCAATTCATGTACTACCTGGAGTCTCCCTGGAGTACAAGACAGACAGAACAAGACAGGGAGTCAGGGACACAGTCGGACTGTGTATACTCCAGTTTTCAGTTTGATGGTCACAATTCTGAGCATTTGTTTCTTATAATAATGGTGATCTAGGAATTTGGATGCATCATTCATTATAGGCTCATCTTAATCATAGTTTATATAAAGTAGTCCTCCCTGGTAAAACTACAGCAATAAATCTAGCAGAGGCTGAAATGTAAGATCTCATCCAAGTTCCATAGCACTTGAATTAACATGCAAATGAATATTTCATGAGTCACGAATTTACCTACATTAATCTGAGGGGGAGATATCGTGAACTAGAGATAGATCGAGGGAGAAAGAGGAGGGTTTGTTGAAGCCTGAGGCAGCAAACAGAGGAAGAAGAAAAGAGAGGCGAGGAATAGCACATCAACGAGAGAAAGAGGAGGTCAAGATAGGAGTGTGTACACACTTATATGTGTGTGTGTGTGTGAATGTGAATGTACACATACGTGTGTTAGAGAAACATGCCCGCAGGCTGTGTTTTTAGAAAAAGGGGACAGCAGCATGAGGTATTGGGCCACAGAGGAGCTGTACTCACTGTCAGCCTGCAGGCCTCAGCACGCGCACGCACACGCACACACACACACACACACACACACACACACACACACACACACACACATATACATACAAAAGGCTATGAATGACTGCAGTAGCCCACCCAGGAGAAAGTCTTTTCTTAAACACACAGCCTAGTTTTAGTCTCCCATCTGCTAGTATAATCTTTCTGGGAGATAGATCGTCTCCCAATATTAGACTACATAATATCCAGGGTGCTTCTCTGAAGACTTTATGAGCTTTAGTCCGGAAAAGCAACATTTTTGTTTTGGTGGTATTAATCAATAAACACAATTAGCATCAACTTTGCTTTTTGAATGTTTTGTACTCACATGGATATGGTAGTATTGTGTCATTGTCATATAGCATGTGTATGAGAGATCTTAGGTCTTCAGGTGATGATTAGCATCGTCTCCAACTATTTGAAAATGTTCTGTGGTCTTGTGACTGAGACAAGCTATTAATAATCCTTTGTCAGATGTCAGATACTGTATGTGTGGCCATCTGTTTGAAAATCGACCAGTTTAGTCACATGTGTGCGTTTCCAGCATGTCTGTGCTCACATCTTGGTGTATGTGTGTTACTAGGGATAGCAAGCTGACCATGTTGCTAAGGGAGTCGCTAGGCAACATGAACTGCCGGACCACCATGATTGCTCACATCTCTGCCTCACCCAGAGATTTCTCAGAAACCCTCTCCACCATCCAGATTGCATCCCGCGTCCTCCGCATGAAAAAGAAGAAAACTAAAGTCACTGTGGTGAGTTTTATTAAAACCTTGATGCATAAGACTAAAACTTTACCTCGGCCTACATTAAGTTCAAGCTTAAAAGTACAGTCACTAGAAACATACCATAAAAAAAGATGGACACATTAACTTCTTCAGCTGTTAATCAGTGTCCATGTCAACTTTATGATGAAATACACACATCCTGCCCATGATCTTGACATTGCACTGCATAATGAGTTTGAAAATCCTGGATTTTTATCGCCAACTAGACGTTAAAATGACATTATTGTGAATGATGACACTTTTTTGCTGAGGTGGTTTCAAAACATAAAACCTACTCTCACTTATTCAGGTATGCCTGTAGTGCTGCTGTCACCCTCTGTCACCACCACATCTCATGCCCACTTATTTCAAAATTGTACAGGAGTAGAGTGAAGGTTTTATTCTGTCAGAGCTCCAAAAATAGAGAGCTCTGACAAGAGAAAACTGAGGTCACCAGAATGAGATAACTTAATAGGTCATTCTTTGACTCTAAATAGGAATAATAATATTAAAATTATGTTAATGCTGGTGGGATATTTAGCAAGGGTGTCGTGGTTCAGGATATTTATGAATATCTTTTTTATTTCTTCTCCAGTCTTTTCTGTCTCTCCCTACTGTGAACTGTCAATTAAAGGCTAACAAATCTGCACGTCTAAAAAGGGAATATTTCTCTCTCACCACCCTTCTCCGCCTCCTCCCTCCCTGTCTCTGCTGCTGTCATCCTATCTCTCCTCAGCAATACACTTCCAGCTCTTCTGGTGGAGAGAGCTCTTGCGAGGAGGGTCGCATGCGTCGGCCGACCCATCTGCGACCTTTCCATCACCGCGGTGACGCTGACTCAGACCTTCCATTGCTGCGCCTGTCCAGTGACCCTGACGAGTACTCGAGCAGCGAGCAGTCATGTGACACAGTGATCTATGTGGGCCCGAATGGGGCTGCGGTATCGGATAGAGAACTGACAGACAATGAGGGACCACCGGAATTCGTGCCAATTATTCCTGCTCTGCTTCGAGGTAAAACATCAGAGCAGCATCAAACACAAAGTCAAGCAGTCGGAGCACAGAACAAGGTAATTTAAATCTAATCATATTTAGAGTTTAGACAACCCAAAGTAATTCAAAAAAGATGTGAGGACACTGTTAAATGACTTATGATTTTTCATTGATTCCTGCTCCAACAGGTGCAGTCTCAGCCAGAGTGCCAGGACCAGCCCAGTGGCCCCTCTCAGGCCCTGCCCCAGCCCTCTCAGTCACTACTAGGGCAGCCCTTGGCCCCCGTCCCAGAGGAGGGAGCTGAGTGCCTAAAATGCAACACTTTTGCTGAGCTACAGGAGAGATTGGACTGCATTGATGGCAGCGAGGAGGTGAAGAGAGTTTTGTGTCCTTTTTTTGTTTATATTATGCAAAGAAACAACAAGAAGGATACAACAAGAGAGAGGAAAAGTACAACTGTTCTTTTAGTGTGATGGGATCTGAAGTTGATGGCATATTGAAAGTTTGACATGTTATTAGACATGTTGAATATTTCATCAGTTCAAATGGAAAAAGGGTTTTGTCTGCATTTTATTTTCTATGGTATCTGCATAACCTTCTGCCTGCTGTCACAGCTTCTGTTTGTGGTGGCAATTTCCTGTCCCTTTGATGAGCACATGCTTTTCAATTTTGTTGAAATAATGCATTTAAATAGTAATCTAAACTCATTTTCCTCACTTATCTCATTATTGTGGAAATATTTGTGCACAACCCTGATCTTAACATGTCACTAATGCAGTTTAATGTAATGTTTGCAGCTCAAGTAACCTTGTTAATTCTTATCCACCTAACGGAAAGCAAATGGAGTATTGATTTATTAATCTCATCATGTTTTCTTGGAGAACAGCGCACTGTTATTT
This sequence comes from Thunnus thynnus, assembly GCF_963924715.1. Taxonomy (NCBI): domain Eukaryota; kingdom Metazoa; phylum Chordata; class Actinopteri; order Scombriformes; family Scombridae; genus Thunnus; species Thunnus thynnus. The sequence continues at coordinate 24,682,360 of NC_089517.1, read as the reverse complement.
TTTAAATGAAGGCAACAAGAGTGGAGAGCATTTCCTTTGTCAACAATTAAATCTTATAATCTCAGGTATCCTCATACTGTGTGAAGAGTAGAGCCTAATTCTATTTCAATCATCGCTGTCTCCTTTTCTCAGGTGGCGAAGTTTCCCTTTGAAGAAGTTCCAGCATGCAAACAAGGAGCCAAACAAGAGTCATGTCCAACTGTCTCAACTTCAGCTCCTTCTGCTCCTGGCTCTGCTGCTGCATTGGACACAGAGGCCAAAACAGGTAAAATCTTTACTTCACTGATTACATATACTATGTAAAAAATACCAACAACTGGCACTGAAGGCTTCTACAGGCAAGTGTGGCACATTTATTACAGAGAGAATGTCCCTTTTTACTGTTTTTGCAACTCACCTTTGGGTCCCAACTCAGAAAACACTTTTCTTCCCAACGTCTCTTAGGCTCTGCATGCGCTGTAGGAGGTGCAGTGCAGTTCTCCTTCCCCTCACCGGCAGCAACCCCCAGGAGAAGAACCAATGACCAGCAGCTGCAGGAGATCAAGGAGGTGGTGGAGGAGGCGGAGCTGGCCCAGACGATGATCCACAGCCTGACTCAGAGTTCTGGCTCCCCCATAGTCACTGGTTCCAGGAGTGTTACAGGAAGCAGCAGCATCACCTCTAACCCTCTGCACAGGGCCAAGAGCTCCCACCTGCATGACAGGTGAGGACAGGTGGTGCTCCTTGCCTGAAAAGTGTGGTTCTTTACATGTGCTCATCAGGTCAGGATGTGGTACTGGTTTCCAGGTGTGCAGTAAAAAATGTATTTAAAAATTGATTATTATAGATGTTACATCATTAAGCACTAGACTGGAATTTACTGTTAGATAAAATGAAGTGTGGAATAAAAAAAGTAGCTTAAAGCTTTTATGCCCTTGTGGCCCTTTGTTTTTTTGCAATAGCTACTATCAGTTTTTGACTTTAACTGGTTCGTCTTCTCTGTCACTGAACAGTCGTGAGAGTCTGAATGTGGGCAGTAGCGCTGAGGGGAAGGCTCGCCCACTGGGATCACCACGTCTCGGCATCGCCAGCCTGACCAAAACCTCAGACTACAGGTGAAGTACACAAACATACGTAAAGTGGGCAATAATGTTGACAATGGAGATATTCATTTCATTCAGTTTCTATGAAAACAAACTTCAGAAATGTCTAAAAACTTTAAAATATGAATACAAAAGTAATTTTGTTCATTCTTGCTGATGTTTCTAGAGTATTATTGCTAATTCCTAGTTAAACAGTAAGCTGTAAGGAAGGAGTTGCATGTGGGCTAATAAACAGTCTAATGTTTAAGAAGACGATAGCACCCAAGGCAAAGTTCTATCATGGCTGATCCTTGTATATCTCCTCAGGCCTCCATCCTCCCCGTCACAGCGGTGTAAAGTGTATACTCAGAAGGGCGTGATGCCAGCAACACCCCCTGTGTCCTCACAGACTTTGGCTCAAGATGGCCAGGCTACAGACGCTTTGACCTCAGACAGTATGCATCTTTCTACATGTTTATGCTTTAGTATTGTGCTTATACTGTGCCTTAAAATGCATGTTTGATGTTTATGGTGTTTGATATTTTTATTTAATCATTTCTACTTGTCCATTTTTTGCATTCTCTCTGGCTTTCTAATCTCATGTTATATGATTACCAGGCATTAGCTAGATGATCCCACCCTGAAAACTCAAAAAAAAATAGTGCTATTACTATAGTACCAGTCCATTATAGCAATCAATCCATCCCATTCAATCACTTTACAACAAAATATGAATTTAAAATACAATATGCTATATTGAATACCTAAGGTTTCCATTTACATGGTAAGCTATTTTTTTTTTTTTTAAATATTGTTTTAAAGAGCCACACACTGTAAAACATTTCTTATATTTGAGTGTTTGTGATTTTTCTTCTAAGGTTAAACAGAAAGACAGTTCTTTAAACTTCTGTCTGACACTTCCAAGTTAACATAATCATTCCCTCAACTTGTAAAAACACAGATATCTAGAAAGATTTGTTCCCTCTATTTAACTTGTGCCCATTTGGATACAGACCAAGAATAAACAACTGTGCTGCTTGAATGTGACTGATAAACATTTTTGCGCTTAGTCTAACTTTAGCAATGTCCAGGAATATTGCCACAGTATAAAAGGCTACTCCTAATTTAACATTTCTATCAGATTTATCCACTATTTTATATTGTTTCACATTCTTTTTGTGACATATTCTTAAAGCATGAACATATATGAACTGGGGCCTCTTTACACACACCCTGCTATTCTTCAATTATTATTTCTTCTGCAGATCATGGTTTGGTTGTTGATATACCAACAGCTTCATATGGGGATAACCAAACTGACATACTATCTCAAAAAATATAGTTACCTACTGAGTCACTTGAGCATAACAAAGTATACCTGCATAAGTGAAGAAACTGGCATCATCATAGAGTGAAGCCAGTTTCCTAAATTACCAGCGGGTGCATGTTTTCTACACTTGGAAAATAAAATGAACTATGATGCCAAATGTGTGTTTTTGATTCTGCAGATAGTTTGGCTGCAGACAGTGGCCGTTCCTCCACTGAGTCCCTGCTGTCAAGGACTTCTCCTGTGGGCATGAGCCCACAAGTCCGAGAGCCAACCCCATCTCTGTCAGCCAGCCTTGGCTCAGCTGAGACACTCTGTGACGATGACGTCCCTCCAATACCCTTGGATACGCATAGGGATGGTGAGTTGCAGTAAAACACTGCTGTTTTTACACAAGGAAAGGGTGGTGAAATGCAAAATAAGTCATGAGTCACATGCAAATCCTCGTAATTATGACGAAAAATGTGTGCTTACCACATTTAAGACCAAGCGTAGCTAAGATATGCAATAACATCCTCCTCAAATTCCTGCCCACTTGCAGCATCAGGGCCAGCAGTATCTGCAGGAACAGTTGGACTTCACTCGCTTGGGGAGGATGAACTGGTGTACACTGTAGCTTCTGGAGGTGAGGAGGATCTTGATGTTACAGCCCTCATCGATACTCAGGGCCTGACCTGTCGTCCAACGAGCATCATAAGCTTCAACAGCAGCTGTTGCTCTGTCACCGCCCTCGCTGCAGGCTCTCAACCCATCTGCGTTATCAGAGGCACTGCTGAGGATGGAGCTGTGGAGGATTATCATATGCCTGCAGCTCCTGCAACAACCTCCGGGGTTACAGAGGTTGTTGCCATGGCAGAGGTTAGTATGTGCTAGTATATGCTTTGCATTTATAGAAACTCACAACACTTGGTATGTGGGTGTGCATCCTAAAGCAGACCTACTGTACAAAACTGAGCTATATGAACCAGAGGAATAAAATTGGAAACATTATCCACCATTACATTTGTCCATTAAGAGAATCTATAAATCAGTCTTCAAATTCATTCAAAGCAATCAAATTCTTCTCAATCAAAATCTTGAAACATTAAGTATTTATAATATTTATTATACTGTAGGTGATAAAATTAACTCTTAGCTACCAGAATTTGAACATAGGCCAATGAATATGGCAGCCTTTTTGTATTATCAGGCCAAAGCTAAAAATGCTTTTATGTAAATTATTGTCCTTTCAATTGCAAGATGTTATATCAAGTCATAATGTTACCTTTTGCAGGTGGCAATGGCCAAGCTGCGCATAGAGGGTGAGGCTTTAGCCTCAGTGATGTCTAACTGCGGTTCCCCCATCTCCTCCTGGATGAGTGATCTGAGTGTGGGCAGTGAGGCTGACCAGTCTCTCCACAGCTTCAGCCAGTCCCAGAGCCAGCAAGGGGAGGCCCTAGCTGAACCTGAGCTCAACCAAAGCCTCTCCTTTGGAGGGGATTATTCTTCTTATGAAAGTTGTGGCAGCCCCAGAAGAGGGAGTCTGGAAGGAGAGGTGGTGCTATCAGAGAATGGGAGTGATAAAGGAACTCCAACCAAGGACAGGCTGAGGAAACTGCCTCCCTCCATGGCTAAAACTACCATCCAATCTCTGACAGGACCTGGTAACCTCTCTCCCTTCAAGACCACGATTAGTGTTCACCCATGTGTGGCTGTCAAACCCATGCTCATACAAGAACCCGCCATCCTCTCCTCACCCACAAAGGCCAATTTAATCAAAGACCCAGCCAAATTCAGCACACCTCTTTTAGCTTCCATGTCAAGTGAGATGAGCTTTGAAGACCCCTGGTTGAAGCGTGGCATGGAGGAGGGGAGGTCAAGGGAGCTTTTGTGTGAAGTGAAACCAGAGAAAAGGGACATAGAGCATTCAAGGAGCCACTCAGGAGAGAAGACTGGAGCTGGGAGTGGGGACCAGCGGAGCTTCTGCAAGGACGGTAAGAAACAGTGAGGTCTTGTAAAAGATTGTAAAAGATTTACTCTGTCAGTGATAGCAGACATAATATAACTACATTTACTACTTATTCTCTATTCTTCCATCACCAGGTGGGGATCATGGCAGCTCTAGTTCAGGTGGGGAGGTTGTATCATCTCCAGATTCCTTTAAGAGAGTGGTGGACGGTTGTGAGATGGTTGCTGTTGTTGCCCAAGGAGAATGCCTGACTAATATCTACAGCCCAGATATCCACCGTACTGCCAGTCTTCCCCGTGGCTGGCACCGTCTGAACCGCCATGACGGCTTAGATAACGGAATTGAGTACCGAAATCTTGGTGTCACCACTTCAACTCCCTGCAGTCCCCGTGCTACACTTGACCGCCGGGGATCAACTGGAAAACTGGGCTTTTTCTCCCACAAGAAGGGGGGAATCCCACCTCTGCCACCTGTACGGAAGTCCAGCCTTGACCAGCGTAACAGGGCAGCCAGCCCTCTTCACCAAGCCAGCCACGGGCTATCGCTGTTGGGCAGCTCGGAGGATGATGCAGGAATATCTGCAAGTGTCACCAGACAGCGGGGCTCCAGCATAGACAGCAGTAGACTTTTCAGCGCCAAGTTGGAACAGCTCGCAAACAGAACCAACTCTCTGGGCCGGGTCCACAGCTCTCACAGCGGTTCACACCACTATGACTGCTTCTCCCTGGAGAGGGGGGAGAGCCTGAGAGGGGGAGGGGGAGGAGTGAGGGGGGACAGCACCATGCCTCGTACTGGGCGCAGCCTCACTCGTGCTGGATCAGTATCTTCTCCTACTGGAAACACCAACAGCCCCAGTTTCAGTGCCAGTCCTGGTCCAAGCAGCACCCCACAGTCACCATCCAAAACCAGCGGGCAGTCAAAGATCTCAGCTGTCAGTAAGCTGCTGATGACCAGTAGTCCCAAGGCCAGGAGCCTATCTGCCTCCAGCACCAAGACTCTGAGCTTTTCTACCAAGTCTCTAAGCCAAGCTGCCAGCCGCAGCTCCAGCCTTCCTCCTAATGGAAAGGTAGGAATTCTACATTCTTCATCATAACAAAACACACTTTCACCCATTTAAATACCTGTAAACCTCCGGAGTCTGCTCATCAGACAAAACTAGATGCATTAAAATTTTTACACAACAAGAAACAGAGAATGCATCAGTCAATAATTCAGTTTTAGTAATTTAAGCTGAACTCTGATCTAGGAACATTCTGTGCAGTCTTGGCAGCCTCAATACCTCGTGCCATCCACCTAAGCATTTTATCCGTTTCCTCAGCCTCAGAGCTCAGTCCAGGGCCCTCTGCAGCAGCAGGGACCTTCTCCTGGATCCTGGTCTACCCAGTCTCTGAGCCGCAGTCGTGGGGGAAGCCTGGCTGCCAAGCTGCCTCTCCGGGCGGTCAACGGTAGAATCTCAGAGCTCCTCCAGGGAAGTGCAGGTTCCCGTTCCAGGAGTCATGCCCAGGGAGGAGGCACAGATCCTGTGGAGGAAAGAGGAGTTGGAGGGGCAAGGTTAGTCAGTTTTACTTTATTTCATTTTAGACCACAGCAATGTAATCAACATTATGTAGCAATTTAAATAATGTGCAGGTGAAAGTAAAAATAAAAATAACATAGTAACAATGACAGTGAGGAGGGTAAAGGTGCAGAAGAGAGAGCTAAGGACGTCCATTGTGGTCTCTTTCTGCTGAAAATAATCAGTTTAAGGTTTAAACTCTTTTATTAAAATGATTCTTTTTTTTCCTATTCTCAGTGGAGGGGGAGCTGGAGCTGCAGCAGGAGGTGGTGGAGGTGGAGGTGGAGGTGCCCTGGCAGAGGAGAGGCCAGCAGTGGTCCAAACCCTCCCCTCTCCCTACAGCAAGATCACAGCTCCCAGAAAACCACATCGCTGCAGCAGTGGTCACGCCAGCGACAACAGGTATCGGCTCAAGTTCATTAAGAAATGCAACATTTAAAACACTTCACCATGAAAGTAGCAAGTAGAAAGGTCTTATTATTTGGTTTAATTTGCCCAACAACTGCTTTGTCTCTGCTTGTCACTAACAGCAGCTGTGTGTTAATTGGTGCTGATCGATACAAGTTATTTTCTGAATGTATCTTTGAATGTGATCTTATTTTTGCCTCTAACAGCAGTGTACTGAGTGGTGAGCTCCCCCCGGCTATGGGGAAAACAGCCTTGTTTTACCATAGTGGAGGCAGCAGTGGCTATGAGAGCATGCTGAGAGACAGCAGCGAGAACACAGGAAGCACATCTTCTGCTCAAGACTCCCTCAGTGAGCACAGCTCAGCCACCACCTCATCCAGACGCAGCTCCAAGAGCAGCAAGAAGAGCAGGAGCAACACAGGTCACATTCAAACTTATTTTTTATATTTTGCTTTAATAACATTCTGACTTAATTGGATAGACTATCAGGGAGGGTGAAAGGACCGATGAGGGAATTGGTTTACTGCTGTTTGCAGGCAGTTTACTTGATATCATTTGCCTTTATTAATATAGCTACAGGGAATACCTGAATTTAGATATGGCAAAGCCACGAGAATTATCTAAATTAAACGGATGTGAAATTCATGAAACAGCCAACACCCTGCAGCGACAAGAGCACAACCTGAACATGAGTCAAAATTCACCTTTCATCTTTAGTTTTCAGGAACAAATGAATGAATTGATGATGAATTTACACAATACAAAGGCCAAATACAAAGAGGAGCATTCATATTCGTATTTTTCTGTCATTAATATGTATTATTTGTTTGCCCACTTTTAACACCTGTGCTCATTTCCAGCAGCATATAGCAAAGGCCCAAAAGAATCGGACTGTTACACAAAATTACTGTATAATGAAAGCTATAGAAATGAAAATGTAATCAGAAGAATGCTTAAGCTTTGAAAAAGAAATATAGAGCTATACAAAAGTAAAATCACTGATAGCAAGTGAGGCAGAGACTGCTATGAGGAGACTCCCTCGGTGAGAAATAACAATGACAAGGCAAAGAACAGGTAAATGTGAAGAAAGCCGTGGTTGCAGAAGGAGCCATGTAGGAAAGGTGACCCTGACCACCCATCTGTGAAATGGTAAAGGCCAGGGGATCTGCTGGTGTGAGCTATAATGAATATATATTCACCAGAACACCACACAGAGAGCCTGTTAATGTGCCTGCCAAATTACACTGCACCGGTTAACCATGAGGATGGATATGTGCATAAAATCAGATTGGACAGAGGCAGCTCTTCCCGGTGTGCCACTGATTATTGATTTAAATTGGAATACCCTTTCTATCCGTGTGAAGAATGCAGCCTCACCTCCCGCCATGCAGCATAAAGTGTGGATTTACTCTCATTTTCCTTTAGCCGCAGCTAAATCTGTGCTTCAAAGAGCCTGTTTGCTGTCAAACTGTCACAAGAAGACAAAGAAAGAAACAGGAAAGAAAGGATTACTATGTGTCTGGTGTACATGGAGGTGAAGCCAGTAACACAGGTTGTGTTCAAGACATATACAACAACTCAGCTCCAGTTCAGACAGGATATAAATAGTAAGACAACGAAAGGACATGTGTGCCGAAGACTGGAGGGATGTTAGTGCCACCGAAATTTTAATCACATCTCCAGCTCAGTCTCTCCATGTACTTGATTTTCATTAGACTGGATTCACTCGCTCTCTCTATATTGTTATTCCACGTCTCTACCTCTCCTCATCTTTCTTCATCCATTCCTCTCACATTTTTTTCCTCATTCGTCCAACTCTCTCCCCTTGCACCTTCTCCTCCCCGCAGACCCCGGTTCTTTCCCTGTTCCTTCATGCACTGCTTCCTACTATGTAATGAAATACAAATGTCTCTGCTTGACCTTTCTGTGCCGCGCTGAGACCAAAAGACAGCTGCAACCTTATTAAAATCACCACCGTCTCTCTCCCCTTCCCTTTCTCCCAAACCTTATCTCTCAGTTCCTGGTGAATCTGATAACTCACATTCCTGTCGGCACGGTTGGCAATTTCTATGCAAAGTTAGTGCGCACCTATGGGTGTGTGTGTTCAGTCTGGCATAGTGGGCAGATTAGAGAGTGACCTGCTGCTCTTATCTATGAGCTTCATGAACAGAAACTAAACTTTTTATCTCACTTCACACTCCATTATCTATTTCTCTCTCCCTTTCTGCTTTTTCAGTCTCTTGATACGTTTCTTTTCATCCTTTCATTTCTGACTCCCTTCAGTGATTCATCCATCCCCCTCTCTACATCTTCTCTCCCACCTATGATCTCTGTCCTCATATAACAGTATTCTTCATTTATATCCATGTCATATGCTCCAGGTTTCCTCTTTAATTCTGATGCTAAGCAAATTGTAAAGAGTAAACATGTAGTAGTTCCCTGTTGAGCATGAGGACACTCTAACTGTGTAAACTGTTAGCTGTGCAGCTCAAACTGAGTCTAGATAGACAGACAGACAGACAGACAGACAGACAGACAGACAGACAGACAGACAGATAGATAGATAGATAGATAGATAGATAGATAGATAGATAGATAGATAGATAGATAGATAGATAGATAGATAGATAGATAGATAGATAGATAGATAGATAGATTGAATTTTTTAACATGTACTATATACAGTATATATGTGGTATATAGTAGAGGAGCGTTTGAACTGGCTACAGTATACATCATTTAAAAGCGTGTTTTCTTGCTAAACTCTGGTGGTGTGTAACACTCTTTTTTGTTATCTTAATCTCATTTCTTTTCTCAGGTCTCCAGCGTCGTCGTCTGATCCCAGCGCTGACCTTGGACTCTTCCTCTTCCTCACCTTCTCATCGCTCCTCTAAACAGGCCATCACCTCATCTTCTTCCTCCTCCTCCAGCCCGGGTGCATGCTGGGTAGATGGCCCACTGGGGCCACCTGCTCCCACGAACCTTCGGGGTGCGGCTGCAACGACAGAAACCTTTGAGATCAAGGTGTACGAGATTGATGATGTCGAGCGACTGCAGAAGAGGAGAGACAAAGCAGGGAACAAGGTGAGAGGGAGAAAAGAGGAGTGTGAGGGAGAGATGGCGGGGGGGGGGTGTCTTTCACTTTCTACAATGACAGAATCTTGAGTGACTGTCTGTTGTAAAGGTTAGTACACAAAAATATGCAGCATGCACAATTTGTAATATTGATACTGACATAATTTAATAATAACAAGTTACAACTGGACCACAGTTACGTTTGAATAGGGCATCAGTTTGGGAATAATTTCAAGTGCATCCATGGTGAAGAAACCGTAGGAGTAAGTCCACTCTAAAAGATTATTCACCACAAATTTCCCCACTATGCTTTGGATTAGTTTAAATCTGAGGTTATTTTCACAGGTTGTACAGATGAAAGAGTCAGGACGTTTCCAGCTGCAGTCTGTAAGAACTTCAGATAATTTCCCAGGTACAGCTGGGACTAAAATTAGACTATTTCTCCAGACTGCCTGGATAAAAATAACTCATTCAAATAGGACTTAAGTAAGGACAAAATAAGTACAAAAGGTGTAACAGAGAGGGAGGGAGAAAGAATGAGCAAGTATTTGGAAACAAACATGGAAAAGTGCCCAGAGGGCAGAAGAAAAGAGACGTAGGGAACTGAGATGTCTGAGCTACTGTATTTGTCAACGAGGAAACCCCATAGTTTTAAAAATACAACAGGAAAATGCAAAATGAATTATTATTAAATGAATAAATCAACATTAACATTACATTCTGTTTTAATAGTAAGCTTTTTTTAATGAACACTTTCTATTTCTGTTTTACTTTTGAAGTATTATTTTATAATTATAAATTCCTACGATTTTGCAGAATGCAGAATATAGAGTGGTACAGTATAACTCATGAAATTGTTGCAAATGAATGCATGGTGCAGGCTTTTGGATTCCCTCTCATAAACTTTTATGTATTCAGAGGAGGGAGCATTGTGAGCTTTGAGAGAGAGGGAGGGAGAGAAAACCATGAAATATAGATTTTCCCTGCAGCGGTCTTAAGAAAGCCACTTAACCCCCGACTGCTCTAGTGAAGCTGCTCAGTGTCCGAAAGTATCTGACTGACTTGACACACTGGGAGTCAATGAGGTGTGAATGTATGTAACCGTGTGAATGTTGTGGCTGCTGCCGCAGGAGAGCCGCATGTGTTTCACAACACACTATACTGGATAAATACAGGTGAACTGAATTTGTATCTATCTGTCTGTCCCCTCCGTGTGTGTCTTTCTTTGTCAGGAGGTGGTGTATGTCAGTGCCAAGCTTCGTCTGTTGGAGCACCGTCAGCAGCGGATCAGTGAGGTCAGAGCCAAGTACCAGTGTCTGAAGAAAGAACTGGAACAAACCAAACAGTACCTGATGCTGGAGCCACAGAAATGGACCACCGAGTGTAAGTGTAGGAGTATGAGTGTTTGAGAAAAACAAGGTGACATTGACTCTGCGTTTCAGTCCAAAGACGTGTCTCATTATGTATTCTGCACAAGTGGTTCTCAACAGGTTAGAGAATGTTTTTATGAGATTATTCATTGGAAAGAAAATCATTATCCATGTGCTATCATGCAGATTTGTCTCTATTTTTTGTCTATCTGTAAAACTGTCAAAGAGCCTAGAAAAGTGATTCAAAAGTTTGCGACATCATTCTGATGTAAAGTCTATGGGCTGGGCGGGCACTGAAAGGCAACACACCACCGCGCGTATTCAGTGGAAGCTAGAAAACTTTTTTGTCTTGTGTGCCAGGTGAGCAATTTCCATTCAAGTGAATAGGCACCATCTTTTAGTTTGATATCCAGTTCCTATAATACACTCATTCTTTAACCAGGCTTGGATGGATTGGCACAAAATCTGGTACAGATATTTATGGTTCCTAGTTGATGTCTCCTAATGACTTTGTTGATCATCTGACTAAACTAAGATGGTGGACATTGTTATGTTGTTAATGTCAGCATGATAGCATTGTCATTGTGAGCATGTTAGCATTTAGCTCAAAGCACTGTTGCTAAGTACAGCCTCACGGAGCTGCAAGCTTGGCTGTGGATTCTTAGTCTTGTTAAAAAAGGCTCAATAATTTCCTAAAACAGCTGGACTCCGCAGTTTTTATTAAACATTGCTCAAACAAAAATAAAAAGTGCATTTGTTGGGAACTATTTTCATTTTCATACACATTTGGTGCCCTAGTGAGTATTTATTTATACAGTGTCCATGTTCAAGTCACTTAGTGCAACAGACCAATAGTTTCTGGACAACAGTGGAGCTCTTTATTACAGAGGAATAAGCTAATAAGCAAATACTTGTTAGTAGGATCAATTCTAGTTGGTTTTCTCTTTTCATGGGATTTGTTGACAGTAAGTAAATAAACATATAATATCACCAAGCTTATCTTTTAGATTGTAGCGCTTACAAGAGCATTTAGTAGACTGAGCCAATTTTTTCTCTTTCCTGTCTGTCCATATTCAGTCGAGCTACAGCAGGCCTATGAAGTGGACTCACTGGAGTATCTGGAAGCTCTGGAGACAGTGACAGACAAACTGGAGACCAGAGTCAACTTCTGTAAAGCCCATCTCATGATGATTACCTGCTTTGATGTGTCCTCAAGACATCGGTAGACAGATGGAGGGATGGAGAGCTGGAGGATGGAGAGGTAGACACACAGCTGGACGGACTCAATTAGATGTTGACATTTGCTCTTTCATTCATCGACTCTTTGCTCCCTGATTAATCAAACACCTTTAGAAAATATCTCCTAAATAAATACATCTCATTTGAAGACTGGAAAGATGGAAGGACAGATATAGGGATGGACTGACCACTTGACCCAGCATGTCGGTCATCCTTATGTCTCCTCCAGATGTAAGTAGGCAGAAGGACAGATGGATGGAGAGAGAGATAGATAAATGAAATGGAGATACATAGAGATATCTAACAGGATTTTTGTGCTGGGGCTGGGAAATAGCTTCAGAAACAAACAATGAACAGCATCTAATAGACGGGCCACTTGAAATCAGATAACCACAAGCAGACAGATGGTTCTGAGTCTGAAAAAAGCATCAAACATAACCAAGTGATCAAGTTTTCCCGAGAACTGAATTATTGGACTGTTGAGACACCCAGTCGAACATTTAGGAATGTATGGAGGGAAGGAGGAGAGAAAGGAACAAAAACTGCCTTTTTTTTTTTTAACAGAGAAGGTTAAAGAAGAGGTGCAGGAGAAGAGATGAGCATTTTCTCATCTCCTATCATTTTGGAAGAGCACTTTTTAGAGTTTACGCAGATGAGAGCCATTGGCTGTAAATACAGAGTGCTGACTACAGAATGGCTGGTATTGTTGCGCAGTTAATAAAAGAGACCAAGAGAAAGACAGGAGGACAAAGAAATATGATTTAGATAAGTGCCTTGTGAACATTTCAACAATACCAAGACCCATTCTCTTTCTCTCTGAATTTGTGTACATGCAGTAAGTATGGTGCTAGCATAGAAAAAAACACAAAAGATTAGTGTCCTTGGAAAATCTTTGAATTTATAGCCATTTCTAAATGTGATGTTTTACTGTGGGTCATTGTTTCCATATATGATAAACAGACTAATACTGTATGTGTAAATGGTATTTGGTACATTGGTGACAAGACTAAATTTAAACTGTATGGATTAAAAAAGTTGAAGAAGACCTACAGAACAGCACTGTCCTGAACGTAAACGCTAACAGCAAGTCCTCTGTAAAACAACAAAACTGTTGCAGGGACCAAAAAAAAAAAAAAAGAAAAGAAAAAAAACATTGAAATGAATTTTTAACCAGTGGTAACATGATTTTTCCAGGACACAGAATTATGTGTGTTTAAACAAAGAAAAAAAAAACGTAAAGCTCATTTCTTGTGGTGTTGTTTTTACCTTGACTTTCCTCTCAAACAGAGCACATCTGAATTTTGACCCTCTGGGGCTCACGTATATTCCCCCCTGATGCAGATGTGATGGCTTTTCCGTGTTCACAAAGCAATGAAACGTCTGAGTCACAAACGAGTGGGAAAAGAGAATGTTTTTTTCTCTGATCCAGTGTTGAGTACATCCATCGATTGACTGTCTGTCTGACTGACAGACAGGCAGACTGTCTGTTATTTGTATCTGTGTTGTTCTGCTCTATTCTAAAAGAAACTGAATGATTTGTCCGTGTGTGTTTTATAATAAGGTATCCTTTTTTATTTGAGTGCAATGGGACCATGTGGAGACTATGTATGATAGCAGGACAGCGGGGATAGAAAAGTAAGACACAGGTACTTACTGAATCTATTGATACAGTGTTGGAATCTCATTTGTATAATGCCTGAATTATTGGAACAAAGTAGTGAATTTAGACTGGAAATACTTGCAAAAAGCAATAGGATGCAGCAGAAAAAGTTCCAGTTTTGTGTCTTTTATTAAAAAGACACAAACATTATGAAGGAACAACACAAAAATATAAATATCTAAATAATATCTAATATATAAAGAAATGAAAGAGAACTAAAGAAAGAAAAGGATGATGACCAAATTACAAGGCATAGATCTCTGCCTGGTTCCATATCTTTTGGACAGATAGCAACACTTAAGATTTGTTAATATTATTATCTATGGTGCTTGAGATGTTTATGATCTAAATGTTTGTACAAATATAAATATCTGAAAGAGCCTGTTTCCCTCTGAAATACAGAACATAACCCTTCGAATGCTTCTTCTACATCGCTGTCACCAGGTCTGTCGTCCTCCTCCGAATGCCTTTTGCCCAACAAGCAGAGAGCATTCTGGGTGATCCTGTTTGTTGTCTGAGAGGTAAAAGCAGAAATAGACACTGACTTCACAGGCGTGGAAACACTGTTATTGGTACAATTTGTCAAAAGCATCTTAGAGCTAAATTTATCTTTCTGCTGATAGAACAGACTCTGTTTTTATCTTGTTTACTGAACTGACACAGAAACAGGAAACGTCTTTAATCAGGAAATGTGTTGATCCTCTCATGGTTGTGTAAAAAGGTAACAGTCATTAATTTCATGTTGTGTACACCTGCAGAGATAGCCATGAGACCATCTAGAGGGAAATTAACCCAGAAACTACGAATCATTTGACAGACTGGACCCATAAAGTGTTTACACAGAAAGCAGACAAAGTAGCCCTGTGATATCACTGACCGTTTCCTGTTTTTTACCTCCCAGTTTGTAGTGCAAGTCATGAATGAAGGTTTATTTATTTGAGCTCAGGAGGGCAGAGTCACTAATTAATGTTCTTATTTATTTACACCTTATGATCTTAAAAGTTACTATGCATTTAAGAAAAAGAATAACTGTACATACTTTGCTGAGCCCTTGTCATATATTAAGTATATATACTGTACACATATCATATATATCATCATCTTTATTTTCTATATTTTCTGTTGATTTCATTTGCTCCTGTTGTTCCTCTTAGGGATTTTAACGGTTCTGGGTTTCCTAAAACATTCACTTCCAGGGTAGTTAAATGGTTCTTCACAAACTTCCAGCACATAAAGAATTTGCGCAACTGAAGAAGAAAACTTAGTTTGAAGACAGCTGTGTTGTGTTAAGTGAAATGCCAATATATTTTACAGCCTTGTGTATTTAGCGGTGGATCTTTTGGGAATCCCAGCCTTCTGGATGAGCTAACGGCCTGTACTCGTCTCTAGATTTAAGATGCTATGTGTGAGGTTTCTTCCATGATATGTCACTGCCAAATCTACTGTGGTAGAGCTTTATAATTCTTGCAATAATTGTGAAAAACACCTGAGGTTATGGTGGCCCCATATTGTTTATAGCTAACATAATCATATATGTCAAGACTAAGGTTCCTTTTTTATCAGCAGCAACCATGCTTAAAGGGATGTACTCATTATGAGGTGCTTTAAATAAAATTATTCATGAAATGCCATCTGTTATGTCAGGTTTTAGGGCAATTTTTAAAATAGACTAAAGCCTAGTGAACAAGTTGATATACTGTATGTGCTGTTACATATTTTGCAGAAGCATTGAAGAATTATAATGTGTTATCTGGAAATCCGACATATAGCATCTTTAAGTTTTTATGGAGTATCGTGTGTTAATGTCTGGGTCAGACCACATTTTCCAAAAATTGTTTTTATCAGTAGCAGAAGAGACACTTTTAGTTCTGATCAGTTGTAAGAGTCAGTGGCTCTAAAATCTCCACTGTGGCCCTTCGAGCAACAGAACTGATCAAAACTACTTTGTGTCAGTCAAAAGTGCCAATCTGTCAGGTGGAAGATAACAACCAGTCAGAATCACCCACGGTTACGACACATACTCAGTGCGAGACTCTCTCTGCATACGTGCCGTTTCCATGATTCAAGTCTGTCCTTTGCTGATAACCATTACTGTTATGTCTTTGAGAAGAGTGGTCTGACACATTGTGCTGATGGAGGAGCAAGATGGGGGGGATGTAAATAAAGGAATGTATTGAAAGAGTTTGACATCTGAGTTTTTATTCTTGGAACAGCTGCACACAGAACGGTCACTCACTCGTCGTTTGGCTGGATAGTCCAGGTTGAAAGTACATTGCTTTATTGACTCAAATGTTAGCGACAAAGTCTGCTACTCTTCTTTGTATTTGGTGGCTTAATGCACATAAACAAACCTGTGTAAGTGTAAATCGTATGGTGGCAGTAAATGTTAACAAATTAATATGAATAATTTAACCATAACCAATATTATCGCTGATAATGCAAATTCTACAGTAGTTTATTTCAAATCAGTTTGACTGCTCTATTAAATATTTGGTGAACCAGGTAACTGCAGAAAGCGTAGAAATCCAGATGCAGATATCTTTATCAAATTAACAAATCTTGTGAATTTTTAACTTTTTAAAAAAAAATCATTCAGTCTTAATAACTGATTGCCAGTTTTGGGTTTTCTGTGTACATATGCAGCAGACAAATGTACAAAATACAAACAAGTATTTTTTCAGTCCTTTATATGTAATACATGCTCGCTGTTATTTGCTTTTTAGCCATCACTTTGGTCCAGACAGATGGATTTCCATTCATTTCATACAGACATTCGTGTTGCCCAGAGGATGAATCCCTCAGACTTTGGTGATCCCAGACTTCTTGTCTAGTAAAACAATCAGATTAATATTCCCTTTGAGTTAAATGCTTCGACAACTGCTGGATGGATTCCAATGAAGTTTGATGGAGATATTTATGTCCCCTTCAAGATGAACCGTAATAATTTTGGTGATCCCTTAACTTTTCATCTATAGCACCATCACCAGGTCAAATTTTCTATTTGTCCAATGTTTTGGTTTCCACTTATTCAAAACTAATGACAGTCTCATAGTGTTAATTAGCAAATTAGCTAAGATGGTGAAGATTATAACATTATACCTGTTAAACTGTAAATACAGCGTCACAGACATGGCTGTTGACTCTTGTTCTGTTAGGTAGCCTAATGTTGATCAGTACACAGCTTGTAATAGTTTGTTTCAAATTTATGATGATCTGTCTCTTTGACCGAAATTGAGAAAAATAACAGATCAACTAAGAGAAACTACTTCCAGTGCAGCCTCCTGGCTCTGTCAGCTGAGTTTTCCTGGGATGATGCTGTGACAGACGCTGCAGTAAACTGTCACACATTTATTCATTCTCACTTTTTCACAGGAACATTTGAAAAGTTTAATTCCAAAATGACACAGTACCATAAAAATGATCCAAATTCTCTCACAAGGACCACTGCTATTACATTTATTAAAGTCAGAACAGAAATTTTAATACTTATTGTGGAACTATTTCCATGTAGAGATGCACAGAACAGCATTACAGAAAGAAATGTTTCACTTACAAACACCAATGTAAGAAGATATGGGGCTTTCTGATTTCCTCATAATTCACCTGAATGAAACAGGCAATGGAGTCTGTCTTTATCCTCTAAAAACACATTGTTAACATATCTGTGCACATTTCCAAAAAGTAATGGTTAAGATGAAAAGTGAAGAGTTTTTTTTTTATATGTGGTGCCTCAGGCAAAGGTGCTAGATTTTCAGTTGTCAGATTGTGTGCCTGTTTTGTACTAGAAATCACTTTTACACTGTGTGTGTGTGTGTGTGTGTGTGTGTGGATACCTTTACTAGCCTGTAGGCAGCTCTCTGGGTGACACAATGTCCTGTTGAGCCAGCTTTGATCACCCACACGCAGTGCAGGGAACAGAAAACAGGAAGGAAGGGAGAGAATGAGGGAAGGAACAGACGGGAAGAAAAGCAGTAAAAAGGGAACAGCAATGAAAGAAGAAGACATGTCAGAAAGAACAGGAGGAGTAAAAGACTGCAGTTGAGGAGAAGAGATAGATGAAGTGAGGAAGAAGTGCACAGGTGCGAGAGAAATGAGATTGGTGAGGTTAGGGAGGACAGTGAAGGGAGACAAGTGGATTTCTGGAATTTCAGGTTATAAAAAGCATTTAATTATAGAAAATATAGGAAGAAGATGGTTTCCTGAATAACGTTTGACAAATAATATGCAATCATAGCAGTCAGCAAATGGGCTACTGCTCTCCTTTCTGTACTCACCTGTCAATCATCTACCTCAAGGCAAAAGGAAGACTTCAATTTCCTGGCCAGTAACAGCGAGACTAATTTCCTCGCTAAAGTTAAGCGTTTCTGCTTCTTCCTAATACTGGTCGCTGATTAGTTTAAATACTTCTTCTTTTATAAGAGTCTGAATATTCTAGTTTCCAACTGCTTCAAATAGCTGTTTGTAATCAGGTGCCTGTAAGGATTTAGACAACTTTGTGTGCTGGGAAAAAGAAAATGTCTGAACAAAGAGTACTTCTATAAAAAAAAAAAAAAGGAAAAATATTTAGTTTATCCCACTGATTAACTCTTAAAAAACACTCAGTTGTTACTTAAATGTCCAACAACTTAATGCTCTTATCAAGACATACATTTAGTCATTGTAACTTAATAGGATGAACCTTAAAAAGTAAAAAAAAAGGAACAAGTCATAACAAGCTTATGGGTAGGTCTCAGTACCCACGCTTGTAGTCTTGAACACTTACGTATGCGTTCACACACTGCCAGGTAGAAGGCAAGTGTGTCCCACGTCTGAAATACACCAGCACACACTGCACTCAACCCACACTTGAGGCACACTTCTCGTAATACCACTTTGAATCGATATTCAGAGCCAAGTGTATATTGTGCAACACCAGTCCAGTTGTTGGTGGTAGTGGGCCAGTTGGCTGATTTAGGACCAACAATAATAAACAGACAAGAAGCTGAAGTTTATGTCTGAAGTGTGAATATTCTTCCAAATATCCAAAGACTACATTATGGCAGAACCTCCACAGATGGTTATCACTTAATAATAACAGTTAATCTGTTCTTGGGACAGATTGTTAAGATGAATATTAAAGATAATATCCATTATTAAAGATTTTGAGAAATATGTTCCATTCTTAAAAAATGTTATCAGACTGAAACCATTCAAAATAATATCCATTCAGTAAATGTTGAGATATTTCACAGGATAAATGTAAACTTTGACCTTTTGGGGGCGCTGTAGGTGATAAGTGAGGGATTATCAAAAACAGTCAATAGGATTCATCCTCCGAATGTCTGAACAAAATTTCACGGAAATCCATTAAATAGTTGTTGAGATATTTCAGTGTGGAGCAAAGAGGTGGACCGACACACTGTCAGACCAACAGAGCCATGCAGCTAGCAATGCTTAGAAATCAACACAGAAGAAACAAGCAGTTCAACAAGGGCTCAAGGTAAAATTTAAATACGTTCAGGTAGCTGCAGTAGAGTCCTTTGGATTCAAGAGCCTACTGTGATTAAAAAGAGGCCAAATCAAAGATGGAAGCAACTAAGGAGAAGTGATGAGGACAAGATGGAGATGTGGGATTTACACGGTGGTACGGTTCTGTCTCGCTTTTCATTCAAGGTGAGATTACTTATGAATTTATGGTAATATCTAGCAACCCCTTATCACTGAGACCCTGTAACAGGGGAAGATAACTGAGAAATGATACCTGGCATTATATCTACACTATCACACCTTCAAACAGCTACATCTTTCACTGAGGGGAGAGAAGACAAGACGCTCTTGTTAACTGGTGACTTTGACAAATTTAAGGCTCAATTTGCAATTTTATGAAGTTCATATATTGAACAAATGAACAAGTCGACATATACTGTGGATTAAAAATACTTCACTGATGTTAAGAACTTCAAAAACTTGTGCCTATAAGTAAAGACATAATAAAAATGGAAAGGGAAGATGTGAACATAAGGAGGGAGAGTGAAGAGAGTGTAGAGGTGCAGATGGAGAGAAACATGGAGAGGGGGAGTATTTCTGAAATGAGAGCGAAAATTGAAAATGGGGGGAAGTAAATGGCAGGAGGGTGAGTGAATGAAGATGGCTTAAAACCACTGTAGTGTCCTTTTTTTGATTGGTTCAGGCTGCCTGCAGAGAAATGCAGTGAAAGAGAGAGAGAGAGAGAGAGAGAGAGAGAGAGAGAGAGAGAGAGAGAGAGAGAGAGAGAGGGGGAGAGAGAGAGAGAGAGAGAGAGAGAGAGGGAGAGGGAGGGAGGGAGAGAGAGAGAGAGAGAGAGAGAGAGAGAGAGAGAGAGAGAGAGAGAGAGAGACACACCAACGGATGGTGAATCTAATTTGAAGGCCTTTGGGGAGTGAGAGGAACAGAAAATGGGAGAGAGACAGTGAGTGACAGAGAGGGAGAGACAGAAGGTTATGGCTAAGCGATAGTAAATCTAATTTGATGGCCGTTATGAGGTGAGAGAGGAGAAAGGGAGAGTGAGAGACAGAAAGCAACAGAGCCAATGAAGTGAGTAATGGAGGTAGAAACAGCAGTATTGTACGGCTGGACTGTCTCTTCCACAGGCCAGTCAGTCCACTTGTAACATTGCTGCACTGCTCCTTTCAATCTTCACATTCATTTCATTCAATCTCCTCGAGATACAATTAACAAAAACCTTTTCTCTGGAGCCTCCACACATAATGGAGAACTTAAGTTAAAAAAAACCTGCTGATGCTGCCATAAAATAAAACCCTTTGTATGTATGAATGAAACAATATTTCAAAAGTAAACCAATATCTATTAGTCCAATTTTGAGCACATTTGAGGGAATGATTTCCATTTGACCAATTACATATTTCAATGGCATTTTAAATTTGTTACAGGCCTTTAAGATATGCAGGGAAGGTAAAGATCTCTGGTCTTTTACTGAAATATGGAGAGATCTGTAAAAAAGCCAGAGTGTAGCAGAAAAGTTGTCTGCTAATTTCTTTATGCCTCAACATTACTGGTCAAATAAGGCAAAGAGAAGCTGATCATTTGATTTAAATCTAGCACAAGATGAGTGATTGTAAAAAAATTATGATTCATACAGTATGTAATCTGAGTACTTATTTCATAAATGCCAATGACTGAAAAAGAGGAAATACTTTATATGTGGTAGAATGAATAGTTCACATCTGACTAATCCAGGATTGTTGCAGGATTTGGGGTCTCCAACATGTCGACTGTTGCAGCACTGAGAGAGCGAAAAAGTGTCAGAAAAGCAAAACCTTTTATTTGTAACCTTAAAGCAAACATAATATCACCATAATCCTCCCATAACCCATAGAAACACACACACACACACACACACTCACTGCACACAGGTTTTCCCTCCGAGAGGAAATGCTGTCATCGGTTTTGCAAAGGGAAGTAAGTGTGTGTGTGTATGTGTGAGAAACACATTATGACATTCCATCACAGAAACACTCTGGGCATAACTACGAAGTCACACACTGACAGAGTAACACACAAAAAACAGGGATTAACATGGGAAGTGTGTGTGATGGATATGTGAAGAGGAAAGATGGATGTTTTTAGAACCGGACTTTACTAAAACAACACTCATGCATGCACGGACACACACACACACACACACACACACACACAAACACACACACACACACACACACACACACACACACACACACACACACACAGAGTGGACATGAGATCACTCATCATGATGGAATCTACAGATTACACAGAGGAGACAGGAGACTGCAGACTCTCTCACACACAGAAAGAAAGGGGGACTTTAGGATCTATTGCTTTGTATGTCCATAAACTTCACTTAAACTGGGCAACTAAACAAGAAGTAACAGGCTACAAAACAAACCAAAACTGCAATATATCACAATAGAAATGTCAAAACAAGCTGTCAACAACAAAATGATTTATGCACTTTGAATGAATATTGTATGTTCTCTTTTTTATTTATTTATTAAAACAAATTATTTTTATTTTCAAGGAGGTTCTGCTGTTGATATTCTACAGCAGGGTTGTAATTTCATATGAAATATCTTTCAATCATGACGAGGAGCCTGAGTTGTCATTTTCAACAAAACTTAAAGTGCCCTGTGGAGTTTTCTCGTAAACAAACAAAAGTTATTTTTACATTCAGCCCCTCATCAAAACGCATCGTGTGTATCCTTGAAGTGTGTTTAAACGATGCAGGGGGCTTTGTTGGTGGGTGTTACTTCAGGTACTGCTGGGAAAATGAAATGATCCAGGAAGTCCAGTTTGAGTGACAAAGCCAGTAAATGCTGCAGTTTATAATACTCAAGGTTTTACAATGGAAAAGCGGCAACTGTTTTATTTTTGGTGACGACAATCACAAGATTTATGTTACAAATGTGTGCTTGCATGTATATGACTGGCAAACACAGCGAGTTGCAGGATGATGTCACATTGAATTGCAGCAAAAGTTGAGCCAGGTTCAATGTTTTTGCTGGATGACCCTGCATCTTTAGATTTTTCTTTTTTTGTCAGAGCCCCCGCCGTGTCAACTGACTGGCTTCATTCAAATGAATGAGAGAATTGTGTTTGTGCATAAGAATTCACTTATAAAACATTTGAAAGGTCTTGAAGCTTGAAAATATTTTTCTTAAATGTTGTAAATCATTCAATCAATCATTATTCACATCCATGTTTACTAACTTGCAGTCCTCTTCTTCAGTGATTTGCTGTTTATTGGTGCTTTACCACCACCTGTAGATCAGTAGTGTGAAACAGTAGCATCACCTGCGTGTACGTGCACCCTCATGTGTGTGCATGAAACAAACAAAACAGGGACCCACTCAGTAAAAAACTGCTCCATAACGCTACTAGAGGTAAAAAACTCCACACTGTACCTTTAAGTAACGTCATCAGCATTTTACAAAATGAAAAACTGTCACCAAGGTGAATTTCATCAAACAATTCCATACTGATATGTGAGAAAATGACAAAACCGATCAGTTAAAATGTACAGTAGATAAAATAAATTTCTCTCCAATGTTTGTTTGTATTACAAACTCTACAAACTTGACTTTACATTTACTCACTTGTAAATCTGATGAATATACCTACAGCAGAAAGTCAGAAAGTAAAATCAGTCCATTAAGTTATATAAAAAAGGTCCAGCTGCAGCTCTTTTGTTTCTGTGTTTTAGTGTCTGCTGGATGATTGTTGATCCATCTCAGCGCGACATTCCTCCATCTTCATCAATAGTTCAGCAGTCAAGGAGTGATCATCACCATGAGTGAGCTTCATAATTTCATAGGCCTGGGAATGGAGAAAGAAACAAATACTTGAAGACTGTATTAGATGTTGTTCCTGCTGTTGCTGTCAAATGAAAATATCTTTGTAGAGCAGCACACAACATACATATGTGGTACTGTATTCTTGTCGAAAGAAACTAAGATGAAGCAGCAAAAAATCTAGTAGAAATTATTTTAATGTAACTTTCATTTTCACTTCTATATACAGTGAGTGGATTAGATAATATGCTAAAACCTGTGTGATTAGCTAAATACTTTTATTATTTGTTTTTGAGGGCTTGTTGCCACCATGTCTCAGACCTCAGCAACTAACATGGAGAGCAAAAAGTTATAACTGATGGAAATGATGGAAATGTATCAAAATAAGACCATCGCTGTACAAAGTAGATCAACTTTTCATCCCACACACCTGTCTGAATGTGTCAAAAGCATCCTTGATGCGTTCCAGGTAATGCTGCAGCTTTCCAACTCTCATCAGCTGGACTCCATGGACCGGATGGGGATCAGGGTAGTATTGTCTTTAGAGGGAAGAGAAAAAGAAACAGGGTTTTGGGGAAGATCATGTAATTAAACTTTGCAATTTTAAGTTGGGCTGCCATGAACAATTATTCTGATTTTGGGTTAATATGCCATTTTTTGATGTAAAAAAGGTAAAAAAATAGTGACAAATGTCCATCACAGTTCCTGGAACCAGAGAATGGTTGCAATTTTTGTTTGAAAAATGACTTAAATGAATAATCAATTATCAAAATGGTTGGTGATTATTTTTTGTCAACTTATTAATTGATTAATTAACTGGTCTTTTCAGCTCTAGTTTTATTTTTTACACAATTCTCTATCGATCTATTAATTCAAATCCCCTGTCAGCTCATAATCCTGCAGTGCTCCCCTCAAGATAGATACCCCTAGGACACAAACATGAGCCCTCTGCAAGTTCACAAAAAGCATGTAGACTGGTTGTGAAAACTCCTTGATCCAGAGTTACACGACCAGGAGAGAATCTGCATTACAGATTCCTGAATCCTGAATATGAGATTCAACAATCGTCCTGAATCTCCTTTCTAACACCTTGGCAGAATCTCTCCCAGGGAAGCTGAGCAGTGTGAGACTCCGATAATTAGATCACACATTTGAAATCATTAAGGATGGGAACCACTACAGACTGTCCCTGAACTCCACACTACATTAAATGACAAGATGACATTTTGAAATGAAACTGGATTGGCAGTTATTCTGTGGAGCTGTAAGGAAACAATCTGACTGAATGATTTGAAATCATGCAGACTATACTAGAGTTACATTTGACCTCATGCAAGAACCACTTGTACAAACAGATCTGTCCTTAAGTGATACGTAGGAGTGATCAATTTTCTCATTCTTATGTAACTATTGTACAAAATTTATGAGTGGTCCAGACCTGTTGAACAAGTCATTAACAGACAGTCTGCCTTCCTCCACAGGGCAAAGAAACTAATTTGACCAGAATCATAATGCTTTCATCTGAATTAATTTGAATTTAGTTAAAATATGATACGGAAATGAAGTGAAATAAAATATATAACAAGAAAAACAAGCAATTTTATAACAATTTTGTCAAGTTTAGACAGTCTGGTGAATCTGACTTGGAACACTTGTATGAGAAAGGCTCACAGAAAAGATTTAGGATAACAATACAAAAATGTTCTTGCATGAGATCCAATGTCTTGCATATATTTCTTGGTATATTTGAACAGCTTCCATGCTGCCATAAAAAGCTAGTTAAAGCAAGTAATGTATTATATGATAAAGACTGATCAAGTTCACTTGTAAATAGAAGTGCACACTTGAAGTGGCGACACTGATACAGTTAACCATCCACTTTGGCCTGTCAGTTTGATGTTCGTCACTCTAATGCCTGAAGCAAACCACTGACATTGAGGACACAGACTTCAGACAACAAGTCATCTGTTTGAAATGGACCACAAGGACAAATACAATTTGCTTACAGACACATACAAAGACACATACACACGAAATGCTTAATGTACATCAGTGGCGGCTGGTGACTCAAAAAATTGGGGAGGACAGGAGGAAAACCAACATGAAATCTTACAACAAACTGCATCAAACTATATCATTGTCCCACCTGATGAAATCCGAGGAGTGGCGGGCAATTTTATATGCCAATAAAACAATTTGCTTGAGTGGTGAAAAGGCTGCTTCTTTAAAGACATTTAGCATATACATATTGTCTCTAAACAAAGAGGTGCTCATTTTAGCCATGGAGTGGATCAAATGTGTCATTTTACCAACAAAGTGAAATTCAAATTTATAGTATTGTTCTTTGTGACCACAAATTTATGTTCTCATCAAAAACAGACAACATATCACATGATTTACATGCGTTTCCTATATATTTTCTTAGTATACAGAAATATATAAAGTAGCACAAAGCTTATAATGTGATACAGGTTCATATCAGTGCTGAATACAAGAAAGATTGAACACTAAAAACATTCACAGATCTAAAAGTGTTGGTTCACATCAGAAAGTATTAATGCATGTATCAAATACATGACTTACACACTCTGATCTATGTGCATGACATACAAAATATAGTCTACAAAGCTGACATGTTAACACTAGGGGTGTTAACATGAACACAAAACTCACGATTCGGATCGTATCACGGATTTGAGTCACAGATCAGATAATTATTAGGATCAGCGAAAAAAAAGGGGGATGACAAATAAAACTTTGTTTTCCATTTATTCTGTAACATACTTACAGCCAGTAACAGCAAGGAACTTTTGCCCATGGTCTTAAATGAAAACAACATTTAAGATGTCCAATGTTTAATAAAATAAAATAAAATATATAAAATATTCAATGCTCAGTTATTGCAATATGAGGCATGAAACCTTCCTCTTTTAAACAGTGAATGAAACAGCCTCTGTCCACATCATCAAAACTTGATGATAACAAACATTCACCGCTAACGTCAGTTAGCAGCTAGATGCTAATAAGCTGCTCAGCTGCAGCACATTAAACAGCAGGTAAACATAACTCAAATGTCACATCAGGCCTGTTAGATGCTGGTTTGATCGTTGCTCTTCAAAATCCCTGTTAACGTTAGTGACATGCTGTCTGCCCATGACTTGTACTTACAGCAGTTTGTTTACTTTGTCTTAAATGAGACATTAAATTTTGCAGTTAATCTGCAGTTCATATGCCCGCCGAACCGTGGGGGGCGATCCGTATGGATCATGGATCAACTACGATCAGTTACACCACTAGTTAACACTTGTTATTCTAGTTACTTTAAGCTTATTACTCAATATATGACTCAGCTTAAAAACAAACTAAAGAAACTAAACTAAACTAAAAGCAGCCAGACCTCCTGCACTCATTCACTAATCACACAACATCAACAGGTCACTGAACAACCACTCAATTAAAAACAATGACTGAGTGAGTCCAGACAGCTCACTGTAACTTCAACAAGCAAACTAACGTTACCCACAACACATTATTTGATCTCTGCTGCATTCTTGTTAAGGAGATAAATTCACACAACAGCCACACAGAGACATTTAACCATCAGAGATGAAATTAGCGACCAAAGAGACAGAGAGAGAGAAGCTGTATCTGACTCACGTTATCTGACATCTTCTTCTTTCTATCATGGAGATGAAGTGTTCATGTCATAACGTCCATTTGTGACTGTTGGCCATCTTGTTTGTTAGTTAACAGAACTTAATGGCTGCTGGTTAACCAGTATGATATCATTAGCAACAATGACAAACAAGCTAACTCTCCTGGTTGTTTCTCTGGTTGTTTCTCTCTCCAGCCTCCCCGGCAGCGTCCTGCTGCTGCTGCGCTGCCCAGTCCAGATCATTTCTCCAATTAGCTTAACAACAGTCCTTAACAGTCCTTCCATGGATGTATAAAGAGTCCTTCAGGCTGTTACAACAAGCCAGCTGTTGCATTGGCTAACGCAAGGAGCTATCTACTGCTGCTATTCTGCCTTACAGTGGAGAGAATTAAAGATGAAATCTGGAAACTATCATTGGACCAACTCAATGTCAATATTGCATTCTGGTTGTTGATTGCTAAGGGAGGACAGCCTCCCTTGGAACGTTATTTTCCGTGTCATGGCCAATCACAGATTAGCATGAAAAAAAATGAAATACATTGAGTCCAATGTAGGAGATTCTTCCCTGCGGAACACAGCAGGCACCCGTCCTCCTCTGTCCCCCACTCCCCCTCCACCAATTGCCCCCCCACCACTTCACACACTGCTCTTTCTCCTCCCGCCCTGCAGGTGTCGCTGTTGAAGCATTTTAAACAGAATTTCAGTAATGGATTTTTTCCAAAGAAGAGAGAAAAAATACTTTATAAATAATACTGAGATTTGTAATGGTTTATTTCAACCAAATATTCTTTTTTATATTTTGATCTCCCTTTTGCCTCTCAAAAAATAGAGGAGGATCAACCTCCTCTGCCTCTATGGACCAGCCTCCACTCATGTACATACTCATGCTCCATGCATTCACACAAATGCATTCAGACAAGCATATATATGGTGTCCATGTGTATATATGCATCAAAATACTGCAAATATACACATATGCATATACATAGGTGCACTATTAGCACTCAGTGTCTCTCTTTTCCTACAAGCTAATCTTCCCAAGACAGAAGCGGACACAGACAGAGTAAGTGTCGCTTCTTTTGATGCCATGGCTTTGATTAGTGATGGGTGTATCCATGGTGACAGAGCCAGAGTTGATCAGCCTGATCAATCATTTTGACATTAAGAGACTCCTACCACCCCTCCTACAGCACACGCGTGCACGCGCGCACACACACGCGCAGACACAACACTGGCAAATATATTCTGTTATTGAATTAGTCTAAAACGGAAATAATTCTGTGATAAATGAATTTGTGGTGCTTGTGCATTTATGAATTAATGCTTAATGACCTTATTAAATACATACATCCCACATACTGTATCTGTGTACACACATGCTTTAAAGAGGCAGTTCACACACACACGCGCACGCACACAAAGAACTGGGACAATCCTAGTCCTATGATGATAAATACACACTCGGGAGTTTTAGGAAGCAGCTTTGTTGTTGGTAAACACTGCAGTTCTCAAAACGCCCATTTACCCGACTCTACTTGTCGTTTATTCTCTTTTCCTCTCCACCTGTCTCCTCTAATCTTTTCCTATTTCATATCTTCTTTGCTCTGCTCCTACCTGTTTATATTTGTGCTTTTTGCGCCACTGGCTGCAGGGATTAAAGTCGGTGATGTCGGTCGGCTGGTTCCTTCTCCTCCATTCATTCCTCCCATCCACTCTACAACTCATAAGTCCTCCCTTCTATTTCCCACTCTCTCCTCCAACCTTCTCCTGTCTTGATTATACATACTAAATGATATTTTTAATTTCATATAACCACTGTAAAGCTGCATTAAAAGGCTCACCGACCAAGCAAATTGAGATATCAACTCTTTTCCATTTCCACTCTTGCATGGCATTAAATTGTCTCGTCTAGATCATTCTCTCTTGCTCTTACACACACACACACACACACACACACACACACAAAGAGCTGTAAACACAGACACGTGAATCTCACATGTGCACCAGTGTTTATGAGCATTCAAACACACTAATATGAGGTCAATTTGAACCCATTTCACCCTACGATATATAACTTGCTGTAATTGCCGGATTTCACTTCTCTCCAGAGTAAACAGACCAGAATCAATACGCTCCCAATTCAATCAAATGTAAATAGAAACTGCACTGCATTTGCTATTAACAGAGTATTAATCTTTATCATTTCTTCATGGACTGAAACATCACAACTTTTACTCAGGCTGAAAGTTTTTTCACACTTTGATTTAAAAGGAAAAACTGTTTTTCTGAACCTTTTGAAATCAAAGTTAATTAACTTGTAGTGGCCACAGCCAGTGCAATTTAAAACTCAACTGCTTCTTTGATAATTTACACTTGCAATGCTAATAGCCCAGTGGTTCATACCTTCAAGCCAAACTAAACTACTAACTGACAAACCAACCAATTAAAGAGGTGGTCCCTGATCCTGTTAAAATTGAATCATTAAATAGGAAGTTCAAACACTAAACCAACAACATTAGTCCTCCATGAATAATAACAAGTTACAATATTGATTTAATTACCAAGCCAGTGATTCAAGCAGCCATGACATGCAAATACACATGCACATCAAGACCAAATTCCAATTATATTTCCTCTTTGCATATATAGAACCACACAGCAATTAAAATAATTTCATTAACTTGCTGTCTCCTGAATTCCCCGCTCCTTTTTTTTCCACGGGAGAGTAAATTGAAGAGAAATACGTTCTTATCGTATGCAGCTAGTTAGAAAGCCATAGCTCTCGGCTATGAGTAAGAGAGGGGGCAAGAGGGAGAAATTAATAGTTGTGGAAAAGTGTAGCATTTTCAGGCAAATGCAGTGGAACTAATGAGGCTCTTGTTTGGAACAAAAGATCCACGGCCTGCTGTTTGTGGGAGGAAAGCATGGATTATTTTACTAAGTAGAAAACAGAGGAAGGAGAACGCAAACATAGAGGAAAGATTAGCCGTATTCACCTAAACTGTATTTTGTTTTCTGTCTTCTGAGCTGTGAGCAGGTCCACCAAAAAATGATGTTCCCTTCTCGAATTTTCTATTCTAATGATTCAATAGTAAAACAAATCTATTATTTCAAAAGAGAAAATGCAAAAATTTGAGAAAAGTGTGTAAATATGGTTCTTTTCTTTCCTAATTTTCTCTCCTAATTTGCTGATAATCTTACGGGGGTCGCAGAACTTCTAATCTACACTGATATACTTAATACAATGTGAAATAGTAGATATTAAAATCCAAACATAAGCAGATAAAACTCCACTGACTACAGCTGACACCTCTGTGGCATCCAGACACAAAATTTCACGAGCTAAGAAAAATCTGCCCTTACATTCATTCATTGTTCGTCAGTTTGTGGTTCACCAAGCATTACAGGTGTTATTTCATGACATGTTGGTGATTATTATTTTACATACTTTCTTTCCCTCAACTCGTCTTCTTCAACTTTGGCCATTGATTTGCCAGAAATACTTTTGTCTTCGCCAGAGAAAACAGCGCTGTAATGGTTTCAAAAAACTTCAAAAATTTCATCAGCTACCACCGAAAGATTCACAAAGACTGACAACGTGGGTGCACTTCACTGGTGTACCGAGGCCATTGTTGACGCCGAAATCTTATGCAACAGATTTTCCCTATAAAACAGTTTTTTTTACTGCACCACATTGCATCTAGAGAGAAAAGTCCTTGTTGTTTTATTCTGAGAGACAAACAAAAATACTGTTTATCAATAATGCTGTACATTACTCTCTACTGTTGCTACCCTGGAAATTTCAATGGGATGTCACATATCTATGTTTGGACAGCTGCCCCCAAAAATATGAAGAAAAAAACAAGACTGAACAACAAAACACATCTAGAAATGTAGGATATATATATTAAAATAGCTGTTTTTACACTGTTGGAATGTTTCAGGATGGAGATTTACTTAATGTGTGCAAGCAGTCACTTGTTGATACAGCTTTGTGTGCATATTTTCATGAATAAATGAATGCACAAGCCTTCATGTATTCATGTATTCGTATGTGTGTGTGTGTGTGTGTGAGCATGTCTGTGGCAGTGAAATATTTTCCGCGTGGAGACATTCAATAAGCCTGGCATGTACAGCCAGCAGCAGGTGTGCATTATACGAACACAGGCGCAGGGCAAAACCCCTCCCTATACATCCCAAACTGAACAGAGAAACTGAAAAAAGACCTGCAGAGAGAGTAAAAGAAGAAAGGAATACAGAATGAGGGAAGGACAGGAGAAAGGGAGAGATAGAGAACTCCTGCAGCTATCTTTCTTCCCTGCCATCTGAAGAGCCCAGAGGAAGATAGGGGATGAATATTGAAGATCCTCCTCCCACTCTTAACTCTGCCTCTCTCTCGCTCTCCCTCTCACTTGTTTCTCCTGAATGCTTTTCTCTTTAATTCGCTTTCTTTCATTGGTGCCTTCCCTTCTTCTCAAGCTGATGCTCTGTGTCTGTGCTCTGGTCCTCTTTTGGTCAATTTTCTGCAGTTTTCATTTTACTTCCTTCACTTGTATCTTCCCTCCTTCTCTCCTCTTGTCTTTATCAGGTTATTGACCACAATTCACCCCACACTCCCCTTCCCTTCTCTATTTCTTCATCCATCTCCCGCTTACTTGCACTCTCTCACTTCCATCTAAAGCTAACCCCACTAAAATCCCCACAATCATCCCTCACTGTGGGTTTTGCCTCCATTTTCTTGAAGCCCATTTTTCTCTGTTTCTTTCAACTGACACCAATCTCTCCATCCCTTTCTTCTAATCACCATTTTTCTTTTTCTGCTGCTCTGTGTCTGGTTATTTATTGATAAGCTGTATTACGGTTTCTTTCTTGTGGATATGTTGTTCTGTGTGTGTGTGTGTGTGTGTGTGTGTGTATGAGCCCAGTTATGCCACTGGAGCTCTGCCCTTCACACAAGATCAATTAGTCTCACACACACAAAAGTCAGTGGGGAATAATGTTGAGTTTGAGTGATGGAAAGTGAAACGCACTGCAGGAGGAGGTAAGGGTGTGTGAGGATTAGAGATATTAAACTAGAAGAAAAGTAGAGTTTTGATGCAATTCATTGTAATCTGATATGTAGACTTCAGGACTTTAGATTTATTTATAAATCTACTATCTGTATTTGATTCACTAATCTTCACACTTCTATTAGAAGTGCATTTATTGAGAAATTTTGTCTGTTTATTACAGGTGCTTTTGTGTTCTCCCTTTCTTCTCTTTGTCTGTTCACACATTTTTTTCTTCTTCTTTGTCTGACTTTCTCTGATGGCCCTGCAAATTCTTCCTTTCCTCTTGTCTCGTTTTATATATCTGCTCACTTCACTTTCACCTTCTTGTTTGATTTCTCCTCTCCATTGTTCCTTTCTTGTGAACCTATAGTCTAATATTCTACTTTTAAATAGAAAATAATTTAGTTGCCACCTCATTCAGGCAAAATAAAAAAAGGCATTTGGCTAGAAGATTTGCACATATTTAGGTAGCAAGTTGGCTACAGAATAAAGCACCATTTAAACATTATGTTTTCCACATTACTCAATGGATTTAAGTTTCTCAATTTCGATGTTTTAGTCAGATCCAATTTTTTTTTTGTTGATGGTTGTCATTCATGTTAGTAAGTGACATGTCTCCGGCTCCGGTTTGAACACCGTTGAGGTCCTAAAACTGCCATGCATGCCCATATTTAACTGAAATGTGAGTTGCTTGCGTGCAAGAATAACAACAATAACATAATTTGTGCAACAGTCAAATCATAAACATGGATGACATGGCTGTGATAGTATACATGTCCGGAATTATTTGTTGTGGAGTTCAGCAGACAATACAGATAACAAGGATGAGGATGAGAACGAGAAGGAAACATGTTTATGGTCCACCTACCCAGGAGTCTCTACTTATTTGCCTGATTAGACCTCTTCTGGGGACTGTGTAGGCTTCTACAGCCTGTACTTGACTGACATCAATATGACCCGCTGTTTAGTTTTGTTTCACCCATTAAAGGTTACGCCTTTACCATTCTTATTGGTTCATGAAGTTGAAGCATGAAACATGAAGCATGGTGACCTCACATAATTACAACATGCTTTGCCCACTTTGAACCTGTGCACATGCTTAATTAGCCAGAACAAGTGAAAACACCGGTGTGAGTGTGCAGCACCTTTAGCAAACCAACCCTGAGCCTTATTAGGAGCTTTATTGCTCCTGGGCAGGAATAATAGAGGGAAATCCTTGTCTCCTTTATCAGGCCAAAGAGTCAGATCTAGTGCATTGAGAAATCTCCTCAGTGTTGAGACTTTCGACACTCAATCTCAAAAACAAAAAAGCATCCGTTTTAAGTCATCTTGAGATTACTGTGATATACCCAAGTAACTTGAATCTCCGTACATAATCTGTCTGAGACTCTCCCTCATTTTCAATGTTATAAATGGGGGAGAGTTTTCAGTGTTTCAGTGTTGCCTGGTGCAAAATACTGTCTTGAGGACTTGTGATGAAGGCATCAGGATTGGGTAGCAACCCAAATCTTTGAAGTATTAACTTTGAAGTAATAATTTGCGCTGGTAAAGAATTATTTGAGTCTGGCTCAACTAAAAGGAGTTGCACATCAAATGCACTTTGGATGAGTTACTCTTGTCCGTTTCTTCACATTGCTTTTCATACTGAATTCAAGGAGGAGAGTCACTAAATCCCAGTGCATATCCATGTTTAAAGGCGGAGGAAGTTTTTCCCCTTTAATCTTAGCACATAAAAGTCATCAATCAGTGAAACTTACATGTTTGTAGTTTTCCCCATATGACAATGTCCTCCCTAAGCCACACACACCTAGACACACACACACACACATACACACACACAGACACACCTGTATGCTGGAAGTGTCTTCTCCCCGTATCCCACAGCTTCCTCCCAGTGTCCCAGCTGAATGGAGGCATCTACAGCCATGTCTGTCATCCTGAGCTTGTACAGATTTTCTTCAGGCATGTCACCACCGACAGTTGATAACAGATGTCTACAACTCTCTAATAGTGCTTGCCAATCTGGAAGTTCATTTAAGGAAGAGCAACATTTATATTGGATGCCCAAAAAAATGTAAAAATTAAAGTTGCACACTTGTATCTCTTGAGGGAAATTATTATTACTAAATTATCTATGAAGAGAACTTTGTATTTATTTGTTAGTATCATTTTGTTTAAAGGCTCATCTATTTATTTATCATATTGGCTTGATATATATATACTTAATCAGTTAATAAACCACCCAAACACACTACATTCAATATGGCAGCAACACCCTCAGTTCTCATTATTTCAGTGCAGTCAGCGAGGTTAAATGCCATCCATCAAGACCTGATGACACTCAAAGTCATCAGTGTTTAACATTTCTATCAGTTACAACACCATAACAGTGAACTGTGGGCAGTGGAGAAGCCTTGACCGATTTACAAGGAATCATGATCCTATGATGGGTGCTGAATGCTTAGTGTCCACTGGCTGCAGTGGATTTTGGAGGTAAAGGATACCCGACTCTGCTCTCAGTCCTTCCAGTTTAGGTAAAGCCTCCTTCAACAGGAGCCATGTTGCTTCTTCACCTGACAGCATGAGTCTGTCCTGGAAAACAGAGGAGAATGCATTCATGTCCCAAACAAACACACTCATGTACATGGCCTATATACACTGGCATACATAGCACCATTCTGAGGCGTGGATGAAGGGAGCTTTAAAAGCGCATAGGACATAGCAAATTTATGAAAATTCTACTGTGAATACCCAAGTGTTAAAAGTTCCTGCCTTCTCTTTGTATGTCTAATCCCAGCTGACTGATAGCTGAGGGCAACCATCAATATTAAAGCGCTAACTTTCTGCTGCGTGTGTGAGAGCATGCCTTTGTGTGACAGTTTTACAAAGTATTGCTGTGTAGGTGTTGCTTAAGCAGTGATTTAAAACATTTCCCATCATGCACTGTGTTTGAAGTGTCCTTAATTGCAACCTTGTCTGGCTAGAAAGGAGAGGGTACTAAAAAAAGAGTTAAAGGGAAAGAAACAGATGATCAAGAAAGAGACAAAGAAAGAAGGGAGGGGGAAACATTGCAAGGGTTGGTCTATGGGTAATAAAATGGTAAAACAGACTTTCATGGTATATATACACACAGTAGTACACAAACAGAGTACAAAAATGCAAACAAAAATAATCATGGCAATAAGAGGAGTTAATAAACATGACTAAACACCTACAGCCATGCTAGTAGCTCTGTGAGGCTGTACTTAGGCACAGTTAAATGCCAACATCAGCATGCTAACATGCTCATAGTTACAATGGTAACATGCTACTACAAAGAAGAGGTGAGTTTGTGAGAAATTACTCTTGCAGGCAATTGGTTGTAAACCAAAGTATTGGGCATTTGACCTGATGATGCTCCTAGAGCAAAAGTCAGAGGATCATCAAAGTCATTTGAATTAATCTACAAAGTACCTTGAATATCTGTAGCGAATTTCACAGCAATCATCTGATAATTGTCAAGATATTTCACTCTGAAGCACCAATGTCGACCAGCCAGTGGCACTAGAGGAAAGTCGGGGATCACCAAAGTCATAACTAAGTAATTACCATTAAAACCATGTGTTTTGTTGTCATGTGCATCTTAACACATGCAAAGACACACATCTATACGCTGAAAGAAAAAAAGAAAACAAAAAACAACAGCACAGAAATGCCATCCCCCAGGTTTGATGTCAACAGTCATCTGTCACCATGACAACTTTGGGTCACAACCCAGCAGCCTGCCGTCATCATCAGAAGATTAAAGAGAGAGAGGGAAAAATGCGTTTGTTGCATGCAGAACAAAGGTGGATTGAATAAAATGAATGCCATTGTCCCAGAGAATCAACTGTGCGCTCACTCTTACCTTATCTCAAACACACACAGAGGCACACAAAAGATATTTTTAAGTGTGGTTGTGGTTGAGTGAGACTAAAGTGTCTTATATACAGCATACGGGGAACAAAGGTAGAAAAGAAGCAGATAGGTTAAGAGAAGCAAGAGAGAGAGAGAAATGAAAACATACGGATTGAGACAGAGACAGACACCGGAACACAAGGATGGAGTGGATTAAGATGGATGGAAAAGAAAACTGCCGGTGAAAGACAAGATAATTTTTCTCATTTTTCAGTAGGTGGTCAGAGAGGGAGACGAGGGCAACGAGCGAGAGAGAGAGAAAGAGAGAGAGCGAGAAAGGTATGGAGAGGTGGAGCGTGACAGAGTGACAGAGGAAGGCGGCAGGAGATAAGACAATAAGACAGAATGTGAGAGTGAAGGAGGAAAAGGAGGAGAGGACAGGAAAGGGTATGATG
The DNA here is from genome assembly GCF_963924715.1 of Thunnus thynnus. Classification (NCBI taxonomy): domain Eukaryota; kingdom Metazoa; phylum Chordata; class Actinopteri; order Scombriformes; family Scombridae; genus Thunnus; species Thunnus thynnus. The sequence continues at coordinate 24,646,375 of NC_089517.1, read as the reverse complement.
TAAAATGTTCTGCACCGATACACTGTCCAAACAGCATGGCAGAAGTGTGTGTGTGAGTGTATGCATGTGTGTGTTTGAACTCCTGGTCTTGCTAGAAACACAAGTTTTACACCTTTGGAGGGAAATTGTGGTTAGGTTTGGGTTAGGGAATGAGAATTGTGAGAATGGCCTTAATGTGAAGGCAACAATAGCTAAGTTTACATGCACACCCATGATCAAATCATAATGTCTTTAATGCAGTAATATATGAGAATGAGTAAGATATGTGAAGTACTCCCCAACCTGGATCCATTATTGAAGGACATTTTAGCCATTTAAACCACTCTAGAGGAATTTCTATTTGAGTTTTTCATGTTGCAATATACCTGCGTGCAATCTAACTACTTGACTGCACATGCCACAGATGTTTCTCTGTTGGTACTCCTCAGTGTCACTTTCACCATTTCATCACTTAAAAAAGACTCTCAACAAAGTTCCTGTCTGTGCTGTAAGTGGTGCTAACAGATATTTTTCAAATGTTGCATCCATTTCTGCAAAAAATACTTTGTACTGTAACTGTACATGCTCTGCAACAAAGTCACAACTGTTAACCACAGCAGCATAAAGAGAACAAAAAGATCCGGTATGATGTTCAATACTTAAAGGAAACTCAGATATTGTAATATAATTTGGGGTGTCATCGGAAAATGACTGGACTGCGGTCAATAGCAACATCTGTATCATTATGGTCATGTAAACTTAGCCAGAGACAGTTGTGTGTTTGTGAATGAATGACAGTTGTGTAGATGGTCAAAACCCTGAAATTTCAGCGGTGACTGTGGTAGGGTAATTTGTTGTGTGTCTTACTGTGTCTTGAGAGTCACATCGCTGGCAGTGGCAGGTGAAATGGTACTGGTCCTCCAGCTGTCTCTGTCGATCCTCAGTCAATGACAACGTCTCTATGTAACTTATAGTTAGCTGGACACAGAGACAACAGTTTGGTTTAAGATGTCTTTTTGTACATTTATTTATTTATTGTTGATTTAGCCTTTGTGTTATATTACAGATTTTAGTGAAATGCATTTAATTTGGAAATTAAATTCTGTAAATTCAGTGCAGAAGATACTGTAACGGTACAGTGTGAGTGTATTTGCTGTATGTGTGTGTCTTAGTCCAGATGGCATGGATGCATCTCATTACACAGTCAGGAGGGATAGTGAAGTATGGAAAATGAAAGAAGACACTGCCAAGTTAGGAGTTGTCATTATGCTTGTGTTGCAGTGATCTGATGAATTCTTTAATCAAGTTGATCGTAGTTCCATTACCATGTCTTATTACTTGTGCAATAAAATTCACAGGAAATTATATTAGTGATGATACATCCATAGTAGACATACACTAGTTCTTAGTTTCAGATTATTTATGATTTGAAACTGCCTCAGGCGTTGGCTTCTCCATCAATAAACGTTCAATAAATATTCTTCATTAAAGGACATGGACATAAAAGCGGAGGCAACGTCACAGTTGATAAAATAAAAACAGTCATTCTCCATGTTGTTAATGTTGTGAAGGCGCAGTGTTTTTTTTTTTAATCTGCTCATACCTCCTCTTCAGGGTTGATATCACGAACAGCTCTGAGCCGTAGTTTTGTTCCTTCAAACACCATCACACAGTTTGGCCTACAGTCATGGTTTAGCAGAGATAAACTGGAAGAGAGCAAATAAGATGATGAGGGACAAGAGGGAGAGATGGCACCAGAGGGTGGGAGGAGGAATGAGTGAATGCAAATTGAAACAGAGGAGAAGAAACAGAGTAGTGGAGGGGGGAAGAGAAGATGAATGAAGCAAAAACAAAAGGGTAAAGAGAGAAAAGAAACAGACAACAGGACGGAGAGAAAGGGGGAAATGAGGAGAAAACAAAGGAAAATGAATGTATCTGTGATTAAATGTCTAACTTTCAAACCCTTCCTGGCAAATCTGATGTGTGTGTGTGTGTGTGTGTGTGTGTGTGTGTTTCTAAACCATGCAGACTGGCAGCTCTTTCTCTTTAAAAACACAGTGTTAATCCTTAATCATAGTACATCTGCAGCACACTAAATAAGCGGAACAGAGACAGAGAGCGCTTGATAACACATGATAATACAATGAGAACCGCATCCTGCTGAGTCACAGATGCATGTCCAACAGTTTTGGGACCCATTGAGACCCAGGTTGACTGAAATGATCATTTGTGCCAACATATTTATGGAAGAGAAAACACATGTTAAGTGACATATCTCCCTCAAGATTTCCATCGATCTATCAGATAGTTTAGTGTGACGGCTGTGGGATATTGAGTGTCTTTTACCCCTGTATCCAAGGTGCTGTTAAGGGGTTAAATATCATCTGGCAACGTGACTCATAACTTGAATCCTGCACAAGACTAAGAGCTCAAAGGAAGCAAACACATACAAATACAGATAATTCCCTGCACAGTGTGACAAAATGAGCGCTCTGCCTCTGCCATAACAAATGTCACTATTCATTTCTCTCAGTCTGTCAATCTCACATAAACACACACACACACACACACACACACATACACACACACACGCACACACACACACACATCAAGAAAAGATGGGTACTCCACTTCTGTCACAACAAAGGCTTTTGACTCATTTTCCAAATTTGTAACTCAAGCTGTCCTCTTACTCAGCCACAAGCACACTTTTTTCTGACAACAGTGTCGGCATCAATCATCACCACTGATCCAAAAACTATAAACTATGTCTTCAGACAATATTATTGTGACGTATACAGTAACAACAAGGAAAAAACTCAGCAGAAATAGAACATTTTCTAGATGGCATCATATTATCCTCACTAACAAAAGACCAGACCAGCAGATATTTTAGATGCTCCATTAACATCCACAGAATCTGAAAAGGCACTAAAAACAATGTCAAACAGTAAAGTCACTGGACTAGATGGATTCCCCACTGAGTTTTATTAACACTTTTGGCAAACACTATCATCACTATTCACCAGAATGGCAGACAAGATAACCCCCCCATCCCCCCAAAAAACAAAAACAAATCCATCCCCTATGATATAACCACAGCACCTATCTCAGTTCTGCTTAAAACAAATAAGGAACCAGCTCACTGCACGAGTTACAGGCCCATTTCCTTATTAAACACTGATATCAAAATCACCAGCAAAGCACTAGCAACCTGAATGAGATCAGTTATCTCATCCCTAATTCACTCAGATCAAACAGGATTTATTAAAGGCAGACATTCATCAAATGATACACACTGTCTTTTCAACCTGAAGGGCAGCAATCATAACAAACTAATCTCACAAAACTTTACACTCCACAGAAGCACCAGACAAGGATGTCCACTCTTACCTTCACTATTTGCACTCTTTATCAAAACATTTGCAGCAGCAATACGCCAAAACAATAATATCACAGGCATCCGCACCAATAAGATAATACATAATATCAGACTATATGCAGACGATGTACTCCTATTCCTACAAAATCCAAATAAATCAATCAAAGAACTTATCAAAATCATCAATACATACTTCAACATCTCTGATTGTACAATAAACTGGAATAACCCATCATCCTACCAATACATGGAGATAGCTCTCATGCTTCATAACAAATCCCCCACCTACCACTTACTACTGACAACATCACATATTTAGGTATAAAATTCTCCCCCAAGCTGTCAGAGTTGTTACACCTTAGCTTCACCCCACTAATAAAAACAATACAAGACAACTTAAATCGATGGATGACATTGCCACTATCCATTATAGGACGTATTGCCACAATAAAGATGATGGTATTACCAAGAATCAGTTACTTCACAATGATCCCAACCAAACCCACAGCAAAATGGTTCAACTCACTAGACACACTAATAACAACATTTTATTGGAAAAACAAAAAACCCAGAATAAAATTAACCATATTACAATCAGAACATCAAGGAGGCCTAGAAGCACCAAATGTCCAACACTACTACTTAACAAATCAATTGCAATACCTTATAAAATGGATATACGCAACCCATCACCACGACCCATGGCTTGATATAGAACAAACCAAATGCCAAGACATAGCAATTACAGACCTACCCTTCCTCAGTGACACAACCAAACACCACAACTGCTCCAAAAACACTGCAATCGCCACAACTTTGACAGCTTGGTATAAAGTCAATAAAATAAAATAAAAAAAACACTTCAATGTCACCTACTGCACAAACACCCATTCAGACTTCACTGCAAATTAGTCACCTCTAATAGGCACTAAATGGAAAGAAAAAGGGACATACATTACACATTTCCATCACATTTTTGACCATAACACCTCATTAACATTCCAACAGCTAATTGACATATATGGCATTGAGAAACAACAATACTTACAATACATCCAATTAAAACATTCAATCAAGGCAAAAACGGATATCTCTGGCACACACCTGGAACAACTACCACTATAGGAAAGCATGAATAAAATTGTATTTGCATCTTCCACTGACTCTACCAATGCACCTCATATTCCAATAAATGACCACACTGATAACCACTTTTGGAATAAAATCTGTAATAACATCTTCAGCATGTCTAGACATTCTAACGTAAGGCTAATATAATACAAGATCATTCACATTCACATATGCACTCATTGTACACTCAACACAACTGACGACTACCTCCATGCACTCTGGCTCTGTCCACTGTTACAACATTTCTGGGAAGTAACCACCACACTATCCCTGTTCCTCGGCTGTAGCATTCCCTTATCCTATTCCATATCCACGCTTGCAATCTGGATATACTCATCACATGTTCAACACAAATCATAATATTCCTATTTGTAGCCCCAAGTATCATCAAGAAAACAATAGAACTAAACTGGAAGAGTAGGAAAAAAAAATCAACATTTCACAATGGTTGGATCTCCTAACAACACCGATATCAATGGAACAACAATCAGCTTTACAAAAAAGAACAACTTGAACAATTAAATAAAATATATTCAACAACGATCAGACCTATTCTGCTGTCGGTGAGCTAATGCCACAACACAAGAAAAGAAAAAAAAAGTATGTGTATATGGGAATGTGTGTGTATGTATGAACAGAAAGAATTGATAATACTAAACCAAACCAATCCTACAAAACTTGCCTGAAATGCATCCAAACCCAAACAGATCACGCCCTCCACTTATTTTTTTTATTTCTTTGAATTATTTTTCTGTTTTGTTTTGTTTACTGCCTGCTGTTACCTTTCTCTGTCCTTTTATGTTTTGTAGACCAATATCATCTCTTATGTTTGTATTTGTTAGGATGTCCATATTGTCTATATATGCATGCATTAATTGGTGAATTAAAAAAAAAAACAGTGTCAGCATCAAGACACTGATGCCAAACATCCATTTTTTTTTACTTCACATTGAGTGCATGAGAGATTTAATATTTTATATTATATAACTAACAGTAAAATCTTTGTATGATGTGTTTTCCACTGAGATTGTAGGGGCAGGATGCAGTATAACACAAGGAAGAAGTGGAAACTAATAAGATATCTGTGAGGGAGACTTAATGGGAGAGAGGCAGGTCTGTTCAGATTTTAGTTTTACTGACTAAAATATTTATTTACCCAACACCTACCTAAAGAGTAGTAGTGCACTGAATTCATACACATTTTAATGAATGATGTCCTTGACTGACAGTCCTGTAAACATACACTGAGTGGCCAGTTCATTAGAGAAACTAAATATTAGAAACAACTCTAAATGAACTAACCACAAACCACATCCTCCATATAGTTGATTCAACACCTTTTTAAAACAGTTTGAACAAAAACTGAGCATCATAACCTTCATCAGGGCAGGATTTATTGAAGGCTGTTGTATCATTAAGCAACTGAGCGTATTAACCTTATAAGTGTTTTATTATGTTTAGCCTACACCTCATAAAGAATAAAAGCATGTAACTCATCAGCAACGAAATAGTGCCAGTTTACAAAGGTGGTTTTCATATATTGTGAAGTCCTCATGTGCATCTTTCCAGTGCTGAGGTTGTGAGTGTATGTGTTGATATTGTGATTTAAAAAACAAAAACAAAACTATTTTAAGACCTCCCTGACCAATAAAAAGACATTTAATGTCACTGCACATATGGCTGGGAAAAAAATACTCAAGAGGTTTGTCTCTATTTATGACCCCCTCCATTACAGCTCCTCTCATTTATCATATTCATAGAGCAAAACAATGGCTGCAAGAGATAAAGACTGTGCGTGTGTGTGTGTGTGTGTGTGTGTGTGTGTTTGTGTGTGTGTGAGCCTTTGTAAAACCATCCGTCACCCCCTGGCTTTGTTCTACGGTGGAGAAGTTGCAGGTTGAATATCGACTACAAATCAAGCCCGGCAAACGAAGCTTTTATCTGATGGAGAGTGGCTCATTAGCATACTAATTAGATTAATTAACTAAACCACATCTCGCATCAACAATATCTCTGCTCGCACTGACTGAAACCAACTGTTGCTGACATAAGAGAGTGAAATATCACATGGGTGTGAGAGTAAAGACAATGCAAAACTTTTAATTAAAAGTTAAATACATTCTTCCCTTTCTTACTGTCATCTATCTTTATTTCTAAGTGAGATTCTCTGTGTGTCTCACGCTTGTTTCGTCTCTAAAAAGGCATCCAAATGAAAACTGAATGCTTTGCAAAGCTTTTATGTGAACTTGAATAACAAGTTGAATGGGGATCACCTGTGTGCAGTCAAGTTGTGACCAGTGACTTAAATACATTTGATACAGAAAGAGTTGTTTCCGTTGATCAGTTGATTACAATCATGTCTTCTGTGATTCAAAGATGTAAAACAAGAAAATATGAAAACATTCTAAAGGGGTTAAAACATTTTATAGCTGCTAGATAAAGCTATTTTTAAAGCAGAATAACACTTAATTTGAGCAATTTAATGTTATTTCTATGGTCTGGGACAACAACTGAGACCAAATCCCTATAATTTTCCAAAATTATTCTCAAAAGTACTCTTTCAAACTCATCATTTTGACAGCTTCACAGGTTTGATTGTTATTTTCCTAGTTAAAGAAAAGCACAAACATTTTCATGTTTAATAAAAAATAATAGTAGAAACAGGCTGCTATGTGTCAAAGCCAATAGACCTTTTTCACAAAAGACATTTTGACATGTCAAAAGAGGAAAAACACAGGTGCAAATAAAAAAATGAATGATGGCTGAATTCCATTTACAGTAGCTGCTTCAGTTTCAGGTTCCTAGTATTGTGCCTGCTGGCTCACTGTCACCCTGTCATGACTTACTGGGACACTTTAATAGAACAGAGCCATTAATGTTATTAGTAACACCTGTGCTTTTCCTACAATGACAAGTCAATATGTCTGCTGTGAAAAAGGCCTGTACTGCTTTCAGTTTATGCCAAAGACTTTTTAAACAAATGACAAGACCTCAGAGTTTCACAGCACCAACATGTGACAGTCTCCTATGGAACTGAGACTAATGAAACTCTTTTAGTTGAAAGAGACAAACACTCTTGCTGCCGAACACCTTTGAGTTGTGTACAATGCAAATACATCTCCAGGGTCTTTGTATCATATTGTTAGCTCATCTGTTCTTCCTGTTTTCATTTCACTGCATCTCTGAGAGGATTTGGTTGTGGCTACAGATGGGTTTAACCTCCTCTGAGGTGATATGAAGTTCATAGTTGCGGCGGATTACAACAAGTGAACAAAGGTCTGTTATCAAACCAGCTGTGAATCGTTTTGCTCCTGATAAAGAGCTCCAAGGACGGGATTTAATATCCCTCATACTTTCAATGAGCTAATCAGCAGAGGCCAAGAGAAAACGATAGAGGGAGGGATGAGCTTACCGGAGACAGAGAGGAGAATGAGAAAGTCAGAAAAATAGAAAAACAGTTTTTGACATACAGCAGAGAGAGGCAAATGAATAAAGAGTGATGGGGTGAACAGAGGTGTAGCCTCACCAGTGTAATCCCTCTTTCTTCAGCAAACCCGTGGTTGCTAGGCAACCCAAAATATGAATAGGCAGGGGCACCATCCTGCGAACAGGCCCATCATTTATGGATGAGTTACAACACAAATCACACACACACACACTGACACAGACGCACATGGTTTGGCTAAGCTTTGGTAAAGCCACTGTGACCATCTGACATCTCAACACCGGCCAGATAAACTGGCTGGGATACCTGCTGTGTGCGTGTGAGTGTGTAGCAACACTAACAACATGTGCAACGACAGGCCAAATCCCACCCTGTTCAACCAGGACTCAATACAGGGATTACAGTACATAGCCCCTTACTGTGTGTGTGTGTGTGTTTCAATCTCGCTTGCCAGACCACAATCACATATCAGTTGGAGTCAAACCTCATATTCCACCATGTGCTCTCCATTTTCTCTTACCCCCGTCTTCCCCAAACAGCGTTATAATATTCTGTCAACATTCATTTTCAAGTTTTCCCTTCACAATAAAAAAATCACTTCCTCTCTTCCTTCCTTGTACTTCAAAGAACTGTCAGGAAAAAAGCGAGGGGAGCTGCGAGGGCTTTGAACGTGAGCGGGCAAGGGATGGGTGGGGTTGGTTGGGTTGTGGTGATCTGTCAGGTAACTACATTTAAATTTTGTGGCATTTTTATTGTATAAGTGAGAGATAGAGGTGCCATCTAAAAAACATTATAAGCTAAATTGAAAGTAATAAATCTTTTTGGATATGTATGCTGTGTGTGAATGTGTGTGTGTGTGTGTGTTACCTAGGATACAGCCCAACTCCGATCTCTTGCAGCTCTCCGTCACTGATGGTGAAACAGTTAGATGTCACCTAAAGGAGAGAAAGAGGGTGAAAAGTTGAGATGAGGGAGAAATTATTTGCTGAATTGCTTCAGGGAACCAACAGTACCTTTCATCACATGTTCTGAACATTTTTACATATCTTTGGCACCTGCAAAGCCCCGCTGGCACATCGAAGAAACATGACATGTTTTGAGATGAAGGCGCTTTTGAGCATGTAAAACTATCATCTTCTTATTTTTGAGACAGGAAAATTCTTTCTTTCAAAGATAATAAAGATTTTTTGAAAAAGAAAAGGCCTGAGCATGTTTTTTTTAAAAAAAAAATATCTTTCAATGATACAACATTTAATTTTTAATAGCACAAGTGAAATATTTCCTCAAGGTCCTGTGAGATGAGTGAGTAAATGTTTAAAGACAGTATTCATCAACAGCTATACAGAAGAAAGAAATACACCCAGTAATATCTTTGGAACAGAGCTGGTATGAAACCAATTTACCACCCTCAATATGACAGATATATGAGATGAATGGGAGTGACTCCTTGCTACAACTCTAGTGCATTTTAAAGGATGTGAGGAAGAATTTGCAGCCAAATATTTCCTGAGCACCACTTTAAACATAGCGCTGTAGATTGTAATGCTTATTGCTGTTTAGATGAGCTAAAGGCATAAACTTCATTTCAAATTCTATAAGAAACTACATGATTTGTTTTCTATTACACAGTATAAAGTGACAAATAATGTTAAGAATGAAGATTTGTGTATGAAGTAGCAACACTAAGAAGCCTTCAGGGTTTGTTTGGTTTTTTAGCAATGCTGGCTGCGTGGCTCGAGGGATGGCAATGTTGCCAGAACAGAACAGAAATTCATGATCACCAAAACATAAATTCTAATGACTTTAGTGATCCGCTCGTCTTTCATCTAGCAAGTCAAAGTCTTCATTTGTCTAACACTCTGGTCGACAAAATACTTGTAAAACTAAAGAAATTCCTATCAGCCTCGGCTGTGCTTTATATTTAGTGCCAATTAGCAAATGTTAGCATTCCAACATGCTAACCTAAGATGGTAAACATGGTAAACATTATAGCTGCTACACATCGGCATGTTAACATTGTCATAGTGAGCATGTTAGCATGCCGATGTTACCATCACAGAGCTGCTAGGATCTTAATCTTATATTTTTGGCCTCTACAATTCAGTGATTACTTCCCAGAAATAAAAGTTTCTGTTCCAGCCACAAATATCTTTGCACTTGCATTAACAAATTTTTTGCACACTTGGGGGCAGCAGAAACAAGTTGTAAACACAAGACTGACATATAATCAACTTTTAAGTAGATGTAGCAAACTTTTTAGCATTAGCATTTTAGCATTTACACTTCCAGCAGTCACAGAACAACATCACCATTCATTTGGAGTTGTGTCTTTCTTTTTTTTCCTCTGAAAACAGCTGCTTGCTGCTGCTGAAAATGACGCCATGAGAGTGGTGAGAATGAACCAAAACAATAAAGTTGCAGCTGGACATCTAAACAATGAGCTGAAACTTGCTATAAAGCTCCATAAAGCCAAGCTGCAGAGTCTGGTGATAATTCTCAGTAGGTTCATCACTATGAGCAACGCCCTTCACATTACACATTGTTATTTAATACATTGTTACTACAAAACATGTTTATTATAACTGCTTTAAGCAAGCAAACAAATGAAGTATTGAAAAACACGAATGTATCCAAATCTTTACACTCTGTTTGAAACATATGCAAGCAAATCCAACCTAACACTTGTTTATAAATCACATCACAAAATCTCACAAACTATCAAGTCTTATCCTCAGAGAGCACACACTGGATTGAGCCAAATAATCTTCTTTCCAACATCTACAAGGCACAACTAGAACTATACTCACACGGTTATCATAAATCTACATAAACACTGTACGAGCTGTAACACTTGTGTGTATAAACCTACCACAATGCATCAGGGTGGTCTGCATGATTTAAAGGACACATTTCAGAAATGAATTAATGAAAGAGCCAAAGCTTTTAGAGAAAAGAGGAGAGATTTCAAACGAGAGGGTGAGATTTGGTTTGCCTCTTTCAACTAACAGAAATAGCACAGAGATGGTTTGAATAAGGAAATGCCTGATGAAGTTGTTTAAGAGAGTGAGACAGAGAGATGATAAAAGGGAAAACAGCAATAAACACACTAAAACATAAAAAAAAGTTATCAAAGAAGTTACAGATATCTGACTGTCTTCAATCTGTCAATTACAGAGCTAGTGATGGTAAACAAGCGTGTTTGTGTGTGTGCTGGTGGTCGCGATGTGTTTGTGTGCGTGATGGGTTGCTGGTTTTTTTCTGTCCCATGCAGAACGTAGATAAATAATTGTAACTTTAGGAACATTAGTATTCAGACTGTCAGATAAAATTGTAGGGAGAAGCATGCAGACAGGGAGGGGCGGGGGAATAAGATTTATAGTGAACCACAGACAGATGTTCCCCATCCCACTGATATTCACACCAGAACCAGGACTCATCAAAATGAATCTGCAGTTGTAATGAACACCATTAGAGTCGGGCCTCATGGGAAATGAGGTTTTTTATGCAACTTAAACACCACAAAGCCAACAGGAGTGAAAGTGATTACACCAGAAAACACTAACACACACACACAAACATAAAAATACACAAAATCTTTGCCAAAATCTCCCACTTTAACACAAACACACACAAATCTTCCTTCGTCATCTCACACATACACTTACACTTCATTGTTATTCAGTCACTCTCACAGACATCCATCACCTGTGCCATAAAACATGCATTAAAGTGGGGGGAGACAGATACATCATATACTAATACAGCAATATGTTATATACGAATTACAATACATCACAATAGAATAACAGTTAAGTGTTTTCATGTGATGTTTATGAAGTAGGTGTCACCAGTAGAGGAAACACACAGATGGTTAGAAATTTGGCCAAAATGTTTTTTTTTACTGAGAGTAATACAATAAATTGAACAATTTGTTGATCCACAGAAAATGAATCTGCAACCATGTTGGTCATCAATAGATCGTTTCAGGCATTTTTCAAGCAAAAAAACGGTTTTCAGTTTCTAAAATGTGAGGATGTGCTGCTTTTCTTCATCATACTGCATATAATAAACTGAATATCTTTGGGATTTGGACTGTTGGTCAGAAAGTAAGATTGGCATTTCTTTTCAAATTTTTTGTGACATTTCATGAAAAAAACATAATTATTCAAGAAAATAATCTGTAAATTAATTAATAAGGAAAATAATAATTAGTTGCAGCCCTAGAATTAATATATGGTAAATGCTTTGATATGCAATGCTTTTTATATATTAACACTGTATGTATGGTGTTTTGTTGTATGTGTGTTGCATGCCCCCAACACACACATACCCCCTTCATGCAGGAGATAACTAAACGTGCAGTGGACACATTGATATAAGCCTGCAGTCACAGGTTAATCTGTGTATCACCACTTAAACACTTGAGTGTGGAACTGCAATTCCAACACATAACTGCTAAATCACAGAAATACACACAATGAGGTAGCAAATAAAGTGAAGTGGAGGGTCAAGAAACCTTGCTGGACCACAAGCATCACCCTTTTCAGATCAACTGGCATTCAGAGAGAGTGCACAAGTGGCTGAGTGAGAGAGAGCAAAGAGTACTACGACTGAAACTTCAATTAATTTAAATTTCCTTTGCCCATATCGTACACTGGTCTCCTTTATAAAGCTTTGTATGAGTCTCCCACAGTTTTCACCTTATTAGGAAAAGGCAGCATGGGTTAGTGGCAGCAGGGATAAAGGGACGGTCATGCAGAGAAAACAGAAAGGATGGTTCTGAGAGGAGGGAGGGGGGTGATGAAGTGAAGTGAAAATTTAAACAAACAGGGCACTCAGCTGGGCATAGATCTCTCTCTGTCACACACACACACACACACACACACACACACACACACACACACACACACACACACACACACACACACACACAAATACACATACACTAACCCTCTCTCAGGGGATGAGAATCACTCTAGCAGAACATCCACATCTGCAGAGCCGGCTGGTAAACGCCTTTGGCATCCCTCACACTCACATACTCACACACATACATATATAAGGAGGCCTCCCTGCTTTACACAAATGGAACACAAAATAGTTCCTATAGTTATATGTATAGAATAGTTTCTATCTGACTCCCACACCTTCATCTGACCCCCTTCATCTCTCCCTGTCTGGATCAAAGTAAAGTAACAGTAACAATCCTTCTGCAGAGGTAGCAGCTCTCATCACTGTACTGTACAACATGATCTGTTGCAGCTGTTGTCACCAGATAGAAGAATTCACCTCATAAATTGTCAATAGACACTTTGAACTGCTCCTTAATCTCAACACTGTTGCTCTGTTTGTTGACAACTGATGCCAAATTAAGTTAAACTACAGCAAACGGAGGCTCAGTCTGATTCCATCTACTACACCCTCATTCTATCCTGCAGGGTTCACCATGTTGAGAGCTATCCCAAATGAGTTATATACAATTCTTCAACACTACATGTGCACCATTGCTGATTTACAACACTCCACTAGCCCTAAACAGAAACATTGCTGCAGGACAATGCTCAAATATTATTTTCAAACATTTGCTACATTTTCCTTACATTGCTTTTCAGAGTTACTTTAGACAACAGCTGGAACGATTAGTCAATTGATAGAAAATGAGTCTGGAACAGTTTTAGTAATTACCTAATTAAGTCATTTTTTCAGCAAAAATGCCCCACAAAGTCTAGTTCCAGCTTCTCAAATGGGAATATTTAAAGGTGTTCCTTGTCTTTTATGATAGTAAACTGAATGAATATCTTTGGGTTACAGACTGTTACAATCTGAATATGTCATCTTGGGCTCTGGGAGATTATGATGGGCAGTATTATGACGAGACCAAATGATTAATCAATGAATCTAGAAAATAACTGGCAGATTTATCATTGCTTTATTGTTAGTTGCAGCCCAACATTAGTTACACCTACAGAATATGCAGTGAGATCACTTTCTTTAAAAAAAAAAAAAAAAAAAAAGAAGGTGAATATCACCTGTATGAATTCTTTTTATCTATTGTATCTATCTTTAAAAAAAACGAGTGCAGAATGTCGTCTATAAGATATCCTCACTGCTTTGAGCATGCAAAGAACTAGCACATAATACAACACAACCTCTAGGTGAGCATGTATCCATCAGTAACCATGGTGATGGCTGTTTTCTCCTTATGATGAGAGTGGTAAGTGCGACCCACAGTTGACCTGTTTATTTATAACCTCCCCATTAATAAAGAGAGAGAGAGAGAGAGACACTGCTGCGAGAATGAGTTCCTTTGAGGTGACACTCTGTGGGGAGGGATGAATTTGGGAGAAGGTCAGGAGAAGGTCAGAGAGAGAGATGTTAATGTCTAGAGGGCTACTTTATACCCATCTTGAGTGAATGAATTGCTTTTCACAAAATGAAGTGAAAGGAGCTCTCCAGCAAATAAAAGAGCTGAAATTCTTAACAGCAGGTTCTTAATGCGAATTATGGGCCTGATATGACTCAGCTACTGTCTTACCCAGTGTAGAGAATTACACGATTTACTGCATTTGTACAAAAGAAACCGAGGCATGCATTTTTTGGAAGGGTTTTCATGGCATTTAATTAGTTCCAAAACCCGCACACATAAAAACCAGGCACGTGATACAAGTGCACAGAACAGTATCCGCAAGCAGAAAAGCATCCTCGCGAGAGAGCATTTCTGCTCTGTGTGCACAAATGTGGTCCTGCGAGTACGGTGTTGTGATGAGCATGAACTTGACCCTCCCTAAGACTTGGAGGCAGAAATGGAATAGACAGTCCGCTCCTTTGATTGGTCACTTAGAATACTGACCATGACCTTTGATTGGCTGTTTGGTTTGATCACTGACACAGTGGAAGACAAGCGGTTGTCTGAGAGATCAAAGGGAAACATAAATAATGATATTTAGTGGCTGATTCTCCGTTTTTTTTACCACTTACACTAATGGAAAAGTGTTAGGCATCGTAGCAAAAGCCTTAACACAGTTTAAACCCACTCTCAGATTTGTGAAACCTTTATTCTATTTGTGAAAACACAAAAAAGGGCAATTTCACTAATTTTGCGGCTAGAAATTCACATCACGATTCCACATCTCACCAGAGGTAGAAAAGAAATTGCCCTTTTTCAGCCCTTTTTCACAAATCTGAAACTGTGTTTTAATGAGTCTCTGGAGTCTCCTTGATAATCTATCTGGACCTGGTCTAATGTGGTCTGGATGGAAAAAAAAGTGAAATTGGCCTTTTTTCTGTTTTCATAAGCAAAATAAAGGTTTCACAAATGTGAAAGTGTGTTTAAATAGGCTTCTCATAAGTGACTGCCTGTCTTCCACTTTGTCAGTGATCAAACCAAACAGCCAATCAAAGGTCTGCCTCCAAAGTCTCAAAACTCAACTTGACGAGCGAGCGAGAGTTGAGCAGTTGCAAGCATGTAGGGAGGGTCAAGCTCATGCTAGTCAAAGCCCCGTGCTTGCGGGACCACATTTGTGCACATGGAGCAGAAATGCTTTCTCGCGAGGATACTTTTCCACCCGCGGATACTGTTCTGTGCACTCGTATCACGTGCACATGCCTGGTTTTTATGTGCGTGGGTTTTGAAACTAATTAAACGCTATAGGTTTTCTTCAAAATGTCAGTCCCCACATCCATTCATTTGCTCATTTATTTTTCTGCCTGTCACACACAATATTTCTGCTGATTATATTTGGATGAATCTTGGAGAGATGATGAATGTGAGATAGAGGAATAGAGGCAAAAACAGGCGAATGAGTGAAGGGAGAGGTGAGCAGCCTGTGATGTGGAAAATGGGAAAAAAAAAGATCAAAAGCAGCCTGTCTCCAAAATGTCATCTTCTGTGAGGGGAATAAAAAACAAAAAAATGCATTTCTTCATGCTTTTGATGCATTTTGGACTTACTGTAGATTAACACTTAATAACTGCTACGGTAGGATGTGGAGAGATAAATAAGTACTACACTGAATTTAAGATCTCCTTTCCACTAAAAAGAAAATATTGATTAAAAATGAGAGTTTGTTAGTCTGTTGATTTATCTATTTTCCTGTGCTTTCATCTGCCAGTGCCTGTTAATTTACTCAACTCATGCATGTAAATACAGACCTAAAAACTTTAAGAATTGACACCTAATTTACTTGAGAGTCTTGCCTATCTGAGTCTTGTTTAGAATCTCTTTATCATCATCATCTTCAAATGTTTTGGCTAAATGGAAAAAGTCAATGATGTTTTAATTTCATAACTTCAACATCAAACCCCCAAAATCAAACTTAACTCAAAATGTTCAGACTTTCCTGTCAAACCATGCAGGCAAAAGCTGTAAAATCTGGCAGAACAGGGCATCACCACCCCTGAACAGACCACAGTGTCCACTACTCTTCTTCTTCACCACCTGAACAGCTTTTCATAAATTAGAAAGGGGTCAAAAGTTGAAAAATGTCAACTACATGCATATGAGGGCAGATTTGGCTGGCAACTCTGAAGTCATTTGCTGAAAACTGCAAAAGGAAAAGTGATGCAGTGGTGGGTTATGACGTTTAGTCTTTGCAGATGTGGATACACATCTGTGGAGTATATTATTAATGTAGTTCCTGGGATACTTTTTTTTTGGTATTTCCCTCCAAGATGATGGATACAAACAAAACAAAAAAGTGGTATTTTGCAAAAAAGTCACACAAATTGATGTCATAGGTTGCTTATTTACACAATATTAATAAGCAGCCTGCAGGTGTTGACGAGCCCACAGTGACGAGTACAAAGTACTGGCTGAAATTAAATTTTGAACTGATAATACCGATATATCAAAAATGAAAGAATCACCAAAGTTATTACAATTCATTCTGTGGGGGACATGAATGTATATATCAAATTTCATAGCTATCCATCAAAGTTGTGTGATGCAATGACCAGAATGAAACTATAGATATATGAAGCATCTTAACAATGCAGCCTGCACTGGATTTAACTGCTAAGATGAAATGAGTGTAGATGTGATTAAATCACAAACTAAACTTGCCCATCGATTGCTGCTGCAAGACAAGAACAGGAACACACTGGGATGTCTACACTAACCTGTATGGTCACAGTAAACTCCAGTCAGCAGGGGGACTTGCACTGTGAATGTGTGCGCTGACATTAAGTATTCATGGAGGGAGGGGCAGATCAAAATGATTTCACTGACATTTTGGAAACATACACGGGTGGCACATTTCTAAGTGGATGGATGGGGGTTTGGGACGGTGGGGAGCGGGAGGTCTTGTCATCTCATATCGGAGGAGTTGGACTGGTTTGCTTTGTCCCGTCATGTCAGTTCAAAAAAACGTGTGACTGGATGGTTTATGTCTTTAATGTTGTTGGAATCGGTTCAATTACTGTCAATCTGGGATAAACTACAAAGGCCATCAGACGCAATCAAAGGCCGCGTCTGTGTGTGTGTGGGTGTGTGTGTGGGTGTGTGCGTGTGTGTGTGTGCGTGTGTGCGTGTGCACAAATAATGCTTTGATAAAGTATTTATGACCTAATCATGGTTCTTTCATCTCTCAATAGACAGGCAAACACATTGACAGAATTACTCATAAAAAAGTGAGGCTAAACATCATCTACTAGTTCATGTTCACTGTCTTGTGCACATAAACAGAAAAAAAACACTCAACTGTTTTTTTTTAAAGCTTTAATTATCTTTTATTTCTCTTTCTGTCTCAGCTATCATTTTTGTTACCTTTCTGTCACTCTAATTGGGCCAAAGTTCCAAAATAAGCAGATGTACAGAGATAAAAAAAAATGCTTCTTTTTCATGTTTCTACAAAGATTTCTTACTTGAATTGATTGCAGTGTATAAGAGGTCAGACACACTGAGGATGATCATAAAAAAAATCGTAATACATGCAGAGTCATGTCATGTTTGAAATCTCATATTAAAAACTAACTGTTTTATCATATATATATATATATATATATATATATATATATATATATATATATATATATATATATATATATATATATATATATATATATATATATATATATATGTACATTTCCATACTGCTGATGGTCTGGCATGTCATGTGATTGGCACAGATATTGACCTTGTTTAGTGGATCAGGTATTAGCCATGACATGATTGATCCACATTAAATACAGTTTCTTTGTCAATGTCATTAGAATATTCAGTGTTTCCAATATCAGTCACAGTCATTCAACCACCAACTCAGTTTTTAGCACCACAGCAATCCCTAACCTCATGTTACCTTATATAAAATTGTTCCAATAACTCACATACAGTCAAGCATACTGTACAGATTTTAAATATGGGAAAAGGAAAGCACTGGTATGGAAATTGTACTCGGTATCTGAAGATTCTCTGAGCTGAGATATCAAGAATTGGTATCGGGAGAGAAAAAGTTGGATCGGTGCATCCCTGACCCTAAACACTACACTCCATCAAGATTTAATCTATCTGTTATGTGAATATGAACCTCCTAAAACATTGTTTTCCACTGGTAGGCCTCTATTTGGTTAGTCATGAACTGCTAGAGCTGCAGAACAGCAGTGTGGTTGGATGTGAGTCCCGACCTGCTGCTGCTAGAGACACACAGTTCGCTGTTAGGTCACCTTCTCTATTGACTGAATGGTGGTGACAGACTGGCTCTGTCCTGATGAGATGACCCCTGAGGTGCAGCCAGCTAACTTTCCTCTGTGAACCAGCTGCCACAGAGTGCACTGTGTGTGTGTGTGTATGTGTGTGTGCTGAAAGGCAGTGAGATGTGCTTGTACACTGCTGGCAGAGAGCACCTGTCAAGTGCTACAGTGACAATCCACAGTATTATTTTATAGCCTGAGGTCTGAGCTTGAGTTATGGTACCATCTGAAGGATGCTTAAATTAAATCAGTGTCCAGCTGCTCTGCAGACTGGACAGCTGACAGTGCAGTTTAGCAAAATGTGATCCCAGTGCTCCACACCTGTAGCTACATGCACTTATTCAATTAGGCTTTTAAAATTCTAGGTAACAGTCAAACTATTTCTTTTTAATGTCTTTTGAAGTTGTGCATCTCTAGTGTCACAAAATCAGCAGCATCAATATTTAACAGCCAGGCTTTGTTTTCCCCTGATTGCTGCCAATCCCATTGATTGCTTATACATAAAAAAAAAATTTTTCATCTATTTTCTAACATTTATGTCTGATCTGATTTTTTTTTGCTTGAGTATTTTTTTGCATGGAGTCTCCAACCCAGTTCTGGCACTTCTAACCCCAAGACTTGACTTTATCTGTTGAGTTATTGCTCTTTTAATTAAATGACCGACAAATCTGGCAAATGTCAAACAGAAATTACCACCCAAACCTATGACTCCTCATTCTAGATGTTGAAATTGAAAGAGAGGATAAGAGAGGAGTTCAGAGGAGATGTAAGTACTGCATATCATGTGTATGTTTTCTGGTCTATTTCACAAAAAGTACAACACAATAATATAAAAGGGTCCCTACATCCCAATTCTCATCTATTCCCTCATCTATCCTTGCTTTTTTCCTCATTGCTCCTCCAACTCTCTCTCTCTCACACACACACACACGCCTCAAGAGTCTGTCTCTGTCTAAACAAGCGTAAAACAGCCAACCACCTCAGGATGGGATAGGAGGGAGAGTGTGAGAGAAAGGGGAGATGAGGGAAGTACAGGAGGCAAAGGGGAGAGATAAGACGTGAAGAGGCAGGTGTGAAGGAGAGTTAAGAAGCAGCAGGAAGGCAGGAGCGATGGAGGGAGGAGGGACGGGGCAAAAGACAGAGGAAGGAGAGAGAAAAGGCTTGATACAACAGAGGGAGGGAGGGAGAGAAGACAGTGGAGCAAAAATGTGTTCAAACTCGTTAGTGAACTTGTTAGTGAAGTTGCTGAGCGTGAACGAGAGCAGGAGGGCTGAATTAGATACTGTAGGTGCACCTTGGGAAAACATGGAAAAGAATATTGAGTGGAAAGCCACAGAAGGAAAAAAAAAACAGCTACAGTATTAGCAGTATTAACAGCTTTGAAAAGTATAGCCAAGAGTCAAGTCAAGAGGTTTTACAGTTTGATCTTTTAGAAAAAAAGACACTAAACATCTAAACTAAACAAGACACTGAGTTGATCTTTATGAGTTTATATAAATCTGCGCTAATGTACAAATGATAAAGATTCAATTCAGGATAATAGTATGGTTCACTGGTGTTATTATAAACACATATAACACAACCATATACAGTACACTACATATGTATGTGTGTCACCAAAACACAAGCAAGTACTATGTGTGCATGTGCGCAGAAGCTAATATTTCTTATTCTCTCTCTCGTTCACTCACTCACACACACACACACACACACCCCATTAGCCCCGGGCTGTGTGTAATCGAACACGAGATTGCCTCTCGCTCTCTAATGACTCTTTTCCATGCTGATACCCAATCATCTCTGAGAGAAATAAGAAAAGAAAGTCGACATGTGTTTTTGTCAAGTTGGCACATTTTCAGCTGATGATCTCGTAAGCTGCAGCACCAATGTGAGCACACACACATACACACACACACACACACACACACACTGTACATGCAGACCACAGGAAAACATATATGGAAGCAGATTTATGGAATAAACTATGTATCACTCATACACATACATACAGTATGTGTACACATGCATGTCTCTGGCTGTGCTATACTGTATATTACTGCAACATTTGGCCACACCTCTACACTACAGCTTGTGGAAAAAAACATGTGTATGTGTGTAAATGTGTTAAAATCATATCAGCTTCCTAAACAGTAACACTAAATCTCCCCTAATATCCACAGATTTAATCCCTTGGCTATTTTTTCTTCATTTTTCATTCCAAGCATTTTGTAAATATTGTTTACATGTTCCTAACTAAGCTGCCTTGTACAGTAAAGGTCACATTTTGAACATGATTAGCAAGATAATATAACTCAAGCAGTCCTGTGTGTTCTCGTATCTCAGATGGATAAATTCTGCAGCTCCAGCTTAGTCTTTCTCTTATTTCCTATCACTGTCAACAAATCAGGTAACTTGTACTCTTGGCACATACAGTAAATGACTTGAGCAGAGCATTTAGCAATGCTTAAAACCATTAACTGCTTCAGGTAAGCTGCTCAGTGGCCAACAGTAAAAGGCTGTAAAAAGGAGTGAATGCTGAGGAGCTCAAGTATGCAGCGGTTCTTTGATCAGTCAGTGGTAAAGGTTACACAACACCCAACAATGCAGGCTACACATACAAACCCAAACACATACCAAGATAGAAGTGTTTATACTGTAAATTTTAGCTGAGTTTGGCCGACAGCTGCAGCACATCCAGCGTTACTGCTGCTTAAGTGCGGACATGACCTTGGAGGGTGATCTGGTTTCTGTTTCTTTTCACTTTGTCTCTTGCTTACTTAACAAGAAAAGTAAGAAAGAAAGTATGCAAGATAGCTACATAAAACAGGTAAGCAAGAAATTAATAAAACAAGAAAAGAAAGAGTGAAGTTTAGCCAAGCAGACAGTCTGGGGGCAGGTTAAATCAGAAGAATAGGGGTTGGTATAGATAAAAAGAGCAGGATATTGTTTTCAGAGCAGTATTCTTTGTGCTGTAGGAAATCGGTTTTTACTGCATGACTGCTCTGCCGTAGTCTGAATCAAAGGATGTTTCACGGGGGAATAACTATTCTTCCCTCCACTCTGAAGGCAGCAGGCAGTCGGCTCTGAATGGGTTTCTCGTCCATGCCTTCGCTGTACCCACAACTTCCAAATGCAAATGCAATCGCAGGTTACTGAACATACAGTATATGACATACATCAATCAGCCTCAGTGTTTCAGTGTTGTGCTGGATTGGATTTTGTGGCTGATTCATGAAACACAAACACTATTCTCATCCTTTTTCTACTTTTAATCTCTCACATTCAGTTAAGTAAGGCCACGTGAGCGTGAAGGTCTGGATTGTGACCATATGGATTCACTCAGTGCTCAATCATGCAAATGCTCATGCACCAGCTGTTTTATAAAAATGTAAAACTGACCTAACAGAGGATTCATTTCATCTTTAAAGTGTATCACTTCCAACCAAAGAACTTCATGTATATTGCTGTATTCCTCTCCTTTTGGCTGAAACCTGCTCCTGTGAGGCACCTGGATGTTCAAGTAACTTCAAATGAATGACGATGATTCAAGATCTACAAACGTTCGTAGTTGACTAGAAATGTAAACATGCCTTTGTGCTTCTTTTTGAAAGATATTAAAAATATTAATACCTTACACCAACAGTAAAAATACAACCTGACAGCAAATACAATAAACTATTGTCAGATCACCATATACACTAAACATCCATGAGCAGGAACAGAAAAGCCTAATTGTTTCTAAGTTGGTTTAGAAAAATTAAATGGAGAGCCCACACAATATTCTGCAATAAACCTTGGAGAATCTAAAATTTATATTTATTTCAGTGGTGCTAACTTAGTCAAGTGCTGCTATTTAATTAAAAGACAGATTCACATTTTTTCAAGTCCGTCCCAAAACAACAGTCAGATGCCCAAAAATTTACTTGAAAATGAGGAAAATTAGTCAAATCAAGTCAGTATCTGTCAGAGTTACAGTACTTTTAGTGCCAGATTCTTTCTTTTTGTTTCAATTCTTCTTCTGCAACCGAACAGGAGAACTAACATCAAGACACAAAGAGGGAATTTTTTACTAAAAAGACTGTAGCTGTGGAAGATATTTGACTAACTCAGATGGCTGAAGCCTTACATTATCTTAAGAAAACATTTAAAATACATTTTTGCTCACAATGAGGACTGTGGATTTTGTCCCCCATCACTTATATTGTAAGTGCATTTAGAGGGGATCTTCTATTAGTCAATGAGCTTCCTCTTTGCTGATGTTTAACATACATGCCATCTTGTCCTTAATTTGATTTCCCTGTGTTGAAGCTGGTATATGAAGAGCTATCACTGCTGTTACTGTTTGATGCTTGATTGACACGTGTGCCTCTAGGAGACTCTGACACTCATAAGAGAGATGTCAGCATTGTACTAGGACTGCGCCATCGGCTGTATGCATTACAGAACAAGCCCAAAGGCATACAAATAGTGAGTTTGGACACGTTTTTGGGGTAAAACATCTTAACACTCTGGTGGTTGCCAAGTAACTGGTGATCCCCCCCTCCCATCCATATTCAATACTTCTTATCCTATTCAGGTTCGCGGGGCGCTCAAGCAACTGCTGATCTTTTGCCAATTAATTTTCAACTTCTGGGGATTTTTAACTTCTGGTATTTTATCATGCAGAACTTCCAAGGCTCTGTACAACTTCACATCCTAAATGTCAGAACTTTCTGCACATAGTCACACTGCTGCATGACAATTGCAAAGATGGCGAGATGAGGGAGTTTTTGCTAAATGTTGTTCCAAAAGCTATGCGCTGTTTATGTGCATGAGCCACTGCATGATTTTATTGTGTTAAAATGCCAGCATGCATTCCTTTTCATGCTTTAGCTTTGTTCTGAGCAGACCTTATTTGCATCGTCACATGCACAGGTGTACAGAGAGCATCTCCATGGTAACTGTGCTGGTTTGTGATTTATTATACTCCACCACACAAATGGATATATATTAAATTTTTAAAAAGGTCTGGGATACCAAATATAAGATATATTCTTACTGTTATGCAATGTCAGATGAATTTAAGAATTTGATGTCATAAGCCAAAATGGTGAGTCAAATATGATATTTAATCCTTAAGGCTGTGAATGTGAATGTAAAACACAATAAAAACTGCCTGCCTGCCTGCGCATTCCAGCACATTATGCAATGATAAACAAAGCCTTTAAAGTCTATCATGTCTTTTTCTTTTGAGAATGAATAATGGAGATGTTGCGTCGTCTCTGGTAATTTTAGCAGCTGTCATTTCTGTTGGTTTCATGTTCTCACTGACAGTAACAGGTTCTAACAAGAGCTACCAGGTCACTGTTCAAATCAAAGAGGTAGCTGATTGACCTTAATCCTAAAAAAAACAGCTCTGATTGATTGATTGAAAATTGTAATTCTTCTAAAAAATAGAGCAATGCCCTCAGAAAGAAGGGATGACAAAAAACAGTTTTTGTAAAATTCAAACATCTTTAAGCACTTGGCCAAAATATATTATTAAGAAAATTATGAATAATGTCTATGAGCGCTGTCTTGTCTCTAGAGAGCCCACTATCATTAGAGGAACACGCCCCGATGAATGTCTTTATACACCCACACACCCACACTCACACTCACAAACACACACATAATCCCCCGGGTTGTAAAACTACAATTACCTCCCGCTCCAGGATGACCGTTGGGTTAAAGGCCAAATGCTTTATCCAGTTATCTGTGTGTATACCTGTGTGTGTGTGTTTGTGTGTTCAGGCATGTCTAAATGTCTACACACTACAATCGTACCATCCAAAGCTCATGCATTTATATGCTACACGTGTGTCCCTGCATGTTTTGAGCAGACTAGGTTGTAATTATAATGGTGTTTTTATGACACAGATAATGTTTAATCAATAGTCATCCTAATAATGACACCATTACCATTACAAACATTAAAGACAGAGAGAGAGAGAGAGAGTGTGTGTGTGTGTGTGTGTGTGTGTGTGTGTGTGTGTGTGTGTGTGTGTGCATGCAAACATGGGCGTGTCTTACTATATGTGCCACACAAGGGTTGAGTAGATGTTGCCTTCCCAGTGTTATGAGGATGGCTTCCTGGGTAAGGGAAAAGGATTATGGGATTTGCTGTTTTCTGAGTGCAGGCTCAGATGACTACTTTCTAGTCTCCGTGTCCGTCTTTTTAGTTCTAAAAATTCATGTATTCTAAATGTTTTCCTTCCTGTCCTGCTATGTGTCTCTTTGGTTCATACTGACCTTTAAGAGATCCTTTCATGCACTTATAATCTCGGTGATTGGGGGACAAAGTCCACAAGCCTCCTTCTGTGTAAAAAAATATATTTAAAGGTTTATCTGAAGCAAATGTAAAGTTTCAGCTGTCCAAATTAGATATTTTTCAACGCTGCCATTGTCTTTTTAGCTCCAAATTTACCTCTTTTTTTAAAAATCCTTCCACCGCCTCTCTACAATGAAACAGAACAAAACTGTAACTCTGGAATATATCCACTTGATTTGACTAACTCAGACTGCTGAAGCCCCGTATAAGCTTCAGATAAACTTTTAAATAATCTTTTGCACAAAATGAGGACTGGGGATTATTTTGTCCCTCATCACTTACATTGTAAGCCCATTTGAAGTGGATCTTTTAATGGCCAGTATTTTCAGGAGGAATGATTACAGTGAGCAAAACCTGTTTCAGTGTTCATTTGGGCACCTGACTACTGTTGGTGGCTCAGTATTTGATACAGCAGGTCTTTACAATCCTGTTTTATTTGAAAATATCTTCAATCTAGCATCAAACTCTTGTTCAAACTACATTTATGCTGAATAAATATGCTGTGAACAGAGCAATGTCTTGAACAGTGAAAAGAACCTGTGCCAGACTAGAATAAAAGGTTTTTTATGTGCTTCATATACACTTTGCAGAGAATAAAATAGAGAGGGGAAGGCATTCATGAAAACTACCACTATCACTAAGCTATGGTCTGTCTGCCAGTTTTCTATTGTGCTATTATGTGACAATCTTCACCTGCTTCCGAGGTGGTTTAAAAGCTACTTGTCAGGGAGGGATCACCTGTAATCTTACAACCAGATGTTATCTGTAAAGATACCTACCGTAGATACTGATACTGAGCTCTCAAAACACCCATCAATAAGTTGATTTAACATGATATATTACAGCAGCTTTCTACTCGCGAGAAATTTATATAACTGGTAAAAAGGAAAGGAGTTGTGATTTGTTCTGTATGCAAGTAGTAACTTGACTTAAGTGATTAATTTGACATTTACTCTGATTTCTGTGACCTATGATTGTGTATTCTGTGACATTAAAATATGTATCAAAGACTACACACAGAAAATACTTTTGTGTAGAATACGAAAACAGGTAAAGATACCCTGTCGTCTACATCTTATTATATATTTGATCTCTCTCCTTCATCCAGGCACATACTCACATGCTCACGCACACACCCATCTGTGTATGTCCTTCACAGAACAGAGACTCCTAATTTAACTGGTGTCATTAGCATAGAGACATGCAATCAGGGAATTAGCATAACAGTGAGTTGTGTGAATATGAATTGGCTTGTCCTAAAGAAAGGACAAATGAATCTCAAAAATATGATTTAACCGTAAAAACAAAACTTTAGCACGACACAGCCTAGCTTTTTTTTAATTTTTTTTTTTTAAGTGTTGACTTAAAAACAGATAAAATAAAATTGGAACACTTACAGGAACTTCATCTTTTTATTTTACTTCTCTTCTTTCCTCTTACTGTTTATGTGTTTGTGTGTCCACATACAGTTTGCTTCAGTGTGACCTTGTACCATTGAGCTGACAGTATGAATGCCCTTGTGGCCGCCATCCGTAAATGTCCATGCACCTTTCACATGTGAGAGTGTGTCCATGTGTGCTTGTGCATATGGATAAACATCCATGTTCTTCTGTGTGTACGTGTCTGTGCGTGTGTATGGAGGTGCAACGTAATCTGCTTTTGATTTAAAACCCTGTTTGTTCCATATAGTGATAAACTAATGCCTTGGGATATGTGTGTATGTATATACAGTATGTGTGTGTGTGCATGTGTGTGTACACCATAGTGATAAAGTAGTGCCTTGGCCAATGGAAATTACCCTCATCCATCTCCCACAGTGCACATGCACATGCACACACACAAACACTGAGCAGGACAGACAACAGAATGAGGAGACACTGATATAATGCTCGTTGCACATTGGAGTACAGCACTCTGACAGATTCCTGGTGGGTTAAAAAGCCTCCAAAACAACATGAAAGCTATCAGCTGAAACCAGCACTAATAAAGCTCATTCAAACAACACGAGAAACATGAGTTACGGAGGCTCTGACGTTTAGAATAATGCGGGGAAAACTACTGTAAATGTAAAAGCCTATGTTTACTCTAATTTAGAGCTGCAACAATTAATCTTTTAATTGATTAACCTGTCAACAGGAAACTAATCAGCAACTATAACCGAATAATCGTTTTAGTAATTTTTTTTAGTAAAAATTACAAACATTTGCTCGTTCCAGCTTCTCAAATGTGAACATTTTATGGTTTTCTTTGTCTTCTGAGATGTTAAACTGAAACTTTGGGTTTTGGACTGTTGGTCAGACAAAACAAGACATCTAAAGACATCAACTTGGGCTGTGGGAAATTATAGATGTACTTTTACATTATTTTATAGACAAAACATCTAATCGATTAAAATAAAAATAGACGAAAAAATAGAAAGAATATTTGGCAGATTAATTGCAGCATTAGTTGCAGCCCTATAACTTATTAAGACAGAACATAAGACGAAAACAATAAAGTGTGAATAAGGTGGTGTGCACGAATGCAAAAAAGGTCAATGGAGTGAAGCAAACAGAGCAGGAAAAATGAAACTTTGGACAGAAATCAGGCTAAGAGCTATTGTCAATTTATTGGATTGTTCAAGCATGTTCACCCCATAATTACAACATTTTTGAGATCATTTAAAGACAGCCTCTGCTGTTCCACTGCTGTGAACAGAGGGGAAAATTAACTGAAATTTTCTGAGGCAAGAAAGTAAAAAAAATATTTGGATTCACAAGACAACTGTTTGGTTTACCTGCTGCGGGTGACACTGAAGGTGTTACTGACAAGACAACAGAGGGTGAGTGAATTGTGACAACATATTTATATCTGTGTGAATATTCCTACATTCATGTTTTGCATATAAAAAACTCTTTCAGTCCTAATTAACTTTCCTCAAGTCAAAATCATGAATAGAGGGAGTGAAATACCTTTTTCACGTCTTAGATGAACTAAAAGTCTGTTTGTTTTTTATTTTACAACAAACATAGGTCCTTCATAATTGTGTAACAAAGTAACTATGTAACAGTGCATTATTCATCACTTCACTATCCATGTGTTGTCTATAGAAATGCTGTCCCATTTATATTCATACTATTCAATAATTCATTTATTTATTCCAACTTATTTATTCAACTCCACAGAACAAATACAACAAATAGAGCTAACCTATTACTGATTGTTACCCTGGGAGAGGGAGAGAGAGAGTCAGCACGCACACACTTGGAGTAGTTAATTAGTGAAACTTCATGGATGATATTTTTTGTCTCAGGAACAAACCATGAGCCCCAGGGGCAGAGACGAGAGTTGGATAAAGAGAGAATATTACAAAAAGAAAACTGAGGAGAGATGAGGAATAAGCAAGGACAAATAAAAAGGGAGGAGAGAGAAAATAGATGCAGACCATGACAAACAGAACAGGAGCAAGAATGAAGGATGTGTGAGGAGCAGGAACGAGGAAAGAACATAATCAAAGTGAGAATAAGAAA
Organism: Thunnus thynnus; assembly: GCF_963924715.1. Classification (NCBI taxonomy): domain Eukaryota; kingdom Metazoa; phylum Chordata; class Actinopteri; order Scombriformes; family Scombridae; genus Thunnus; species Thunnus thynnus. Next base: position 24,617,894 of record NC_089517.1, on the reverse strand, counting down.
ATAATGAGGAAGTGCTAGGAAATGAAGGAGGAGCAGCATTATCTTTAGCCAATGATTAATTTATGAGTTTAATCAGGACATTTCTAATCTATGTTGCTTACTCTTATTAGTACTTTGTCATTAAAATCTCAATCTATGTTAATAAATGAGTACATACCTGACAGACAGACAGAAGGGTGCTACTGCTCTTAAATCACAGAATTAATTATTAAATAAATTAAATAATTCAAAAATTCCTTCCAGTTATTTTTGTTCAGTTTTTATATTAGTTTTGAAGGATGACATTTCTCTTGCAAATGGTTCTCCAGCTACAGGAAAAAGATCCAAATTAAAAACCCCAACCTGTCCTTCTCCTCCATCCCACTTACCAATTTGTTCCACTTGGATATTCCATGTTTTCTAAATTTGTATTACCCTCTGTTAAAGGATCTCACCAACACTTTGAATTTTTCCATTATAATGAACTCATGCGTTTGTCTATTCATGACACTTTTTATGATATTGAGGAAAAAACACTTAAATTTAGGCAAACATATACAAACACACAGGCATCATACTTCTGTCTCCTCTGTGTGTGTGTGTGTGTGTGTCTGTGATTTAGTGTCACTGAACACAACAGGAAGGTCAGTGAACACTTTCATCTTCTCTCTCCGTCACATAGGATTAGCACGCTAGGCTAACAGTCCGTCAGCTGTATGACTTTATATCCGCGCCGAGACGTCTTTAAGAGCACACAAACACATTAAACACACCTGTCACCTGTCCAGCACGGTGCTGTTAAACTGGAAATACTGCAGCTGCACCTTATTTTTAAACAGTCTATGGGCTACACACAGCACGGCTACGCTAACGATGCTAGCCATGTTAACTAGCTGCTAGCAGCCGTGCAGACTGGTAAAATGGATCTGTGACCTCTCTTTGTATCCGCAGGTTGGTGCCCCTGTTAGTGTCGTGGCCTCTGTGTGAGACGCTTCAGTTGGTAAATGTGTGTTTTTAAAACTTACTTTGGGGCTGCGCTGTAAGCGCCCTCTGAGGACGTAATTGAAACTGTTTGCGCCAATTCATTTTGAAAAAGCAACAGCCAATGCGGACACTCCAACACTGGGCTGGCCAACCAATGGTGTAACTTCATCACTCAGTGAGTCAGTAAAGCATACAGTAACGCTATTAGTTTAACCTCAACTAAACACATAATAATAGCATAATATCTGCATAATAGCAACATAGGATACCAGGATGGTTCAGTATTTAGAAGAAATGTATTTTTTCCATTTCTGAAGTCTGTAAATTATGTGTAAAATCTAAAAAACAAATCTTTAAGTCAGCTCAATGTTTAAGACGTGAAAGACCCACGGAGAATTGTAGCTGTTTAGAACTGACATTCAGTGTTTTCAACATTTACAGTGAAGGATGTTTAGATTTTTGTTTCTAGTTCATTTAAAATGTCACAGAAAGGATTCTTGAGGCTCTGAAATACAATATCAGTTTGTGTTGAGAGGTTTGTTCACTTTAAAGCTATTTCAGACATTGATCCCTATAGAAGGTTATGCTGTGTTTGTGTGTGTGGGCGTAATCGTGATGTGCTATAGACTCAAAGACACGTCCAAAATTTTGTTCCATGCTACCAAACAGACACAAACAGACCTCAGCAATTGTCTGGACTCCTCTGTAAGTAATGTTGAGAAATAGAACTGAGATAAAAACTAATTTGAGAAGTCAAACACACCTGCTATCACCACTGCACGACTACAATGCGTCCATGTTGTCACATGCGTTCATTAATTAAACATATAGAAGATAGCTTGTAGTGCGGGAGTTTATAAAGTCCTTTCTTCTGTTTTACTGTTTACTGTCAATTAAAGGCAAAATATATAACCAACTTTTCCTCTAACATTTCCTTAATAAGGATTACAAATGCTGGCAAACCTGTTTAACTCAGAATACGATATCTGCTCAAAATGTCTGTCACAATAAACAGAGCCTTGATGTCCTGCACATTAGTTTGTTTGTTTTATGAGTCCATCAGTCAACAAAGGCAGTGAGAGAGAAGTGGGCATCACTAAAGAGACAGATGGAGGAGACACGCAGAAAGAGAGGATAGAGGTAATAAACAAAGACAGAAAATGAAGGAGGAAGACAAAGAGAAAATGAACACACACACATACGTATATAAAGACATATACACACACACAGATCTGGGGGTTGAAGTCAACAACAGCAGGTGGCTGTCTGGAGGCTAGCTTATACCAGCAGCTTCAAACAGCATGATGGAAACATGACACACACACACAGTCAATCCTGCAGGGAGAGCTGGGCCTATACCTTTTGCTCGCAGCGGTCAGACAAATAACCCTTCGGTCTCAGCATCACAGAGTAGCAGCTTCCATCTTCCTCTAGGAAATAAGGCTATACATCTCTCTCTCTCTCCATCCTCTGCCGCTCTCAACACAATGAAACTGCCTGCCATATGTTAACAGCTGTTGCTCAGAGCAAAGCCCTCAAAGTGTTCACATGATCCTAGCATGGTTATTTTAGTTTAGTTCACGTGACAGAGAGCGTTTTGTAATCAGTGTTCTCAATCTCAATCAAAAATTAGAGCCAGTTTTACGATTCCCACAATACACTGCTAGCCATGTTATTGGTTACTTTTCACAATATAATACACAGTGTAGTGATCCTAGAAATAGAAAATACTAGAAAGCCTTTCTGCACAGGAGCAGCCAGTGTGTGTGTGTCAGTTGTGCAGTGTACTGGAAGAGCATTTTTTCTGCTCAGTGGAGCTCACACACACCAGCTGTACATGGCACTGAGGTAGCTGCCCTGGCTAACCCCGTCATCACCAGGAATGTTGGGTAAGTGTGTACACATATAAGTGTGTATGCACTTGTGTGTGTTTTCCAACAAGTTTCCCCAGTTGATTTGTAATCCACTGTGACAGCGTTTATCAAAGTCCCCTTTAAAACTTTGGGCAATGACAAAAACTACAGATACAGAGAGTGTGTGGGTGTGTGTGTATGTATGCACATGTCTTTCTATCTTTCAGAGAACCAGTTTCATTTGAAAATCAGCATTGTGAGGACATTTCTGTGTTCAGAAGGGCAATTTGAGGGTTAGAATTGGGTTTAGGTTCAGGTTAGCCCCTTACCCTGACCCTAAGGTTTACACATTTATTTGTGATGGTTAGGGTTAGGGTAAGGGGCTAGGGAATGCATTATGTCAATGAGTGTCCTCACAAGGATATAAAGACAAACGTGTGTGTGTGTGTGTGTGTGTGTGTGTGTGTGTGTGTGTGTGTGTGTGTGTGTACTTATCCCTCTGAGTTATCTGATCCCCTTAAGGTAAAGGATATTAATGGTGACCTCTTCAGAGAAGGAAACAGAGAGGAACAGAGCCAGAGAACCTCATCATCACCAGGAATGTTGGGTAAGCGTGGATGCATGTGTGTGTGTTTTCCAACACATTTCCCTGGTTGATTTGTAATCCATCGTGACAGCGTTTTTCAAAGTCCATTTTAAAACTTTGGGCAAAGACTGATGATACAGAAAGTGTGTGTGTGTGTGTGTGTGTGTGTGTGTGTGTGTGTGTGTGTGTGTGTGTGTGTGTGTGTGTGTGTGTGTGTACATATCCCTTTGAGTTATTCATTCATAGATCCCTTTAAGGTATAGGGTATTAATGGTGACCTCTACAGAGAAGGAAACAGAGAGGAACGGAGGAACAGAGTCAGAGAACCCCATCATCACCAGGAATGTAAGGTAAGTGACATGTGTGTGTGTTTTCCAACACATTTCCCTGGTTGATTTGTAATCCATTGTGACAGCGTTTTTTGAAAGTCCCCTTTAAAACTTTGGGCAGTGACAAAGACTGCCGATACAGAAAGTGTGTGTGTGTGTGTGTATATGTGTGTACATATCCCTCTGAGTTATCTGATCCCCTTAAGGCATAGGATATTGATGGTGACCTCTACAGAGAAGGAAACAGAGAGGAACAGAGTCCAAGAATAAGAGAAAGAGAGAAAAAAACAGTTGCAGCAATGGAAATGAAGGGATTTATATCTAGAGAGAGAGAAAAGAGAGAAAACAGGCAGCGCAAAGAAATATAGCTAGCTGATGATGACAAATGCACTCACACACATACATGCATACCTTATATTTTTCATTTAAATCCCAATCTGCAATTGGTATAAAACACCATTTCTGCTCAACTGTCAGATGCCACAACACCAGACATAAAAAAAGGTGTTCACTTAATGATATGGTCTGAAATTGGATTGCATAATGTTGACTTTGACGGTTAGGTGTCAAAGTGATCTGCAAATGGTTCTGCACATATTTGCATATCATGTATTTAGTTGTCATTAACTGCAGCAGCACAAAAAGCATCCACATTTCATCACGTCTAACATCTAACATACAAGAAAACGAGGGACGAAGAAAGTAATGACAGATTTTAAGTATTTCTTAGTTTCCAACTGGAGAACCAAGAGTGCCAACAGCAAAATAGCTAATTACAAGTGAGGAGGAGGGAGATGTGAAGATGAGAAGATAAGAAGGAGAGGGCACTCATGTAAAAAAAAAAATCTTACATCAGCAGGTATCATCTCAGATATAGTAGATACAAATTGACCTGCACAGATATCAAATACTAACGAGGAAGAAATAACCACTCTATCACTATCCAAATCACCTTAAAATAATCGGGTTAAGGAAACTACCTCTGTAGCATCTCATCTATTAACAGTGCCTTAAAGAAAGAAAAAAAAGATATAAAGCAGAAAAGGAGAAAGCGGGATGTAAAGTGATACAGTATGAGGAGTAGTGGAAGATAAAAGTATCGGAGCAATGACTGTAAATTAATAATAAAAAAAAAACTTGAAAAACTACCTCTTCCTCACCACCCTACCCACTACTCCTTGATCCCTCCTTCCACGTCGTCCCCCACCCTTTCCTCGCATTCCTCTTTCTTCAATCTACTCATCATCCCACTTTTCTCTCATCTTCCCATTCCTCACTCTCCTCCTCCTCTCTCTCTCTCTTGTTCTTTGCTCTCCTCTCCCCCATCCCCCTCTTTTCCCCAGCTCTTCATCAGCTCATTGCCCATTCCTTCAGAGAGGTGTAGGCCCACCATAAGTACCCTCCGATGGTATAAGCACGGGATGATGAAAGGATGAGGGGGTAAAAGGGAGGTTGGGGGATGGAGGGGTGGAGGCAGCAAAAGGGTGTGGTGAGCAGAGATTGTGATGTGGAATAAAAGATCAAAAACCTCTAATCTCTGAAATGTCATAACTGTGGGGGGGACCCACCCACACAGACAGAGAGCGAGAGCAAGCTTTTTTTTCATATTGACAACAGGGGGTTTTTAAATTTTATACCACAAGTTCAGAAAAGGTTTTAATGAAGTCCACAGTGGCAGACAGTCCAATGGATTTCACTTCATTTTAATCAAGATGCAAACAAAGATATCTATTCTACAAAATCAGACATGGATTGAACCATTTTGGGGACTGATGTATCGGACCACATCACTCTAGCATGTTCAAAATGATCTTGATTGGCCCACGCAGGGGGTTACCCTGTTTGTTTGCCCATCTATTACAGCTGAAAGTAGGACATCACTATGATTTCAGGTCAACAACAAGTAGGCATATTTGTTTGTGATGGAAAGTATCAATTTAATGTTGCCTGGTATCTCCTCCTTCTTGCTCCTCTTTCTCCTTCTGCTTTCCCTCTTCACCTACCACCCCTCCTCATCCTCCCCTTTGCCTTTCCTTTGTCCTCATCTTCACTCTCATCCCTGGCAAAAAATAGTCTCTGTTCCCTCACCCAAACTAGGAGGTGTCCTTGACTCACAAGGACAATACTGCACTCTCTCTCTCTCTCTCTCTCTCTCTCTGTCTGTGTGTGTGTGTGTGTGTGTGTGTGTGTGTGTGTGTGATTTTTCCATCATGCTGTTTGAAGCTGCTGATATAAGCTAACCTCCAGACAGTCACCTGCTGTTGTTGACTTCAAGATCTGTGTGTGTATGTGTCTTTATATATATGTGTGTGTGTGTGTTCATGCTTTGATTTTCTCTTTGTCTTCTCCCTTCACTTTCTGTCTCTGTTTATTTCCTCTATCCTGTGTGTATGTGTGTGTTGTACTAGGGAACACATATGAAAAACAGCACATACACATCTTTCTCTCAATCTGTCATGTCACTCATTCTCTCAGACCAGTCAGTCAATATCAGTGTGATCGTCATTAAGAGACATCTTTGCTGTGTGTTGTAATTGGATTACATGTAACCTGCAGCTAATGACATTTACACGACAGATGAATGCACCAAATGCTCACAACAAGCAATTCAACACATCTGATGCACACACAAACACACACACACATATACTCTTTGCCTGGAGGGCTGACCATTCATCAACCTATCACCTTCTTTAATAACAATGTGAAGACTGAGGATCAGTGCATATTGTACCTGGTGGAAATGTTCCCATTATTAGAAAATATTTGAAAGTGAAAAGTGTTGTTCATTGTCAACTCATTATGGAGAGCTGTCATTATTTGTCATTTCATTGTCCCCCAGAAGGAGCGCTTATTTTCTACATCTTTGGGCCCCATGATCACCCTCCCTTACTTAATTTAATTTCATTGGATGAGGAAAGCCTTGAGCATATGTACCAAGGACTGGATCAACAGTTAACAAGTGTGAAAACAGACCAGCAGGGTGAAGGGTTGGATATATAACCCAAAACGGGTGCAGACATGGACTTTGTACGCACACAGGATTCTATTTATACTATGTAACCGTCCATGTATGCAGACATCCAATGTGCACAAATGCAGAAAGCATTAATTGAGCTTTAGGGGAGGGAGATATCAACGTCAGGTTGGACTTAAGTCAAATGAACCCAATGTAACATCCACGTCACAAGCAACTAAACCAAGCTGTAATATTATCACTGATGTAGTACACATATACAAACATGCAAGGCAAAATTTTATGAATTCACCCCCTCCTCCAAATAAAATAGCTTTAAGGAAAGGATAGATGCAGTACAATTTCATACCAATAAACCTGAAGTTGTTTATTAAAGCATTTCATATGGGATCTTTCCCTCCTGCTGCCTCTCAAACAAACACACAAACACACTGCAGACTCGGGGGGGTTTGCAGTAGGAGTCAATTAAAGGAGCTCCCTGTTGTAATTACACTATGTTAGATATACAAGCCCACTGGGACATGAGCATTTATGTGTTTGTCCTTCCTCCCCCTGTCATCTTCCCCTCCCACTATTTTACTCTACCTTCATCTCTACCTGGGGGTGTTTCCAGGGAGGGGCTCATTAAGCCTAAATCCCCCTTTGTTTTCCTTTTTTTGTATTCATTTCTTTATTAATGAGCGCAGATATTTAACCAACATTTTCAAGGTCTATTCACATTTCCCTACTTTTGACATTCTATTGTGAAGAGTTGGTTCAACATATTACAAGAAGAGTGTAATTCTGATACCCCCCCTCATTTGTTTATTCCAATTCCCTCACAGCCCCCCATCACCCACCCTCACCAGAGCTGTAAAAACATCTGTATGCATCCTTTGCACTTAACAAACTCTCCCTGTTGAAGGAGCAATGATAAAACAAAAAAATAAAAAGTTAAATTTAAAAATGAATGATAGAGAAAGAAGAAAAAAGAAATTGGGAGGAAAAAAGGAAGAAGAAGATGATAGAAGTTTCGTCTGGCAGTAAAACCTTCAGTTAGTTGAAGTATGTAATACAGAGTTGCCATTTCCCAAAGCGTTTATCAGAGATACCTATCAGTTCATACCTGATCTTTTCCAGTTTTAAAAAAAACATGACATCCTGAGGCCATTGAGAGATGGATGGGGCTTCATTAGATTTCCACTGGAGTAGAAGACGGCATCATACTAATAAAGACGTGAAAGCTAAAGTGTCTAACTATTTAGAGGAGAACAGACTACAGTCCTGAGGGCCATCAAATAGCTCAATAAAAGGGCAGTTTTTAATTTCAGTCCTTAATATTTTAGACATAGTCAGAATAGTCCTGCCAAAAATGATACAACTTTGAGCATGAATAGAACATGTGACTTAAGTTGCATGGAGAAATATAACAATAAATATAACATCTGTCACACCTGTCCTCTACTTCTGGAACTGTATGAGTCCAAATCAGGCTAAGAGAGAGTTTGTATGGGTCCTTCTGAAAGCCCTTTTCCTCCTGCTCCCACACCACCCTTGTTTTGGTCATGGATCATCAAGTGATAAGAGCTGACCGTAGATCTTGGAGATCAGTGACCTCTGTTTAGGGTTCAGCTCTAGAAGATCTTCCAAGGGTTGTTTAGGGGGCATAGAGGGGTAGTTTGGGGGATGACCTTAGCACGATCGACAAAGGTTTTGTCACTAATGTGAACAGTACACCCCTGCCTGGTAGTACTAGCTAGGTCTATAGGAGAAGCAGGTCTATAGGAGGAACAGGATGTGGGGTCCTTATCACTCTTCAGAGGCACTATTATGGATGCTTTGTTAATGTTTGCAGTAGGGAACCCTGTTCCAGCGATTCATTGTACACCGAAAGAAGCAATGGGTTCGATTTATTTTGAATTTTTAAAAAAAAATTCTACCAAAAATCCATCTGGCCCTAGAGCTTTGTTATTTTGCATAGCTCTGATTGATGTTATTACTTCTTCCAAGCTTACTGGAGAGTCCAGAGCCTCAGTGGCTCCAGGGTCTAAAGTGGGGGCCTCAAGATTCTGAAGAAATGAGGTCACATCGGTGGTGTCGGGTGAAGATTTAAAGCAATAAAGGGATGAGTAAAAAAGTTTTAAAGGTTTCATTGATGTCTTTAGGGTCAGTGACCAGCAAGTTCAAAGAGTTCTTGATCTGTGGAATGATCCGACATGCTGCTTGGCATCTTAGTTGATGTGCTAAAAGCCTGCTTGCTTTGTCTTCATGTTCATAATATGAACTGCGAGAATGCAATAGAAGCCACTCTGCGTCATTCGTAGTAATAAGATCAAACTCAATTTGTAGCTCAAGTCTGCGTTTGAGTAGTTAAGGAGATGGACTCACAGCATATTGCCGGTCTATATTGAGAATATCCAAATAAGTTCTTGCATCGTAATTTTACGCATTTTACTTGAATAAGGAAAGTAGGAAATGATTTGTCCCTGCAAGTATGCTTTCAGTGTTTCCAATAAAAGTGAGAATGAATGGAACTGGGTTGATTAGTAGCTATGAAATTGTCTATGGAGGTTAACATAAATTCAATAAATGTATTATCAGTTAAGAGAAGAGGGTTAAATCTACAAGGTGATGAGTAACGTGGGCAGACCTGGAGTTGGATATCTATAATGAGAGGTGCATGATTGGAGATGACAACTGCATGATATACTGTGGAGGGTACTTTAGAAATAAGAGTGCTATCAATAAAAAAAGTATTCAATATGGTAATATGACTGGTACACCCAAGAGAAGAAGGAAAATTCTGTTTCCTTGATTTCAGATATTACTGAAAAACTATATAGTGATATATATAACTGAAATCAAGAAAAAGGTCACTGATGACTACTTTCAGGTTTCCCTGCCTGAATCAGCCTGTGGAGGAGGCGGAGATGAGCCACATCTCTTCCCGCTGTCTGAGACACTAAATGCAGCTCAGCTTGGCCGGACAGCCACTGGACACAGACTTTCTGTGTCCGTGTTTACATATGTGTGCCAGAGAGCACTTCTGTTATAGTGATTGTGAAACCACCTGATGTTAAAATATATCTTTGTCAGGGTCACACTTGTAGTGTTGCCAGTCTCCTGACCAAGACACAGCAAGAATTTATGGCACTACGATTGCCTTATCTGGTATGGCGACCATCATGAAAGACAAAAATATTGTGTAGTGTGGTCCCAGCATGAGGGGTGAAATACAGGGATTGTTCTATTGCTATGATCCTTTTAAGTGAGGTGGAACTTACTTTTAATGAACACAGAACAGTGAGGAAGAAAATCATCTAAGTAGATTCATTTTAGAGGACAAACCAACCAGAGAGGTACATTCTAGTAATTAATTATATTTATCAGTTATGGTTAAAATCATTTGTGCCTCAAAACCTTAAAAAAAAGCCTAATATAGCCTAACAGTGTGCCTCCTCTCCATCCATCTGTCTAATCTTTCATTCATCTCCTCCTCTCTTTTATCCTGCTCGCTTTGGGTCAGGAAAAGTGCTGACACCACTAAACCTGCAAGATTCGATCAATACAAAGACACTATCTCACACCAACACACACACATACACACAAGGATTTCTATAGAGAAATGCTTGACACATGGGTATTAAAGCTTACACATGAACACACATGAAAAGCACCAGTTCTAATTCGCGCACACACACACACACACACACACACACACACACACACACACACACACACACACACACATCAGTGCCAATGACTAATACTAGCAATGGTTGAGTTCTAGTAGTCTTAGTGTCATTTACAAAGCCCAGCAGGTTTCAATGACGATGGCAGGTATCAATTAAAAACATTCTGCACACAAAAAAGTCATTTGCACTGTTGAATTACTGGTGTGTTATAAATTAATGGTTCGTGTACAAATTACTAATTTCTTCCTTTTCATCAATAATTAAAAAATTACTTAATAGTGCCCTGGAATTGCTAAATTAATTACCTTCATATAATGTGGAGCAACCACAGTGTTACTGGCAGGGTAGCAGCTGTGCCCTGAAATTCAGTACCTCAGATTAATAGCATTAATTTATTGCATTGACTCCATCTGTTGTTTCCCCTCAGCCTTCCTTCTCATAAAGTTTTGATGCTAACACTGTATTACGTTGTTAATGTTTACAGTGTTTCGGCACCCCTTGGCCCTTTGTTGGCCATCTTTAGCTGCTAGGTGCTAACATGCTGCTGTTTAATGCAGTGCAAAATAAAAAGCAAAATTTGTCAGTTAATGGACAATATGGTTTCATATTTCTACTAAGATAAAGGGATATACGTACTCGCTATTAGACTCATTGCTGTCTCTTTACATTTAATGTCCTTCAACATATTTAACAGGCTAATAGACTGTTTTTTTATTCAAGGTAAAAATGACTAATTTGTGTGTACATATTATTAAAAATTTGAGCCATGATACTTGCTGAGGATCAAAGGGTCGCACATAAACCCCTGCTGAGCATAGCAAGCTAAACTATAGTTATTAAATGTCAAAGTATTGTGTACAATTTTAATGTAACTTTTACCATCTTATAGTGTCAATGAATAATCATCACCGTTTATCTCCTACTCAATACCAGCCTTCATATGATCACTCTCACACATACAGAGATAGCACATGAATTTATTGTTAAAACATATTCTGTGGTCCAATGATGTTAGGAGAAACAGAGAAGACAAAAACAGTGAGAAAGAGTAAGAAAGAAAGATGTTTAACACTGTTCATCTCCATGGTAACACTAGCCACTGGCCAACAAGAGGCGGGCCAAGTGGAGAGGTATACATGTAAGCGTGTATGAGAGCGTGTGTTTGACACCTTCATCTGGTGAGTTCAACTACTGTGGCGCACACACACACACACACACACACACACACACACATGCACATAAGACTGTATAGTCATATACTATTACTGTAAACACATACACAGATAGTCATTTATAGAGTTACAGTGGTTTGATTTACACAGAATACAGCAAAAAACACAAGAGACTGTACATACTGTATAATTCAGACTTGCTTTAATTCTACTTTAATCTTCAATATAAGTTGAAACATGATATTGGGGTATTGTTTATCGTTTATATTCTTAGCTTTTGGTCTTATCTGATTACCTGATGAACAAATAAAATCTTGATATGATTATATGCAACATTTAAAGCTTCCATAACTCATTAAAACAAGTGAGCTGTCAAAACCTCATGAGAACTACACTTCTTGAACAGTAAAAAATTATAATATCTCTGTTTAAATAACTTGAGCTAATTCTATTAGAGAGTACAGTATTAGATCTGCGCTAGTTTTAAATATGCACAAAATATATAAGAGAAGAGAAGAGAAGAGAAGAGAAGAGAAGAAGAGAGAAGAGAAGAGAGGAGAAGAGAAGAGAAGAGAAGAGAAGAGAAGAGAAGAGAAGAGAAGAGAAGAGAAGAGAAGAGAAGAGAGGAGAGGAGAGGAGAGGAGAGGAGAGGAGAGACCGTGAGCAGTACGGATGACAAATTGTTTGACATTACAGAAAACAGCAAACGTGTGCAGATTCTACAAGATGCCACACTGAGGCTGACTGTGTGTGTGTTTTCTCTTTTTCTCTCTCTTGTTCTCTTCACACCAATTAACTGTTTCCATCTTTCAGAATTACCAAAAGCTGACATTTTGTCTCAATCGTATGAAATGAATGGAAACTATACAATTTCATTCATGGAACACGGCCGTTTCAAGAAATACGTTTACTCTCTTTCTTACCCAAATAAAATAAAAAGAGCGTTACCACATTTACACCGGTGCGTTAAATATGAAGCTACAGCTAGAAGCTTAACTTACTATAAAGACAGGAAATAGCTAGCCTGGCTCTGTCCAAACATGAAAAAAATCACTTAGCAGTACCTCTAAAGCTCACTAATTAACATGTGCTAATTAAGGGTGCAATGACTACCTGGAGTCTTGATGTCTCCATGAGGTTGCCAGGCAACCAGCCAAGAAACATGTCTGACACATAAACACCCTGTTAAACCAAAACTTGTCATTCTTGTACTTCAGTTTTTGTGCAAATTAAACAAACTAAGATATAAAATATTAATTAGTGAGCTTTAGAGTTGGTGGTTGGTGGATTCTGTTAACTTTGGACAGATCCAGGCTAGCTGTTTCCCCCTGTTTCCAGTCTTTATACTAAGCTAGGCTAACCAGCTGCTGGCAGTAGCTTCACATTTAGCGTACAGATGAGAGTACACATAAGGTTTTTAAATTTTGCATTGTCTTCCCCCCCCCCCCCCCCAATAACTGTGATTGTTCATTGACATTTTGCAGAGAACGTAATTCCCTGTTAGTACAGAAATTATAGTTAATTTTAACAGTTACTTACAACAATAATGTTTATTTTTTTGCTTCTGTGTACAGGAAGCAGGGAAATAAGACAATTAGACTAAAATGTGTGTGTATGTTTGCATCCACACTCACATGGTCTTATTTGTGTTCCTGATGAGCTGCTGATTTTTAACAAGAGGAAGCACAGCATGAATGCCCATTAAAAAGGAGAGAGCAGAAACCACAACTACAAAATGCAACTGAGCTCACATCTCTGCAACCGCTGTGGGACAACAATTCAACGCACATAAAACACAAGCAGACATACATTTATTTGCTGGTCCCTGACTCTAAAAATAACCCTCTCCATAATGAGGTGCAGCAAATAGGCTTTTGGGGTTTCCAAGTTTTGTACACACATTTGCACTTTAAAAGATGGCAAAAACCCAAATGTCGCAAACACACACTCTGTACACTTGAGCACTTGAAAGTCCGCGAGGTGTGTCTTACTGTCCCTGAATAGAACTGAGGCTTTACTGCTTGGCTGTGGTTTAAGAAGAGGAGACAGAAAAAGGGAAGATGAGAGACAGATGAGAATGAGAGAGAGAGAGAGGGAATGAACCCTGAGGAAACTCATTTATATTCAGGATGGAAATAAAAGGATTGATGGTTAAGCATTCTTCAGCTGGATACTTTACAGGCTTCAGTTTCTTTGTTTCACAAGAAACAGCCTTCATGGAAGCTTTACATAACTCGTTAATGACCAGCAGAGACAGACAGGAGCTGCGGGAGAGAGAGGATGGGTAGGTGGATGACTGCACACCTTTAGCTCACAGAAAACCAAGGTTTGCTCTAAAATGTTATATTTGAAGCTTGTTTAATGAAGGATCCGTCCTGATGAAGAGTCCAAAAACAACCAGCTACAGTTTTGTTCAGCAGGTTTCATCCTGTGTTGTGACCTCAATGTGGAGGGAAAAGCAAAAACTACTCCCCCTCAATAAAGTATCACATTACTTTTTATTGCATATGTCATTTGCTATATGAACTTACTTTATACTTCAGACAGTACTGATAAATATAATAAACACAGTGATGGTTTTTTCCCTTCCTCTTGCATTCTTATGCAAATGAATTGTAAATACTGTAAATATCTGTGTTCAGTACAATGAGCAGCAAAATAATTTCTAAAAACATGTACACACTATACACTCAAAATGCCAAACTCAGACTTTAAGGTGCTACATGTAGCATTTCAGCAATTATTAATAAACAAATTCATGCTGAGACATGCATCATTACCATATTCAAATGAAACCGACACCAGGAGAGTGGAGGTTTCCTCCAGCATCTTTGTTGTATTTTACATTTTCTGTCACGAGCTTCAGATTTCATGGGGAATTGTATTTAATTGCTTTATGCCACAAAAAAGGAAGAGACCTACTGTTGTTCCATAAATTAGCCACAGCAACTGTTATCATCAGAAATAGCAAGGACATTATTAATCGTCTTGGAGAGAGTGTCAAACCCCATGAGACGCTTAATTTAAGTGCTACCCATGAATTCAAAGTGGTGAACAAAGTACTTTAGTCTACCACTCAGGGTCCTCCTAGATGGTGCTAGCTAAGAATTTTGTCTGAAGACCTGTTCACAAAGCTGCCACTCTTAACTAAGATAGTTAAAGCTAAGGTTTTGTCTTCACTACATCACTTGTATTCACACAAACATGTCTTGCAGTGTGGGCAGGTATAGCAGAGATTCTCCAAAAATGATGATGTACACCTGAGAGCACAATAAAAAGTGTCTGAGGGTCATGATGCTGAAAAAGGCAACAATAGAATATCTTCTTGAGCCTACATTAGTCAAATAGACATAAGGAGGACATTCCTGGTTGCCTCTTTCCTTCGGAATGGCATCACTGCTGCAGTGCACTGGACAATGTGTGGGTTTGATTCTTGTTCGGGGTTAATTTCTTCTAAAATCAGTCAGTCAATCCAAGTTTCATAAATCGGTTTGTAAGTGGAACCAACAAAAGGATGCGTGAATGAAAACATTCCATTTATCTATATGCACCCTCACAAATTAGAAATAATGTCAACCAAACTCATAAAGACCTCCGGTCAACTTTTTAATTAATTTCAAATAAATTAAAAAACTTTTTGGTTTCATTGGTCACATCTGTAAAGTTGTACTTTGTCATGACAGGCAGCAGACTGAATGTCAGAAGTATTCAGACAGAAGAAGGAAAACAGGATAATAAATCCACTACTACAGACTGAAGAAAGATTCTATTAATTATCTAGATTATATAAAAACATACAGAGCATTACCAACCTCAAACAGATGAGGATTCAAACAAACACCAACATCAGCATTATATTGCCTCTGTCTGTTTCAAGAAAATAAAGGACATCTGCCAACCAATCCACAGTGAGGATTCAAAACAGCGATGTTATAACAGTAGATGAAACAGGTGAAGACTAAAAATCTACAGGACCGCAGGTTCTTCCAAAAAGAAAAATATGTATCTTTATCTGTATACATCATTAAATACAACCATGTACAATTTTAATTACCCAGGAAACAACAATTTAGCAAACACCAGAACATAAGCTGTAAAATCTAACAAAAAAGTATTGCTATAAGTGATCTGGAGTACGCTACCTGCACTTTTCCCGATGGGCCAGTCAAACTGTTACGATAAGATTACAAAAAACATCCCATGCTATATGATCACGCATTAGCTTGGCCATCCGGCTCCAAACGTGTATGTGTGTGTGTGTGTGTGTGTGTGTGTTTCATTACATGCCTGTTGGAAATACTTGAATAACAATTTTGATATGCAATATAAAAAATGGGATAAATGAAGACAGAATTTTAAGTTTCCAAGATGCATCTATCATGTACAATATGTAACACAACACATATACTGTATAATCAAAACTTCATTGTATTCTAAGAAAAGGTGATATACATAATAATTTGCTCTACATACAGGGACTAAACACAATAATATGAACAGCTATTTATAGGATCAAAAGCTGGGATCTATTATAGAGCAGTTGTAACCGAGTGCAATATATCGTACAGGTATCCAAGTTGTTGCATCCCTCTCACTCCTTGTATGTTAATATTATTAAGTGGTATTTGTTATTGTTGGGCATCAGGGCAGAGATACAACTATATGATCTACAGTATGTCAGGTGGACTGTTTTGGCCTTTGGATTTGGATTCCTGCCTCATTAAAATTCAAGGTGTTGAATGTGACTGAAATAATAAACTTCTAAAATCATTATTTGTGCAATATCAGTATTTGTAATGGAGCCAGTAATATGGTGCTTCATATACGGATAGCCTGTGCTGTTATTAAACATACAGTCTTTTATTTGTCCTGTGTAAAGGGACTGATAAAACACCATTACACTGGTACTAATGCAAAAACATTTTTATACTCTTATCCTAAAACTCATTTTTCTGTGAGGTTTGCTCACCAAACTTAACTGCCTGAACTTGTCGTTAATCGCTTGTTTCAGCTTGATGAATGCCATCTGTTCATGAGATTTGATCATTAGCATAATCAACACTCCTAAAATGTCCATATAAGGCGAACTGTTCTGCTTCATTTGTGTGCACATCCTGCTTTCAGAAATCAGCAGACGAAAACAAAACAAATTTAGGAGTGTCAGTAGTTTGGGGACCTGAAACAATTAGAAAATATTAATACAGCTGCCAATGATGTGTAATCAGAGCAGCGCTGTGGTGTCACAGAAATTAAGAATCACTCACACATGCCTCTTAAGAACAAATCTGTTTGTACGATTCAACATGGTGGACAGCACTAATTAACTGGTGTATATCTTTATTTTATTTGGGCACCTTATTAGATGTTAATGGAAAAAACGACACTTTTAATTATATTAACAGAAAAAGAGCCAGTCTAACAGTTCCCCTGTTCCAGTCCTGTGCTAAGCTAAGCTAATTGGCTGTAGCCAAAAAAAAGCTAATAAGCATGTTTCCCAAAATGTCACGAGTAACTATTCCTTTAAATATCTTACAGTCAGAGTAAATATATAATAATCCTATTTGTTGCTACCGGGGCCATCTTTACCCTCTCCCAGAGCTGAGCTCCTCCAAAACTGAGCAGTTTCAGACTCTTTTTAATGGTCAGGAGTAGGTTCATGTTGCCAAGTCGAAAAACACATGCAGACCCTTTCACCCCATCAGCAGACATGAGTGTTTCCTGGGTCATAGAGTCCTCGTAAAAGGGCCATTAGTGAGATAAACCTGATTTAGGAATCTCACCTCTGGAACATCCCTCTGGAGGACATTTAGGAAATTAGACAAAATACACAAACACACACACTTTGTGTATTTGTATTTTATCAGCCACTATCCCTGTTTCCATCCCTCTGAACCATCAAACAACAGTAATTACTGTAAATGTTGGAGCAACAGAGGAGAGAGCAGAGAAAGCGTGAGGGAGGATAAAGGAGACGAGAGAGATAGTGGCTGTCGCAGCTGGAGCCAAAAGCTGTTCATTAGCCAACCCCACCCCCAACTAACACACACACACACCCACTCAACACATTAGAACATGCAAAACACACACATACACATGCCTATCTCTTGCAACATATTGCTGTTCAAACCACTTTGCAGAACTGAACAACGAAACCAGATTTGTATTTAAAATTATTCACAACTTCAGTCGCTCCTCCTCCCATCACTTCTTGATTTGACTACTTGATGTATCCCTTTACTGTTCTCTTGTCTTTTTTTTTGCTTCAATTTCTCCCTTTCCTCCCTTTATCACTCCTCTTTAGAACACTCTCCAAGTCCATGCCTGCTTTCCTCCTTTCTATTAGCTCTCTTTATTTACAATCCTTCTTTTCCCTTCCTCCTCTTCACCTCTCCCCATGAGCCCACACACATACAGCCAATCTAAGTCAATTAAACAAATGGTTTTTATTCTCTCTTCCTATTATACTGTCTGTGACTGTCTACTGACTGCATTCATGATGGACTTAAAGTCATTACACTAAGCTGTGTGTGTGTGTATGTGTGTGTGTGTGTGTGATTACGCAAAGCCTAAGCTAATTAGCTAGCGCCCATGGCACTGCCAGCTACAACGGCAGACCAGGGAAATGTTAGAGAGATAAGGCTGAACATACTAACACATTCACATACGGATTATTGTAATGACTTCATACACCACAGACAGGCAAACTCATACGCACAAAGACACGGGAACACGCAAACGTAGGAGGCCGAAATGTGCAAACGCAATATTCTTTCGTACTTTCCTTCATTGTTTATTTTTCATTTTTCAGTTTCCTTCCCTCCCTTCTTCCTTCCTAAAAAAAAGTAATTATTTGAGAAAAAAGTTTGTTGTACTTCTGGATAAGATATATTTTCTCCTACGCATCAAGTTTGTAGGGTTATAACTTTGCCATTTGTTAAGGTATGCTGGTTTGACAGTGTCTGCATCCCATTTAGCCGCTCAACAGATGGCCAATAAATATAAAAGGAAAGCCATGAGAATAAATTACTCCTACACACAAACACCAAGTTACACTCGCACATCTGCACACAGAGATTTACACCTACACACAGATATACACAAGTTATATTACAACAACCCCAGACACACACACACACACACACACATCCCGAAAATCATAACAACCAAAAAAAAGAGAGTGAACACACAGAAAATTACACACACACACACACACACACACACACACTCATTTCTGCTCGTGTAATTGAAGTCAAAACAGTTTTCAGCACGGGTGTAAATTTATTGGCTCCACATTCACACAACATCAGGTAGTTGTTTGTGTGTCTGCATGCAGCCTATGATAAATCATCTCTATTGGTAATAAACAATACAACATACTTTTCCGTAGAGAGTCGCCTGTGTGTGTGTGTGTGTGTGTGTATGTGTCTTTGATGTGTGCATGTTTGTGAATGTTTCCCAAAAGTCCTAGTTACAGCTTCATACACACATAACCATAAATAAAGCAACTTTAAAACCTTTTACTGAGCCCAATATGTACTCCCCGCTCCTACCCTTCATTCACTCGCTTCTCATCCTTCTTCTTTCACTCCCTTCTTTATTTCATCCCCTATTTCTCTGCTCTTTGTCTCTGTAGTTTTCCCTTTTTCTCTCTTTCACCCGTTTTACCTACTTTCTGCTGCTCCGCATCTCCACCCGTTCCTCCTGAATCCCTTTCTGATGCCGTTTGTCTGGCCAGTTCATCTGACAGAGTAGGTACTGACTTTCACAAGATTTTATTTTCCTTTTCTTTAGAAATGTCCTGAGTCAACACAAAGGATGGTATCCGCACCAATCCGGACATATTTTAATAGATTGGTATTGGCTAAAATAAACCCAATGGAATGCTTTTTTTCTTAAATATACTCTAATGTGCGCCACGGTGCGACCATTTCACTGCATATACAAGTAAAAATTAGAGTATGTGAACATGAAACATTATTTGGGTGAACTGGTGTGAGTGAATTTGATTTCTGACAACCAGATTGGAAAAATACCTGGATTCGCTCAGCTGCTAAGTAATCTTTTATCTCGCCTCCCTCTCTCAAAGAGTGGCCATGTATAAAACATTCAGGTTTCAGCTTCTCATTTTTAGCCGGCACTGACCGTCTCTTTCACTGGTTAACTTTGACAAACATTACTGGTGGCAGATCATATCAACCGGCACTAATTAATGTTAAATCCTTGATAAACTTAAAGGCCTACAAAGACATTTTAAGACGTCATACCAGGAAAATCAGGGTCCTCACATCGTGCATGCTGGCTTACTGGCTTTGCCTATTGACACCTAAACTGAGTCATTGTTAATATTATTAGTAACACCTGTGTTTTCCTGCTATGACAAGTCAAAATGTCTGCTGTGAAAAAGGTCTATTAAACTTGTCTGTTGCCATGTTTGTGTGTCTGTATTCGGTCAAAGGTCATTTGTGAGGGAAGAAATGTGTTTTTGTAGTTCCAACAACTCCAAAATGATCAGCCGATCAGTTTCAGGAGTCGCACTCTCCCAGTTAAACTTTCGTTCACATCATATCAACAATTGAAGTTTATCATTTGATGATAAGCTTGATCTACTATCCAGATCAAGTAAAGCCAACAAAATGCACAAAATGTATTTGTTGTCTTTTAGTTGTCTACACAGTTTGTCAGATACATATTTAATCAGCGTTTAGGTAAATATGAGTTCAGATCTGACAATACCCTAATTTTCTGTTGCATACATTAAGTTAAGATTTATGATACTGGTTTTGTAACTATCAAATACATTTTTCTCTTATCCTGTCCTATTTTAATTTACATTTACCTATCTTCTCATTCCTTCCTTATTTGCTTCCCCCTCTGCATCCATCCTGAAACTCTTCATCACTTAAATCTTCTGCCTACTGTTGTACTTTACATAGTACAACTTTGGGAGCCAACCCACACTATGAAAAAGCCTGCCAAAGTTTTTCTTCTGAGATAAGACTCAAGAGAACAGTTATTGTGCAAAGTCATAGATTTTATTTTTTATCCCCGACTGAATGAAGTACTCTGGCTTTTTGTCTTACACCTGCCAGTATCTGACGACATTGTGTAAATGTGTTAATGAACACACACGGATAATTCTAAAAGAGACAATGAACACCTTGTTGGGAATGTGCTGTAGATG
Organism: Thunnus thynnus; assembly: GCF_963924715.1. Classification (NCBI taxonomy): domain Eukaryota; kingdom Metazoa; phylum Chordata; class Actinopteri; order Scombriformes; family Scombridae; genus Thunnus; species Thunnus thynnus. Next base: position 24,597,159 of record NC_089517.1, on the reverse strand, counting down.
AGGCGTGTTATGTAGCTTAATGTGGCAGCTGTGCTTTCCAGTTGCCTGAAGCTGCTGATTCCCAGTTTGTATTAGAAAAAATATATTCTGTGGCATTCTCAAACTGCCCATCTACTTATAATTATATTGTTGGTATAATAATAATTATACCATCCACTATACAGTAGTACGCATGCTCATTTCTGTGTACCGTGTAAGTTTAGCACAAATGTATGCAGAGGATTCACCGTTTGGATTTTATGAAACAGTATATCACCCTTTTTGAATAGGCACTACATGTTGTGCTGTAAAGCTTGTCATTTATCGCTGGTATTTTACAAGCCATGTAAGATTTTTAAATTCAAATGCTGGCATTGGCCTGTTACAAAAACCAGGCCTGTGAGGTGTCTTTCAAAAGCTATATATAACACTCATATAAAAAGCTACAGTTTAAGAGACTTGGCCCAAGAGCAAATGAGAAGAGGGAGTGTCAGTGAAGTAGAGAAATGATAGTCAGGCAGCAGAGAGCAAATGGATGAGGATGAGAGAGAGAGAACAAGACGCAGAGGAGCAGGTTCAGAGCTGATAGTGAGGTGTGTGTGTGTGTATGTGTGTGTGTGTGTGTCTTTTATGGGGTAACATGCCGGTCATGTAAGAGTGTGTGTGAGAAATGGGTCTCAATGCAGCAAGGGCTGATGCAGCATAACAATAAGTTCACACACACACACGCACTCAGGCTGATAAGTGCACATAAAACACAATAGCATGTAGTATGTAGGAATACTAAAACATGCACAAAAATAAAGAAGTATGTTTAAACTTAAATATAAAGGCTATTCTGCTGCACACACACACACACACACACACACACACACACACACACACACACACACACACACACACACACACACACACACACACACACACAGTCGTGTTTCCATCACTTCAGAGGACATTACATTGACTTACATTACTTTCCTGGAGACTCCTAACCCTAAACTAACCTTAACTTTAAACCAAGTCTTCACCCTAAAATGAATGATTAATGTTAAGGGGACTTTTTGTCCCCATAAGGGAGGCGAGTCCCCATAACATGACTGTGTGAACAGATTTATGTCCCCACAATGTGAGGAATACACACACACACACACACACACACTCCACTCCAGAGAGGGGAAGTTGCTTGAGGGAAGCAATAAAATGTGCCGTGGCCAGATCTCATCTGTCACTGCTTATTGCACCACCGCAGTTTGACCAACAGGCGAATGTGCGCACATACAAACAAACACACACACACACACACATACATACAAATAACCCTACTGTAGACTGAAGCAACATACAATGGACCAGAACCTGGTACACACACACATATATGCCACTGCAGTTTGTCTGCAGCACATGGCTGCACAGGACATGTAACACACAAACGTACACACTCCCTCCCTCCATCGTTGCCTCTCTTGGGTGTATCAAGAGCAGTAATGATGCTGTGGCATTACTTCATTCTGTGCATCAGTGTGTATGTGTGTGTGTGTCTGTATCACACTATTAGTCTGCTGTGGAGGCAGTAGCCATTAGCATAAAGAATGATTTTATAGCACAAAACACTCCCCCACTGTAAAAGACTAGACACCCCCCCAAATACACACACACACACACATACACACACACACAAACAGTAATGACCTATTTTGTTAAGCACACTGAACATTCCAAGTACACAATAATAAACTCCTCATTTATTATATACTTGAGCCATTAAAGAGAGAGAGAGAGCATGAGGGGAGGAGATGAGGAGGAGGAGGAGAGAGAGGAGTGGAAGGGAGAAAGAGGGGGAGGAAGAAACTGGGAGACCTACACATATAGGGAAGAATAATGAGGAGAGAGACATGGCAGAAGCAGGACGGACAGAGATACAGGGATCAAGAGGAGAGAGAGATACATGGACAGTTAAAGCAGCTGAGAGAGAAACAGAAAACACTACAAGTCCACAGACAAGACAGGAGAGAGGATAAAGAAAGATAGTAAAATAATGGATTTTCCTACTCCTTTAAACTACCAGTACAGAAATGTCCATGCAATCACAGTGCCCCCTATTGATGACAAAGTGCCACTAAGAACTACACTTATAGTGTGTCTTATATAGTTTTTCCACAAAAAGTACATAGAAATCATTAAAATTACATCTACTCCTTCTCTACCATTAAAAATCCCAAAATCTGTGAATATGCAAATACAGAAGTTTAACTACTGGACACAAAATGTCTTCTAATTCACTGTAAAGTCCATTCTCAGTGTTTGACCACAGGAGGCTTCAAGTTTCCACATCACACTTGTGTAAGTTGAATATTGGACCAGGATTGGCTTCCAAACTAGTTGTGATGTCACAAATCCTGCTCATAAAAATCAGATTTTCAATGAGTACAGAGAAACTTTCCCCTTTGAGCAGATGAATGTGAAACAGCCTGTTAGTGTCAAACTCTACATCATTCTGCACAGTGAAGCAGAACAATGAATAGCTCAAATTAATTTAAGAGAAGATCCAGACCAAGAGAGCACAAACACACAACAATCCAAGAAAGATAAATTCACATCTAATCCAGTCTGAATAGCCCTGAGACCAACAAGTTTCTGTATCCATGAAGAAAGAGTAACGCTCCTCATATAGTAAAAACTAAACATTTATTTTACTGAACTTCCAAAGCCATCAGAGGAAGTTCAAAAACAAATTCCTTTCGATCCTTTCCCATAAGTTTATAAGTGCATATTCTATTCACAATCATATAAGTGTCTGTTTGAAATAAAGGTCCCAGCTCTGAGTTTATGTGTGCTTGTTGTAGGATTTTTGCTGGTGGTTGGAGACAGTTGGACCCTCTTACTTCTCACTCACAGAAAGTCAATTCGAAGATAACATCTCATCTGCAACATCCACAGTAATCAAACTAACATTGACCATGTGAGTGTGCACCTGCATTGTGTTATACAGGGCTGCCCTGCTGAATAACGCCTCTAACACAGCACTGAAGGAAAGGTCTCAGATGACAGCAATGGAGGGTTACATTATAATAAGAGACTTTAGTATGTGGATTGGATTTATACTTCTTCATCAAAGTGTTTCCTGCTGTAACACAACACAGTAGATTCTTCCAGCGTAGGGACTGATTCATAGCTCTAGTAATAACTCAGCTGAGGATTTAACCAGCTGATTGTAAAAGCACCTCCTCAACTCTAAATGGATGTGGCGCAAATCATCAAGGCATGTCAAGCAATCATTATGTATCCAAATAACATGACAGATTAAAAGATGGACTAAGTACTCAATCACACAGTGACAGAGGTGGTGGAACTAAACGAGTTGAGCACAGCTTTCCCAAGACCTGATTACTGCATGCTGACTCTGATCTCCCGAGCGGGAAAGACAAATCAGCTACTCAACTTTGACAGTGTTTAACTGAGAAACCAAACCACGAGGATGCTGGACAGTAGTAAGATTAGTGAACATTACATATTGTAATGCCTGCTTTCACTTTAAACAGATGTTAAAGTGTGCTGGGACCAGCTACGAAGATGGAATGGGTCCTCAATCACACAGCGACAGAGGTGGGGTACCAACACGGGTCGAGCACAGTTTTCCCAAGGCCCAGTTATTGAACGCTGACTCTGATCTCCAGAGTGGGAAACTCTCTGGAGATACTTCAGCGACTCAACTCGGTCCCCTCTGAAGGTGTGAAGGAGCTCCAGACAGTCCATCTAAGGGAGCCTAGTCGACCTCAGCTCGATCGATTTCACATTTTGCAGGTCTGTTTAAAACTTTCCAAATCTGAGCTGGTGACATCATATACTGTATGAGGTCAATTCCAACTCCAATATCTGAACTGTGACATCATCCATGAGGTCACAAACCAAGCTAATATCCTATAATAATATCTGAACTGTGACATCATGCACTTGGTAGTTTAACAGGGAACCAATCCCAGCTCTTGTGGTCTCCACATTGTTTCTCCATAGCCTTTGTAGCTGTACAAAGGTATTCTTTCGGGGAGAAGCACAACAGCTCTTATAGCTTTCAAAATGCAGCTCTTAATCTCGGCTTTCACTGTTTATACCAACAACAAAAACTGATTTGAAAGCCAAAATCTACAATGTGCCTCAATAAGATAAAAAAAACAAAACAAAACAAAACAGTGAGTGAATTCTGTGAGTGAGCGGAGGAGCAATTAAAAGTGAATTCAAAACTACACTTTAATTACAGTGTCCATTACTTTCTACACACACACACACACACACACACACACACACACACACACACACACACACACACACACACACACACACACACACACACACACACCACTTTGCAACAGAGGCTTCACAGCTTCAGTAATAGGATTATATGGCGTACAGCCTCTGAGAGATATCGTGTGAATGTGTGTAAATGGGCAGGAGGGATTTACCCAACTGACCACCATATGTTATATGTCAGTGTGTGATTGTTTTCACTCAGGAATGACTGTGCTTAATGCTACACACACACACACACACACACACACACAAATGCACACATGTAAACACGCACATACCCATCAAAAGACAAACAGAAATGCATACAGATCACTTGGTATTCAACTTTGAGAACACCATCCTCTGTTATTCATTTTCGTTTCTTTCCTCCTCTATCATTCAGACCCCAGCTGTGTCTGTCTTTCATATACAGAAACAGCAAAAACACTGCAGACACACTAACTTTTAAATGGTTCAAATCTCATTCCCTCAGTCCTTGTCTTTGAAAGGAACCACCGAATGACGTTTTATGTTGGCTGACAAATTCATTTTCAGTGAGTGACTTTCATAAAGTTGCTAATCTAGTCAGGATATGATCTCCGGTGCTTATTTACATTTCACGTTGTGACACACTTTGTACATTTCCTGCTCTCTTTTAATCTCTCTCCTCCCTCTCGATGTATGACTTCCTCCTCTCTTCTCCATCCCTCATCTCTCTCTGTTCCCCTCTCGTTTTTCTCTCACACTCCTCTTCTCTTTAATCCACTCAGTGTTGTTCACTCTTCATCTCCCTCAGAATACAATTCCCATCGGAATCTTGAAACACATTTAATCAGCAGCTTTTCCCAGCTTCACAATCCAATCCCACGCACTCATACACTCATACAGTCATACACACACACACACACACACACAGTTACCTCCTATATCTCACCTAAGATATTACAATCTCTCTCTCCCACTCCATATTTTTTAATAAATTATGCAAAAACATGGAAACAAATCTGCAAAACAAAAATGCGAGTGTGTCTGTGACATTAAATTCCACAGTACCAGTATTACAGAGACTCTGCTCTAAAAAAAAAAGGAAGGAAACAATGAGACTAAGAGTCTAAAGCCATATCAGCAGCTCTGTGGGACTGTAATGCTTATTGTAAACCTAATTGTAACTTCCAAAGTTTTTGTTTCATCCTCAGCAGTCATAGTGAAGTAAATGCAGAAGTGGCAGTGGTTGTCATGCTGACAATGTTAACACGCTGATGTTTAGCACATAATGTTAACCAGGAATGTTGAAGTCTTTTCCTTCCAACACTTACTTTTGAAATGATGTTTTTTGGAACATCGAAACTGAACTTTCACCATAAAGTCAAATGCAATTTATGTTTTAGATATTGAAAAATCATTAAATGATATAAGTAGATGGTTTATTGTTTTGAGTGTAAAACTCATGTCATGCAGTTTATGGGCGAGTATTGCTCATTGGCAACGTTCAACGTTTGTTTTATGGAAATACACTCCGCTCATTCAACTGGCTGCTTTCAATTAATTCTCAAACGTGCTCATAGATGCAACCATTGAGGTGGGACAAACAAAACACACACGTTGGATTTCAAATACCTGGTGGCCATGAAATCTTAGAGAGGAGTCACACAAGCTAACAGATAACAGAGGTAGAGCAAAATCCAGACAAACACATCCTTGCACACGTAACGATTTGCGGTTTAAACTCTTGTGAAGGCAGCTGGTGTGTTTTAAGAGAATAAGACCTCAGGTTGTTCTGGGAATACACACACACACACACACAGTGATCTAATCACTGATGCTGGGAAGATCTTGGACATATGTTGGGGTACGTCCAAGCACGGCAGGGGATGCTAAAAGCATTTAACAGTTGCTTGAGTCGGTCTGTCTGTGTTTGTGTGCAGGAGTAGGCATATCCATATTTGAGTATCTGTACTCTCGTGTGTAAAAGTGTGCCACGGTGTTTATTCGTCTACAGTATGTGCCATACAAAAAAATATAAATAATGTGTTTACATGCATTTAGCCTACCTTTGCAATAAGGTTGAGGGGTTCTTGGCAGGAAGGTGGCAGTGCTGATGTCATCCCCTGTGCAAGGTCCGGTACTTCCTGTTGCAGATACAACTGTAACATGGACGCCAGCTGAGACAGTCCTTGTTTCTTCTGCTCAGACATGGAACTCAGGTCTGTAAAATATAAAAATCCCTATGAGATTCTTACAACATCTCAAAAGAGCTTTAGCACAAATACACTTCAACTCAGACAGAGACAGATATCCACTCATCATGTTTCCTACACGTCAACCATTTTGTCTTTATGCACTGGAATCACACTCAGGCAAAAAAAAAAAAACACACACACAGTCTTGGAGGATAGACTTACGTGATTCATGCTCCTCTAGAGTGTAGAGCTCCTCACTACTGTTCTTCGATGGACTTAACTGGAAGACAAAGGACAAAGTGGGGCCAAGCATGTAATTCATCTTTTAAAACATCATTCTTCTGCTATTGTTTCACCTTTTAACTGCACTATTAGGAGGCTGTAGGACTCCCTGCAGCATATTATTGGCCGTGAGATGAAATCCTTTGACCTAAAAGAAACTGACCTTCTCAGTAACAAATAAAAACTGCTATAAAGAGCCAGAGCATGTGAAATGTTCTCAACAGAAGGGTTGTATTCTTCACATTAAGTGCAAACATGAATGTTACAAAAATGTACAATGAATAAGTTTTTACAACGCAGCTGAAGATGTGCAGTCCAACCAAAAGAGTGTGTTTATGACACATTTTTATTGTATCTTTGTACACATTACTTTGAGTGTGAGACACAAACCGCGAATGCCAATGAAAGACTCCAGAAACTTACCAAGGCAAAGATGAGCCTCGCAGCCAGACGGACTGAGTCAGTGGGAATTCTGGGTAGGAGGCTCTGCAGACATTTACACTCTCTCTTATGGCCAGACCATGCTTGTTTCTGCAGGAGACAGGCATTTCAACAAATTGACACACACACACACACACACACACACACACACACACACACACACACACACACAAACATACACACGCACACACCCGTGCACACTATACCTGGCAAGTGATATTGCAGTAGCGAGCCATCTTGCACTGGGAACACCTCAACAAGGTCTCACGCCTAGACAGAAGAACAGACAAAAAGAGTTCAATTCTGCACAGATTGTCCATCCATTGATTTCATGCAGAGACATCTGGCACACAAAACCGTCAGTGAAAAGGATTCAGAGGCTGATTCACAGTTATCAGAAAGCTCTCCAGGCCAGAAGTAGGGAAATATTTTCTCTGGAAGTGAACGACTCAGTGAGCTGGAATGGGACCAGCATTTTAGATTTCTGAAATCAGTGATGTCAGACATTCATTTCTCTTGCACCATTTTATTGTTTGAATAAAACCTGTTCCCCTGCTCCAAATACAAAACAGTTCTGGTCATAGTTAAGCTGCTACATGACCAAATAGATGCACATATCCACCCAAGCATGCTTTCCTGTCAATGTCTTGACCTTTTCCCTTGTAAGGACCTTTGCTATTTGCTATATTAAGCTGATTGTGTGTATCTATTATCTAGTTTTATCTACCTAATTCCAGATTGTATTCTAAGAGCAATATATTAGATAAACTTTCCTCACTGTCACAGGCTGTTAGCATCATGGTATGTGCTTGAGCGCCCATGTGCGTTTGCCGTGTGTCCAATAGAGGTGTTTATGCTTGGTTTTTCTTGCGCTAGTGTGTGTTGCCTGCCTCCAAGGTCTGCTGTGTTTCTCAGAATGACACTGCTGTCCTTTCCGGTTTGCCTGTCAGTCTGATTACAAGCCAGGGCTCAGCAGTGTCTGCCTGCTTCACGTAGCCAATTACAGCCAGTAGAAAGTGCACCACTAAAATACACACACATATACACACACACACACACACACACACACACACACACACACACACAAGACAAGATCTGAGTCAAAGGAACTTTCAGGAACAGTGTGTGCCTGTGTGCCTGTGTGTATGTGTGTGTGTGTGTGTGCAGAGGCCAGTATGATGCATACAGAGATTTACATAGGCATTGTGCTTACAATATATAATATTGCAGCAGGGTTTTGGGGCATTTTCCCCTAATTAGATACTTGAGATGACAGCAGATATTAACTGATCTTTATGTGGGTTAAGTTCAAATAAATAATAATAAAAACTAAACACATAAATGAACTCAGGTGCTTTAACAGCCACAAATTAATAAATTAATGTCAAATAGAGACTTAAAGTAATGACCGAAAATGTGTAGATATCAGCCGGACAGTAAATAAACCTTTATTTATATTGATTGTTCCGTAGATTTATTCCTTTTACCTGAATGCATTTTGACCTGGCTTATGATTATTTTTTAAACTTACATAATCCTTTGAGATGATATTTGCTCTCTCTCTTTAAAAATCAGATTTCAATATGGCAGAAAGGAGACAGATAGATAAATACGGGGAGACAGTGAAGGAGGTGACATGTGACAAATGTCCCCAACTGCAATCGAATCAAGGACATCGTGATCTCACGGTATGTGCCTCAGACCACAAGAGGATGGGGACGCCACACAAATCGAGCTTTTAAGTCTACAACCTTGACTCTCCCCTACGTATGAACAGATTTTTGGACCGTGTGTCTGTACAGGTTGTTAATCTGATTTTACAGTTTTTCTGGGCTTCACTGAGGCATGTTTGCTAGATGCTCAGTCTCACAATTTTTATTCCATCTTATATTTAAAGTCGCTGTAATTCCGATACCTAAGTACAAAGAACAACTGACTTCTCACAATGTTTATCACCTTACATTTAATTTTGTGTGTGCGTAAAGTTTTTTCTCACTTTCTTCTAGTGTCATTCCAGCATTACAGCATACAAGCATAGGAGGAGTCAGGCTTAGTGGAAGAGCCCGAGGCTTGTTTGGGCATGAGCTCATATACAGAAAGATGTCACTCTAGTTGGTTTAACATATGATATGAGAGAGAGAGAGAGAGAAAGAGAGAAAGACAAAATGATAGCATTTTGCTAATTAAATCTGACAATGGATGGTTTTATGAGCTTAGGCACACAAAATGAGGTAATGGAGAACATGTTATGATGGATGTAAATACATTAGCCCAGGGCTTATCACACTGAATATGGGACATTTGATTAGATTGGACATAATTATGAATGCTGTAGATGACATTATAAGAACCTTAAAGGCAAAAGCAGGCATATAATATGAACATACACAGATCTGACAGAAGGCTGTTGCCTGTCAATGTTAACGACAGAAGTTAAGTGTTTCCTATGACCGTCTATCAGTGTGTGACTAGACCGGACTGTTGTATTTGGCTCAAGAACCCTACAGACTTTGACAAATTTCCAAAACACTTATTTTCTGTTCTCCTCACCCTCCTAGTTTCTATAATTCACAGCCTCCCTCTCCGTCCATCTCATCTTGTCCTCCCTTTCCTGTGTTCAAACAATCTTGTTATGCCGCTGTGTCCTATTTGCTTTGACCTTTCCAGACTGGAACCTGGAGGTTCATGAAAACACAGCTATTCTTGTCATGTTGAGATCTAACAGAAACAAGGAAGCCACCCACATGTTAAAAAGAAACACATGCCTCCAGCATGAGACGCAAAGCAATAACAACAGATACGACCAGCCCAGACCTAAACACAGCCAGGTCCTGCGCAGCTTCAACAGATGAACTGTGAACATAACTCAGACACTAAAAGTTTGGTCACATCACAGGCTGCCAGCTGCAGGAAGTCCATCACTAAGAGGAAGACTGATGCTGACCACGACCCCCTTTCCAGTTCTTTACTTGTTCCCCTGTAGCTTAACATTGTGGGAAATGTTGACATAGTTATGTTGACATGCCGACACAGTCACACTGTATGTTACTGTACATGTCGTTTGATATCTGGGAGATTTCCAACATCCACTATGGGTTGAACATGGACGGTATCTGTTAAAAATCAGTTTTAAAATGAATTTCATCATGAAAATGGAATCCTGCAGAAACGTAACTATTGTGGCATTCATTTTTATTAACTATTGGAACAGAAAAATATCATTAAATGCATCAAGGAGCTACAATGTAATGGTGTTTGACTTTAACGTGCATAAACATGTTTGTGGGCATCCATGCTGACGTAGTGTTTGTAATGCTAAAGCAATGCCATGAAGAAAACAGCACGTCATTGAAAAGCTGAGAGGCGTCACACACAATATTCAGAGCAGAGCATATTCAGTGAAAAACTCTCAAAATAACAATTTTGTTTTACATTATTTGTATATAAACGTTAACAAATGTCTATCCTATGTTTATTACCTCCTCCAGTGAAGATAAAGAGTGAGTGTTTTCTTCCTTTTCGGCCTCTTTGTCTGTTGGAAAGAAATCTTGTATATCTAATAAAGTAATTAATTAATTCTTATGAATCACTGTATGAAGGTCGGTCATGAGGCAAGCAAGAGATTATTCACTTTGACAAATATTGTAAAACTGGCACTTGATGAGTTTAATGACTGTACATTATATTAATTTACAGCTCTTCCCAAATGTCTTCACTCAGGTCTAATCTGTGCAAAGCTGGCAGCCAAAACCATCCATCTAATCAGAGACACATCTCTGAAATCACTGAGACTCTGAGGGTTACCAATATTTTATGACATCATTTATAAAAAGTTTAGGCAATCTGATGATATACAGAGAGATAATAAAAAAACTGCCAATAGTCAGAGATTTCGCCATACAGTTTATATTGAGGTATCTATCCCTTAAGGGCACTGCAGTTCAATAATGTATGTATATATAGTTTCTAAGCCACGTTAATGCACAGTTGCACCGCAGCAACTGTTGTTATGGTGACCGCCTCCGGGCTGATAAGCTCTCAGCATTTATAGGGTATCCACTCAGACACACATGCACACACACACGCACACACACAGAGTACACATCACTGTATAGATAATATTCACATGATTCAGGTGTTCCAGCAGGACTGTAGAGGAAATATCTTGGCTAAACATAATTGAATATTTACTCTCTGTAAGGGGCTGTGCGAGACTTGTGAAAACAAATATTTTCACTCTTTGCTTACTGCATGTAGCAGAGACGGATGGAAAATGTGTAACACTGACGTTGACTACAACTTGCCGCTCGATTTGGAGGCCATCTGAAATATATGTGTGTGTAGTTCTGCTGATCAACATCACTATAGCTCAACAACAACAAAAACAACCACAACAAAACTGTCTTTCTTTTTATAGAAATATCCCATAGTCCAACAGTTCAACCAAAGTGTTCATTCAACTGACTGCTCACTGCTCTTTATTTGGGATCAGCAAACATGATACACCCACACACAATCTGTTCACTTCACACACACACACACACACACACACACACACACACACACACACACACACACACACACACACACACACACACACACACACACACACACATTACTTCATGATTCAAATACACAGAGACGACTCTGCTCTGGCCTCTAGGCAAGAACCAACAATAGTTGAGGAACGTACACTGCTACATACAGTATGATACACACACTGATTTAATGTAGTCCAAATATAGATGAGGTCAGTGACAACAGAGCAGAAAGGATCAAAACAGGAAAAGACAGCGAGAGAAAACAGAAAGATATAAACTTCAGTCTCCTTCAGGTCGTTAGCATGCAACTGTGATGAACACAAAACTGTAATTTCTTGTTTAAGGATTACTCATTTTCATACAGATTTTTATCATCCCTCCCTCCCATGAAGCACATCGGTCTCATCTTCTGTCATGTTCTTTTATTATGTTCCCTTTTTTCCTCTGTCATCTCCCTCCCTCTCTTCATCCTTTTCTCTCTCTCTCTCTCTCTCTCACTTTCTTCCTCGCTGCTTTTTTTCTCTCTCTCATTCTTCTCTCTCTGTCTCTCTGTCAGATGTTGTGTGAAGTGATGGTCCTCTGGATGGCAGGTCCATGGTTGGACTGCGGGCACAGTAGGAAAACTCATGAATAACATTAGATGGGTTTCATTAGGAACATGCAGACTGGCTGAATTAAAAAAAATCAGACACTCTTTCTCTTTCCCTGAGCAGCCGCCTCCTCTTCCTCTCATTGTCATACTCTCTTCCATATTTTGTTTTTCCCCCCCTGACATTCTCACTGTGGCGTTTCTTTCCTTATTCTCTTTCATTCTGATATCTCTACACACAATTTATTGAATTGTTCTGATTACAAAAATGAACACACTACCAACACATGCAGGGTCAGAGTATCAGGATTAAACGATCAGAAAATGTATGAACAACTACATGGATTATCAGTTAATACTTTAAGTCCTGTATGTCTCTAGCAAAAATGGCAAACATTTGCTGGCTCCAGCTTCTCCAACGTGAGGATTTCCTGCTTTTCTCTGTATTGTATCATTGTAAACTGAATATTTGTGGGTTTTTAACTGTTGATTGGAAAAAACAAGCAATTAGAAGATGTTGCCTTCCATTTTGCACTTTTTTCTGAAATTTGATTAACTAAACGATTAATCAGGGGAAAAAACATCCAAACATTAATTGATACTGAAAATAATTATTGGTTGCAGCCCTAATCAAGATCACTGTGTTTATTTCTGAAGTGGAACGTCTTGTGTTTCCTCACTCCACACCACCAGACACAACGCAGCCTCACTATCTGCAAGGAACATGATAACTTTTTCTACTGTAGAGAGGTTGATTATTTAATTGCATCTTATTTTGTTCAAATTATAATTTTACCACTACACAAATTTCAGTGTATTTTGTAAATACAGTTATAAAAGGCGGAACTGCATTTATTCATATATTTACAATTTAACAAGTTTTAAATGCTGTGTACGCCCACACAGATGTTTTCACTAATTTTAGCTGATTAGACCTCCTCTCAGGACTGTGTGGGCGGGTGTTAACTGTGTTTGATAGACATCTCCCTCACTCCCCTGTTGGCTTTGGTGCACCTATTAGGGCGGGACAAATTACACCTGTATCATTCTTATTAGTCCATCCTTAAGAGTCCAGTGACCTAAATCGCTGCATAGCCCCAACCACTTTCAAACAGAACAGAGATCTAATCAGCCAGAATAACTTCAAACACCTGCAGGCCCGAGGGAGTCCAGGACCTTTAAAAAGAAACATTCTGTGAGTTAAATGAGATATTACAGTCAGTGAAGTACTGAGGAAAATCAAATTATAACATTTTTATGGGCTCATGCCTAGTGCGCACATACTCGTGTATTGTGCTTCATTTTTTTAACCTTTATGTGACCTCACAAATAAGCTAATCTTTGAATTGTGCAAAATGTCAAACATGCAGTCATTATCAGCCCAAGAAAAGAAGATTTTTTTTTTAAACATAAAAGGCTTTGTGCAGGACATAGATGATACGACAGAAATGTGCAAGGAAAGGAAATGAGGCACAGAGTGGAAGCACAGCAGAGAAACACAAAAATAGAGAAGCAAGAAGAAGAAAGGACATGAAACCTGTCACTAGACAGTGGATGAAGTGCGATGGATTGACTGTAAAATGCTAGTTTTCTGCATTGATATGCAAGAGCATGGATGTGTGCACTTGCATGTGTGTATAGGTGGTCAATTCTGTTAAGTCTATGCTATCAGACACCTAATTAGGCCTACCTCAGCATGTCTCTGTTGGTGTGTGTGTGTGTGTGTGTGTATGGCATGGTAATTAATTTCCCTTGAGTATTGGCTGCTGTGCTGTAGCCATGAGAGCGAGTTAGATCTGTGTTCGTGTGTGTGTGTGTGTGTGTGTGTGTGTGTGTGTGTGTGTAAGTGTATGTTAATAATTAGTGGGGTCCTCTTTTCTGGGTTGTCTGGTCGTGCCTGAGTGAATTTTCTCATTTCCAGGCTGAGTAGCTAACACAGCATGGTGTGACTCACTCCCATATGACAGCTAATGGTGTGCGAGTACATGTATGTAAAGTAAATTACTAACAAACATCAATATAAATCTACTGCTAGATTCCCAGATGACTTCAAAATGCTTGAGGAACACCTACCACGCCACGATTTGAGTTTGAAACAATTGAGGTTATCTGTTAGAAATTGAACTGTATTTTCAGCCTTCACATGCTTCATAGAAACCTGTTTCCACTGCTGCACTGAAGTCAATCGTGGAGACAACATGAAACAGGTCCTTCTCAATACTGTTTGACAAATTAGCTCTTCTATTCCTAGCACAGAGCCTCTCTTTGTCAGCATTGCCACGTTATCACAAAGTGACTGAGAGATAATGTAAGATTTAGGTACAAAACAAGAAATAACAAACACTACTGCCATCTAGTGTTGCTACATCTATTAATACCTAAACCACTCTGTACACTGCCTGCGTCCACAGCACAGCTATAGCGACACATCCTCACATGAGCATAACTCTGGGTTTAGTGGAGATTGGTGAGTGGCATGTAAATCACTTCTGTCAGTGTCTGTGTGTGTGTGTGTGTGTGTGTGTGTGTGTGTGTGTGTGTGTGTGTGTGTGTGTGAGTAAGCCAGAGAAAGAAACGCCAGCTGTGCTGCATCTACAGCCGTCTTCAATCCCTTGCTGAGTTCTTAATGGTTATTTAGAGGGTGATTCATTGACACCTGAGGGGACTCATATTGGACGAGTCTTCTTATGGCTTTATTATCATGATGATGGCAGTACATGCGCGCACGCACACACAAAATAGGGCCTAAGGGGAATATCTACCCTTGAAAAGAAAGAGTACTTTTTGGTTTTTGTACTGTCTAAAGCCTTAAATAAAGCTTTTCAGAAGACATTAGTTTCTCCAGTGTAGGTTAGGTCATTTCTAAGGTAATAAGCTTTATTTGTGGAGCTTTAAATAATTTTTTTCACAAAGTTCTGTATATTAGGTAGGACATTAAAACAGAAAATTGATAAGATAAATTATATATATTAATGTGATAAAAACAGGATGGAACAAAAGCTGAAATTTGAACAGATACACACACAAAATGCAAAAACAGACTATTTTATGTGTAGTTAAGTATAAGAGATCAATGTGTGTTGGAGCTCTGTCATGTAGTGTCTTGAAGGTGATACAATAATCTATTCTAAAACATAGTAGGACCCGGTGTAAGGAGAATAAACTGGGAGAAATCTGAGCAGATGTGGTTTGATCTGAGTTCAAAGCCTGACAGCTGAATTTTGAGCAACCAGAATTTAAATTTGAGTGAGTTATACGAGTAAAAAGAGAATTAATGTGAGTGGGCTGTAATAAAGGCATAAATAACATTCTTGGTATGCTGAAATGAAACGGTGGGTCTGAACTTTGCTATATTTGCTAGATAAAAGAGGCAGAACTGAGCCAGTTTTGTGATATGCTCATTGAAATGCAAACAAGAATCCACAAAAACCCAAAACTCTGGGATACAGGCGCCACATGGCTCCATACAGAGCCCAGTGTTTGTCAAACAGCTTTAGGATACCAACCACTGATAAAACTGTCTTATCAATATTTAACTGAAAAAAGTAAACTCATCCAGATTGGTCATGGACACAGTGATTCTAATCTTTTCTGAAGGGGTCCATGAAATCAAAGACGTCGTATGTTAGTAATTATATCTCAGACGTCATTCAGAAGACTAATCCTGTCCACACAGGGCTTAAATTACAGTTCAGTCTGTTTCAATTCATCTTGGGTTTTCTGCTTTTAGGTTTGACAGAGACATTAATGCTCACAGATAACAGATGCACTTTCTTATGATCAGTGAAATAAATTCTAATGTGAACAAACACACACAGGAGGTTTTCCACTTGCTGGAACAATCCATTAACTTTCACTAATTATATTGCAGTGAGCCTCAACCCTTAACCTCTAATCCCTCACCCCCTAAACAAAAAAATGCATCCTCTTGTGGACTACATTCAACTGTTCTTGTGAAGACCCGGGGTCCTCACAAGTAGAGTTAAAAACGACACACACAGATGTTTTTGCTTGATGAATACCAAGCATTACACACATGGGGAGGCGTGTTCGCAGTATGCTCAAACAAGAATTTACAGCAAATTACTTGGTTTGCAAATGATACAGCTGTGTGTGTGCGTGTGTGTGTGTGCGTGTGTGTGTGTGTGTGTTTGTGTTTTCCCAGCACCAAGCTGTTTGGATACACCTGTGTATCTAACTGCAGGAGGCAAGAAGGAAAGATGGGAGGGAGATGGAGAACGAAGGGGAGGAGGAGAAGGACGAGTGAGAAGCAGATGTAGGCAAAATAATCTACATCAGGAATGAGGCAAGGAGAGAGAGAGATAGATAGATAGAGAGAGAGAGAGAGAGAGAGAGAGAGAGAGAGAGAGAGAGAGAGAGAGAGAGAGAGAGAGAGAGAGAGAGAGAGAGAGAGAGAGAAGGAGCAGAGGCAGGTGGGAGGAAAAATGTATCTAAATGATGAGAGATGAAGAGATGGAGGAGGAAAAGGAGGAACAACAGGAAGAATGAGGAGAGAGGTAAAGCAGATGGAAAGAAAAGCTGTGGAAGGAGGAGAGAAAGGGAGGAAAACAGAGGCGCCAGAGGTAGCAGATGGGAGAATAAATCGAGAAGAGGGAGCCAGTGAGATGAGGAGGAGGAGGAGGAGGAGGAGGAGGAGGAGTGCTGACTTGCCTTTTGAACTATTTCCCTCCTCTCGTCTCCTCGTGCTCCTCTTTCTGTAGGCTCGTCTAACTGCATCCAAAGTAGCAATCTGTATGCTTCATACACTGCTGCATCAACACACTCTTATCAATGTGTGTGTGTTCTGTATATGCAGAAGCAAGAGTGTGTATGCGTAAGCGAGAGATAAAATATGTTTGAAAAAGAGTGAGAGTGTGAGTGAGTGAGCGAGAAAGGAAGAGACGTTCAGTTGGAGAATGAACTGAGTGAAGTATTCAAACACTGCAGTTTGTAAAAAAAAAAAAATATATATATATATATATATATATATAGAAAGAGAGAGAAACAATGTGTGTGTGTGTGTGTGCATTTGACGAGGATGATGTGTGTGTAAAAACGGTGAAGAGTTCTCTAAAGGTGTGTTCAGACAGTGAAGTGAATTTTAGATGTAGTGTAGCTGCAAACAAAAATCAATGGAAGGACGAGAGTGGGCGCACACAGGCTCTAGGTACTGTGAATTGAGGAGAAGGCGAGTTGACTAAAGTTTGTTTTCAAATTTTTTCAAATTGAGCAAAGAATGTGTTGCATCTATGAAACCGCTTCATAAACATGCAGAGATAAAAGAAGAGGCTAGATGGAAATAACAGACAACTGGAGATCCTGGTGACTTCTGAGAACAGTCGGTGTGTGAGCTGTGATGTAAATAAACACATCACACAGTCAGTGCGCATGTGGCTGTCAAGCTGAAGCTAACATCTGTAAAGTTGGCATGTCGACTGTTATATATATGAACAAAACGGCATCAAAAGTCCAACAGAGACATAAATTCGCTTCACATTCTACCCTAAACACATAAAAAATACTCTGCTGTGATTAATAATTTGTGTCTGATGTGATTTTTCCATAAGAAATGTTCAATTAGCTGGTTAGAAATTTTTCATATGACTGTCTCCATTAAAAATCCAGAAGCTATGAATGTGCAAATAATGTTCATTTTCAGAAGTTTAACTGCTGGACACAAGATGTCTCCTACTCCACTGTAAAGTCAGTTCTCAGTATTTGTGTACTGGAGGCTTCAAGTTTCCACATCACACCTGGCTTCAAACTAGTTGAGATGTCACAAATCCTGCTCGTAGGTACACACCTACCTAAAGGACAAGGCTGCTGCTTTTCTATATTCTTCTTATTCTCAACAAATCTCGTGTGCAGAACCAAACAAACAATGAATTCATCCTACTTACAAGTATTATGCATGTATCAAAGTCCTATTCCTCTGTGCCGTAAACGTCCATCGTTGTCCAAAGACTATTAAAAACACATCAATAAGCCACATCGTTGCACTGGGTGACATGTTTCTTCATCCCTGAAGACACCTCTTGACTTTGTACTAGTGGCGGGTTACTATCTTATCGCTATTTTTACACTTTGGAGCCGTTTCTAAACAAATTACCATAGTCACTGTCTTCAGGGTTGAAGGAACATGTCACCCAGTGCAGCAGTGTGACTCACCGACGTGTTTTTAATAGTTTTTGGACAAGAATGGAGGTCTATGGCACAGAAGAATAAGATATATCAGGCTTTGGATACACACACAATACTTGTAAGTAGAATCAGTTAATTGTTGGATTGGCTCTGCACATGAGATTTGTTGACAATAAGAAAAATATAGGAAATTTCCAGCCTTATCCTTTAAACACTTTCAGGAGATGAATGTGAAAATGACCTTCTAGTGTCAAACTCTGCGCATACATCATTCTGCTCAAAAGGCATCATCATGATGTGTGAGCTTTGCCTCATTAACTGAATCCTTGTTTTTATTTCTCGTAAGTTCAGCTTTCCCTCTATCAGGCACTTACATCCAGCTGGAATGAGAACAAAACTCTTGAGTCAGCTGTCTGTCAATATGTTTTTATGTTCTCAGAATTAACAAAGACCCTTTGGAAACTAGATGATCCGAGTTTGAATCAAAAGCTTCTCTCTATAAATAAGACATATGTTTCAAATATTTGTTTTTCGAGTTTGCACTCTTCTGCAGTGTGTTTCTGTGTGGTCCAAAGAGACAGTGAGTGAGATATTGGTGTCAAATATAAAGACTGACAGAGATAATATCACCCTACCCCCTAGCCTAACACACACACACACACACACACACACACACACACACACACACACACACACACACACACACACACACACACACACACACACACACACACGTAAACACAACCTGACAGCAGAGAGAAATACATCTAACTTCTTCTTTGGTCTGTCAAAACCAGAGAAAAACCCATCAAAGCTGTTTGTGTGTGTGTGTGTGTGTGTGTGTGTGTGTGTGAGTGTTTGATGTGTATGTGTGTGCGTTTGATGCGTTATCTGTCCAACGGAGACGATGTGTCGTCTCTCTTCTATTTCCATTTTTCTCTGGAACATCCTCTTCTTTCTAGCTCAGTTTCAAGGTGAATCTTTATCTGTCACTGTGACGGAGATTCAGCCTCTCAGGTTGTGTGCAAACAGTTCCAGCTGAAACACTTTGCACATTACAAGTTACTCATTGGCTTTCATTTGAACTGTAAAAACAACATGCTCGGACGGCAGTTTTGCCTTGCGGGGCTCAAGTGCTTTGACCTGCGTTACTGCTCGATGATGTAAAACAAAACGGCATCTTATTCTGTTTTCTTCTTTGCATTTCAGCGATGCACACACACACACACACACACACAAACAGCTTTGATGGGTTTTTCTCTGGTTTTGAACAACCAGAAACACAACCAGGAACTAACAGCAAATGTCAGAGGCAGATGTACAATAAAGAGAATACAGTTCTCACACCACCCTCATTTGATTTACTGTTTTCACCATAGACACACTTTTTCAAAAAATTTTCACTCCAGATGTTTTGAGTTTTTCAGTTTCTTTTTCAGCTGTAAATGAAACCCAAACCTCCAAGTCACTTGTGTTATTTTACATAGAAACCCTCACTGACTGATGCCTCAGTGACCACCAGTGCTGCAAGAGGGCCACAAAAATCTTTACACAAATAACAGAAAACACAGCTGACGTGAAATCACATGTGGGCAGAATAAAAGGATGAACATTAATGGACAAAATGTTGCGATACAGAGCTTAATATGCATGAGACATCCAATAAAAGATAAATTATCACTGATAAACTTCACTCAGACTTCAGGAATACGCAATCAGTGGAAGCAAGCGGCTTGAAGCTGAAGCCAATGGAGAAGTATCTTAAAATGCAACGCCACCGATGGTCACTAGATGCTGGCTCCA